>NC_066626.1:64533111-64838695 GCF_025201925.1 Gopherus flavomarginatus
CTGAGCACCCAAGATCACCAGTTGTTGGAGTGGGGGCGGTCAGTTGATCTGTCTCTGTTTCAGTGAATCAGCAATTTTCTGATTGGGAAAAAATGTTTCATTGACGAATTCAAGTCTTTAGAGATATTGGGCTGATGCCTTTCACAAGTGCTGCATTTACATGCACACAGAGATAAGAGTGACAACAGGAAAGTGTAGCTGGTCTGGTCTAGTGTGCGGCCACCCAATAATATGGCAAGCACCACACACACTTAGGAGTTTTCAGAATGTGGGAGATCAAAGAATTTTACCTGGAAAGCTGTTGCTGTTAAAATGCAAAAAGTAGTGCTGTTGATGTTTCTCTCTTACTATTCAGGGTCATTTATAATATATGACAGGAGTTCTCCTCTACAACCCAGGAATTAAAATGTAAAGTCTGGAGACTGAGAGAACAACATTATAATAGAGATGATGCTGCCCATAATCTCCAGGGGGGAGATTTGCCTAAAGGCTACAGGACTCAAAATATTTAATGGCAATTACAACTCTTTAATAGAGACCCCTTCAGGTGATCTAGTGGTGCTTAGTTCTTCTGTGCCTGAATCTAAAGCTGTTTGCTCATATTAATAGCTTGGCTTTAGCTGCTCAGGCCCTGTCCCAGTGCAGACAGTTCCTCCTCCCAACTGCATGGACCTTTGCAAGGAACAAATATTTTCTACAGCTCCCAAAACAATATCATTAACAATGAAACAGGGTCTTCCATTACTGAAAAACCTGCTTAAATGGAATGAAATGTCCCCACCAGCATGTCCTGATGATGAGGATTGTTCTATATTAGTATCTCTATAGTGATGGCTGAGGAGGTGGTTATGTTTGCTCTTCCTTGGAGCACCAGTTAATTCAGGGGTCCCCAACGCAGTGTCCGCAGGCACCATGGTGCCCGCTGGTGCATCTAAGTGCACCCGTGTACTGGTCAGTGGACGAGCATCCACCGAAATGCTGCCAACAAGCAGCATCATCCAGAGGTGTCGCTGCTGAAATGCTGCCAATTTTCGGCAGCGACGCCTTTGGATGACGCTGCTTGTTGGCGGCATTTTGGCGGTGACACCTATTGACATTGCTGCTTGTCAGCAGCATTTTGGTGGATGCTTGTCTGCCACCATGGTCCTCCGTGGCTCGTCGTCTGGCGCCTGCCAGATGAACAAGGTTGGGGACCACTGAGCTAATGTGTAGTTTTATATTACTGATTTATAGTATTATTATATTTTGTGGATCTATTATCGCCTACTATACCTATAATATATGCATTTACATGGCAACTAGATCTGGATGAATTTTTGGACAAAATTTATTTGCTGAAAAATGCAGTTTTAGGTTGACTGATACAATTAGAGAATTAGGGTCAAATCTGGCAAACAGCTTTGGCCAAAAATTGATTTAAAAAAAAAAGTCAATGTTTTGTTTAGACTTTTGAAAAATGAAATTTCAACTTTTTGTTTCAAAATGATGTTTCACTTTGAAATGTGGCTAAATTTATTTAAAAACAAAGACAAAAAAGGTTAAAAAACACCTGAAAATTAAATGAAACAACCCCCCCCAAAAAAAATAATAATTGCATTTTGGGTCAAACTAAATGTTTTGTTTGACCCAAAATGAAATTATCTTTAAGTTTCAGCAAGAAAAATGTCCAAGTTCAGTTGACCTGAAATGTAATTTTTGGGATTTTTCTGCTCAGTCACCACACCAAAATGTTCTATTATTCACTCAGCTCAAATGGCAAAGCGTTCGAGTGGTACAGCATAATCTGCCCCTGGCCTTTGAGCACAGCAACACAATATCCAATTCCACATCAAGATTGTGACTGAATACCATATCTTGGGCTGATTCTAATCTTACAGTGGCATTCCATTGATGTCCGTGAAGTTATGGTGGTGGTATGAGAGCCAAACATGAAGGGCCAGTAACGCCACAAAAACAAGAGGCATTACACCACTTTTTTCACCAGTGTAATGAGGTCCAAATTCGATCCAGACAATATAATCCAATGCAAATTGCACAGGGGAGCCATATTGCATGACTCTGTGTGTGTGTGTGTGTGTGTGTGTGTGTGTGTGTGTGTGTGTGTGTGTAATTTATACTCAGATCTGCCTTTCCTGGAGCAGAGGTCATACAGAGCAGAGGGTAACTTTTCAAAGCCTTGTGTGAAATTTTAGCAGCATGTC
Source organism: Gopherus flavomarginatus (assembly GCF_025201925.1). NCBI lineage: Eukaryota > Metazoa > Chordata > Testudines > Testudinidae > Gopherus > Gopherus flavomarginatus. Next base: position 64,535,313 of record NC_066626.1, read on the forward strand.
TCTGATTTTAAGGGGACTTATGTGGCTAAAACCCCCATATCGCCACTGGAAAATGCAGCCCTTCATGTTCAAACATTGAGCACAAAACTAGCATTGTTAGTCTGTTTTAAGACAGGGAAAGTTCAGAATGTGCAGCCCTACTCTTCATTTGGGCACAATTTGCATGGCAGTTTGTGTGGAACAAAATGATAGATTGAACCATTGCCGGAAGTCCAAAGCTTCATTTTTCATCTTTGATATACATGGTAAATTACACAGACTTTGTCAGGATTATATATACACAGCGGTAGGGCAGATACAATTTCTTTGAGCTCAACTCTAATTTGCATAAATTTTAGAACAAATAATTGAAGATATGAACAAGTCTTGAATGAGAAATGTATCAAATAATCACATATCAATTTGTTAATTATAAGCTGTCTTGGTTAAATGCCTCAAAGGGTAGTCAGCCCCCTCTGAATTGTTCTTAAATAATTACGCTAACCTTATTGCATTTTCTGCCATGTAGAATATGGGTCATTTCATTCATCAATTTTTAATGTGCCAGTAACATAAAAGGCATTTCCTTAGAATGAATGTGCAAGATCCTTCATCGAAGGATTGACCTGTTTTTGCAATAGATTTCAGAAAGGGAAAAATTAATAACGCGCTGTAAGTAAAAAGAAAAACAAATGGATTTCAAAGTATCAATGACTAAGGAATCATCCCTAAGTTCCTTGTCATAGCTGCATGCAGAAATATTTTGTGCGTAGCATTTTGCTTTGGATCAGATGGAAATATAATCTTGATTTTTTTTTTTAGCCATGTTACATGATGGTTTTCTGCCGTAGTGTTATCTCTTTGCTAATTTCAATCAAGACTAAATGAGTCCATGGAGAATGAAAGATTTATAGGCTAATGCAAATATCCTGTTTCGGGGTCCTATCTTGTAAGGTGCTGAGTGCAAGATCCTCAATTTAGTTGATTTACAGTGGAGGATGATCTGGCCCCATTTTTATACTTGTATTTTGAGTAGGGTGACCAGATAGCAAACGTGAAAAATCGGGACAGGGGTTGAAGGGTAATAGAGGCCTATATAATAGACAAAGCCCTGAATATTGGTATTGTCTCTAAAATCAGGACATATGGTCAACCCTAATTTTGAGGCTCCTAAGCACATTTAGAAATTTCAAAAACTGATAAATAAATAACAAATCCTATGAAGCAGATTGCAGTGGAATGCTTTCCATGGAGGTCATGGTTTTTTGCAATACTTTTAACATTTCAAAGCCTTGGTACATGCTATATTTCATTTTTTTTACCTAACGTGCCTGGGACTGGACACTGATTACTGAAGGGCAGAAGTTGAAGTGGTAAATGAGTGTGTTTTTGTATGTGTATGTGTATCAGATGCTTGGCAATTTGTTGTTCTATATGTATGATACAAAAAAGCCTGCACTGAACAATGACACAGTACTTTGGGAAAGTTGGATAGCAAATTAATTATGTATAAGTTGTTACTATTCTGGGGAACAGAACTTTGTTTAAAAGTGATTCAGAAATGAATTTGTCTCAAGTGTTGAAAACATGAGCACTTGTACTCCAGGGCTATTTGCAAGGACTGTGCTATAGAGTATATGTAGTGAGTAGCATAATGAATGGTTTTTCAAATTATTGTGGTATAATGGGCAGAAACATGCAGCTGAACCTCCCATCACAGTCAAAGGAAGTTTTGCGTGTGGTGGGTCTAGGCACAATGAATGGAGCACTACTGTACAATTCTGAGTGACAGATGGCCCCTTGTGTTACTGTTAGGGGAGTTAAATTTGCTGAGCACCAGAAAGTGTCTGGGATCTCTCCCCCTGCTTGTAGGACACAGTAAGTTGGTGAGACCTGTCCAGAGCAGATCCTACTACATATTTCTCATCCTCTCTTAGTTTGCATTTATAGCTCGAATAAGTGTTTTGAAAAAGCATGAGTTATTTTTGCAGATTTAGAGCTTGTTTTATGTGTATGTATATGTACTGTGTGTGGGTTTGTGTGCACACACACAGAGGCTTGGCAGAATTTGATTTTTTTAATAATTTTGACAGGTTTGTTTTTAAGCATTTTTTGATTATCAATTTAAATTTTCAGTTACATGTGGGAATCAGATAATTATTTAATGACAGTAGACATAGATTTCAAAAGTTAGTTTGATCATCGATAAAATACGAATTGTCAACATCTTATGTCAAAATACACAAAGCAAATATTCTTAAATCAAACTCTAAAGTTCTCAAGCACCATTTTTATTATATTGCCTATTGGTAAATTGATGATTTTTTTTCATCTGGTTGTGAGAGTGCAGTGAAATTGACATTTCCAATAAACATGTAATCCTTCCAAGTCTAAATATACACATGCAAGCATACATATGTTTATACTGCTTATTAAAAGATATTATTTATTTTTAATCTGCTCACTGGTGCATCCGTTTAGTTCTGTGCTGCTGTATTTTGATTTTTGGAGTTACCGCAATATAAAATGCTACGTTTTGTTCTGTGCTAATGTGGCTCTTACCACTTGGTCCATGTGACATCCTTCCTAAGACACTGAAATCTGGCCATTTCTGGAGGTGCAACGAAGTGGTAACATATCATAGTTCTGTAATTTAACATATGGCTTCGCAGTTTATCCAGTGCTAACACCTCCACATACATAATGTGAGTAGTTATGTAATTTATCATGTAGCTACCACTTGACATGTTATATAGCTATATAATTTACACGCACACTCTCAACAGCATTTTAATTAATACGTATGTTTAGACCTAAAGATTTTCACTCCCCATTTAACTTTTATTGGCATGAGTTCTTCTTTATTTTTTAGCTTTTGTGTGATCATCCTTGTGTCATATAAATGAAAGGGGGATTACATCTCAAAGCTTTAGGAAAGATCCTACACAGGGCCCCACGTTTCTCTCCAAAGAATAGAAGGAAACTCAGTAACCGTGTTCATTCATGTGTTTGGAGAAATATGGACACTCCATCCTTTTGATGTCATGGTGTCCGGAATCCTGTTCAGGTTGCAGCAATTTCTTGATTTTGAACTACTAGAACTGAAAATATGAGATGAGAAACATCAGAACTCAGCTCGATCTGAGCTGTCAAACACTGTGTCTGAATGTGTTAGCACTTAACCTTGGGGCTTCTCTGATGGAAATTACTCATCTTTGGGGGGAGGTTCACTCTGTTTTAATAATTAAATACTATTGGATAATATAATTAAATAAAATGCAATAATAAAGAATATGGTGGGTTATCACTTGACCTGATACCATACACTGTTGTCTGTTAAGAAGGCTAAAAGGACTAGCTAAGAGACTGACTGTTTTAATTTCACATAGGGTTGTAAATCAATTTACATTTACTACTTGTCGGTGTTTGCATTTCCCCAGATAATAGTGTAACACAGGCAGAGTCAATGAAGTTTACTGTTTGTCCTTATCAGTATGCCAAAGGACAACTTCTTGCAGGAGTAAGCAATTATGGTCAGTATTTCTGTCACTTGCTATAGCACATTAGAGAAATAAACCAAAGGCCTGCAATTCCTAAGTTCTAATTCTGACTCTTCTACTTATTTGCTGTGTGGCCTTGGGAAATTCACTTAATCTCTCTGGGTTGAATTCAGCGGTTGCGGAAGTTGAAGCAATGTTTTCTGAGCTAATGAGAGTTGTACCTCCTTATGCTAGGGCTGAATTTGATTCTCTCATTCTAAGTTTCTCCATTTGTAAAATCCAGAATACAGTTACTCTTCCTCATATGGTTGGTACAAAGGGTGAATTAAATAATATTTGTAATGTGCTTGGAAAATGCACTGCACTAGATAAAAGTGTGGATTGTTATTGTTCAAAAATGACAAAAGGTTCAATGTATATTTTATATCATGGTAACTAACAAATATTGTTCCAAAATTAAAATGCTAACACCTGTTCTCAAAATAATGACTGGTGAAGCTCAAAAGGCTGCTCAAGTGGTACAATGATAATACTTCCCGAGTTCATTGTGGGTATTGTGACAATGTTGTTAATGTATGGGAGGCATGTAGCTACTGTAGTACTGGTCATAAGCGTGTTTAAATAGAGAGAGAATGAATGAGTTAAGTTTCCATCCTGATAAACATAAACGCTTTTCTTGTGGCATTTCAACACTTCCAGAAATATGGAGAAGCACAGAGAGAGCAAAGAGGGTGGAGTCTGTTGGAGGGTGAGATGTGTGGAAGAGGTTCAAGAGGTATTGGAGGGGTGAGGTGAAAGTGTGTGTGTTTAAGTTTGGAGTGGGAAGACGGTCTTTATAGTAACCAATATGAGCAGAAGATTTGGGTTTATGTTTTTCAGGAGTGGTTTACCTGTCCTTTATATATTGTTTTTTCATCCATAGATCTCAAAAAGGCTTAATAATGAGTCGTCTCCTGTTCTTGCACCTGACAAACATGTTTTATTTGGCTGACTAAGTCCAGACCACTTGTATAACAACAACAACAACAACAACTAGGATCATGCATCATTACTAAAATCCTCACAGTGGAACAGAGTCACATCAGTTCCTTGTTAATTTTTGAGTCCTGTCAACTACGTGTGGGTTTTTGGTTGAGTTTTTTGCAGGGGAGGGGGAGTGCTTTGTGGGCAGTTTTGAGTCTCCAAAGCAGTCTTAAGAAGAAGTAGGATCAAATTATCCAGTCATCTAGCTGACATATGACAAATCCTTCTTTGTAGGCAGTGTGTGAGTTGGTTTCCCTCAGAGCGGCCTCTTGATTTGGTGCCCTATCTTCATTCAGGAAAATGGCATTCAATCATGGAGGATTTGGGGCCTCCTGTACCATTTAGTACTTCCCTCTCAAGTCAACTTTCTCCTTGAGAAAATCCAAAGATGAACTGTGTCTACAGCATGATAAATTAACCTAAACGTGTCCTGAACATTGCAACATTGACATATTTAAGCTCTTCCAAGGCCAATAGGAAGATGAGTGGTTATCGGCATAGGTGCAGCCAAAAAAACATGGTGGCAAGAAATTCCTTTTCCTATTACTTGTTCGTCACCAGTGTAGAAACGGATTCAACCTACGGATTGTAAATAACATGTAAAAACAATAACTATGTAACTGATTACATGGTTAAACGTTTAATCGGGAAATTAGAGGTACAGGGGTGCTGTAGCACCCCATGTCTTAGACGGGGTCCTGGCTGCCGGTCCTGTGCCCTGGGGTCCCAGCTGCCAGCCCCAGCCCCAGGGTTCTTGGCAGCAGAGCCCCCGGGCAGAGTTTAATCATTAAAAGAAACCGATAAGCATCAGGCTTATTAGTTAACTGGTTAAACTTTTGCATCCCTAATTTGAACAGGGTTGGAAACAGAGATAGGAGTAATATAGAGGCTTTAGTGGGGGGATTGCTCCATCTTCAGAGTAATGCCAACAAATTGGGATTCTACTTTGACTCAGCATCCTCCAACAACAGATCACAAGTGCTAGGCCAGAAATATTGTAGCTTGATCAATGGGCAGGGATAGCCTTCTGGTTAAAGACCATCAGCCAAGATGAAGAAGGATTCTGATTTCCAAGAAGGAAAGGGCCTATTGAGATTTGTACAGCTCTACGTGCATTGAGAGAGTACCACTGATTTTTTTTTTTCTCCCTCAGGTTTGGGATAGAAGCTAGGGAAGAAATTTCTTGATTGACAGAGAAGTCTGGCTTATTAGGTTAAATTTCCCTTTTTTGTGACACAAATAACTTTCTGGAAGTATTTTATGTAGATTTTAAGCTCTTAGGGACAGGGTCTGACTTCTTACATCTCTGTAAAGCACTGAGAACATTATTGACAATATATACTTAAGGAAATAATCATGACTGGTTTAGGTTTCTCCTAGATGTTGATTACTGGATCGCTCAAGTGATTGATTATAGCATATGGAGACTTACACTTCAGATCTATTCTGACCCATGCTGATAGCAAACAAAAGTTAGCATCTGTTTAGTGGCTTGTGTGAAATGAATTGGTGGTGTCAATCAACTTTCAGCTGGGCAACAGCAGACTCACTAGAGGGGCATTTCTTTATATAAAGACAAACATTAATTTAAATGGCATTTTATATTCATTTGAAGTCTAAAGATATAGAACATGGGTGAGTTACACTGGCAGAGTGGGGAAGCTTCGAGCGCCATGTCTCTTGAACTGAAGATTTTGTTCTCTAGGTATTTTAAGCTGGCCCTTTTCATGAGTCCTAAATTCACTTTAAAAATGTTTTTATTGACTTTGTAGTTCCTAAATTTATGGCTTGGGCCACAGAATCTCTTGAAAGCTGCATTCAGAACATTATGTTTGTATTTCTTATGAATATTCAGATTCTATGGAATTGCTCCATTGCAGCACTTCAGCAGTACATATGCAAGTCTAGACATTCTCAAGATAATATTTGTACTATAATAGATGAATCCATCTCTGTGTGAAGAGAATGCACATCTCCTCCTTGACTCAGACACTGGATTGTCAGATTGTTTTCTGACAACGAAAGTGATTAAAATTCCTTCCCCTTTAGAAGCTAGCTTGTGAGACAGACCCTCTGGATTCTCAGCAGCTCCCTCCAGACTGATTAGTGAAGGCTTACGGAAACCATTCATTATTTGGGATAAAATTTGATTGGGATTTGGGGTGGGGTTATGTTTGCACTGAAAACTGATGACTATTTATACATAAAAACCCACAGGTCTTTGAAATGGAAGCAGTAGTGTTTTTATTTCTTGATACTCTGCATGGAGTGGTTATTAGTTGTACAGTGGTGTCAGATCTACAGATAAGGGATTAGGGCTAGCAGTAAAGAAAACCGGAGGGGGATGGGACAAAGGGAAAGGGTGGGGTGAGGGCAGGACTAGTGCTAGTATTTTTAGCGCCCTAGCTGCACGGCCATTTCGCCGCCCCGTGCACTGGTCCCGCGGCTCCGGTGGACCTGCCGCAGTCGTGCCTGCGGAGGGTCCCCTGGTCTGCGGCTCCGGTGGACCTGCTGCAGTCGGGCCTGCGGCAGCTCTACCGGAGCCACGGGACCAGCAGACCATCTGCAGAAATGCCTGCGGCAGCTCCACCAGAGCCACGGGAGCAGCAGACCCCCCGCAGGCACGACTGCGGCAGGTCAACCGGAGCTGCCTGCCGCCCCCTCCCCCCCGGCAAAATGCCGCCCCCCAATAATCCTGGCACCCTCTGGCGATTGCCTAGGCCGCCTAAATGGAAGCGCCGGCCCTGGGCGGGGAACAGTTTGGTGGCCCTTGTCACAGTTTCAGAGCAACTGCACCTGTATTCCCACACCATAGTCCACAAAGGGCATGTGCTTTAGGCTTCTGGGTCCTAGCCATCACTTTTCCTGGGCAGCAACTTGTCTCTCACTCCACCTTGACTGGGGATTTTAAGGCTGCACAGCTCCCTGATCTATACTGTGATATCCCCAGCAAACCAGACAGCCTAAAAAGGCCAGTGCCTGCTATTTGCTTTCTCTCCAAGGGCTATGACAGTGTATTGTCCATAGTTATAAATTACCACATAACTCTTTCTAAACAAGCACATGTATTCTTAAGGGGAAAGCATTAAAATAAAAGAAGCTACATGCATGCTAAAAGCTACCAGAGATCACCCCAACTCTGAGCTAGGGTTCTGGAACTTTACAGTCCATCAAAACCCACAGCTGGGGTTTCTCCATGGTTACAAGTTCATATCCATCTCAGACTAGAAAGAAGGGTGGGTTGATCAGCTGTTTCTTTATACAGGTCAGGCCTTTGATCTTAGCTTTCTGTAACAGATAATCACCCTTGCCTTAGGCTTCAAGAGGCTGGGTTTTTGAATAACCAGAGGTGGGGAAATCTGCATTAACAATCTCTGCCTAGGAATTCCCCAGGAAATCCACTTAACACTTAACGTCCCAGAAGTCCATACTTGCTTGGCACATTTTCAGTACAGTCTTTTGAACTTCCAGGTCTCCAGTCTATCACATCTCCCCCCTGGAGAACTTATGTACCAGTCAGACTAAAATAATACAAACACATAAGGAAATTGCGATATCTGTAACAGTCCTGCTTTCTTGTATTGGCAGGCCCACGAAGGAGCCATGTCCAACATCCCTCAGGTGAGGGAGTAGGGGTGTATGTGTAAAGCAGTGGCGATGGGCAAACTGAATTTTGAATGAACAAATGCCACAAATTCAGCTCAGTTCAGGTTGTTTGCCCCACTGGTGCTGCCAGCAACATCCCCAGTACCCATTCTGGGATGGGTCTCATCCCCTTTCCTCTCCTCATGAGGAGGGAAAAAGGAAATAGAAGAATAAGATCAAGAGAGGCATCTATATTCCCCTAGCTGGCAGAGCTGATGTGCTCTTAGTGCCTGGTCTGCTGCCACCAGGATGCCTCTCTTGATCTTATCTTTATATTTTCTTTTTCCCTCCTCATGAGGAGAAAGGGGGTGAGACCCATACCCCGTGGGGAAGGAGAAAGAAGAAATACTGTGTGTGTGTGTGTGCACACAGACACACACACGAAGCGGAACAGTGAAGACAATTCTTGTCTTGTCACTCCAACCGCAGGAGGAACTGGCAAAAGGTGATCCAAGCCCCACTGTATCTGACCCATCCCAGAGGGGCTGGGGAAGACTATCCTGCTCCTGACACCCCTTCCATATGATGACACACCTAACTGCTGGAGGGGTAGAGGGAAGAAGCTGTCCTTCCACCATTCAGACGGTAATGTTATTTGGGGAGGTGAGAGGAAGGCAGCCTGTACATCATCCAAACAAGAGGAACACCTTCCCCCCATATAAATATCAGCCAAATACAAATAATTGTCTGTTTGCCCAGCTCGAATAAGCAGAAAGTGAAATGAGGATCTTGGAAGTCCCTCACCACATCCCAAAGATAGGAATGAGTGGGAGGGACTGAAAGTAAAGAGGGGAGAGAAACCTGTGCCCTGCAAGGCAGCCACTGTATTACTCCAATTGTGCAGATATGAGCAACTAGGAACTGGTAGAAATTCTGTAGCCTGGAATTAGACAGAAGCAAAAAAGATAAATATTAAAAACAAATAATAGCTTAAATTTAGTAACAGGGCTGGGGGGTTGTATTGGAGTTTCTTCCAACTACTCATCCAAAGGCTACTCAGAAGTGAAACATCTGAGGTGAGATATTGGTCGGACCCCTGAAAACATTTGGAAGGGATCCCTCTAGTGACAAACAACAGTGAAATGAAATCTTGAGGCTCTATCCATTCCCCCCTTCAGACTCTTCCCTTCTCATATGAGTAACCACCCCCCACCAGGCAAACTTGCTTATGCTGCAGGGACTAAGCTAATTAACAGATGGTCACTGCTCTGCTTGGAAAGGTTGAGTTTAACTAAATGCAGCATGGACACGCAACTGTCATTATCCTGTTCTCACCTACTCTGGTGGTCAAAATGCACTTGGTTGAAGTATAGGGGGCTGCTGGGTGGCTTTATCAAGGGGCAAGACTTGAGTGCTCCCCTTTCCTAGGAATAATTTCTCTCTGACAACTTAAAGAGCACAATGTTTTAAAAGACATTAAATATTAACCCTAAAATGCAGGGATTACAGTCCATCTACACTGCAGCTGGGATCATGCTTCCCAGGCATGGGTGGACAGATACCTGTGGGCTCAAGTAGCACACTAAAAATAGTAGTGTCAGTGGAGGGGGATGTAGCATGGCAGTTGGGTTCACCTCCCAGATCCCCAGGGAATGTACGCTGGTGGCTAGCCCAAGCTGCCGTCCATATTACCCCTGGCCACGCAGCTACATTTTTAGTGCACTAGCTTGAGTAGAGGTAGCATGTGTCTGTGCTGAGAAGCATGGTCCCAGCTATAGCATAGATGTACCCTAAAAAATGCACTCAGATAGCCTCCCTTATGAACCAGCCTTGAATCAGTGTTCTAACCATGCCTTATAAGGCAGCCACTGCGTCACTCCAATTATGCATCAGCACAAGGTTGTTTTGTACAGGAGGATTCTCATTGTTATAATGTGCAGAGAGCAGCTTGCGCTTGTGTGGTTTGGAGAATGGCCGTCCAGCACTGAACCAGACTAAGTGTGCACTTATATTTTATATATGAAATGATATGCACTTGCTCTCTCTCTAAATAAATATGAGAGATGTGGGTACAGAAACACAACATGGAGAGCAATGTAGGAGCAAGGGGAGAGGGAAATGGAAAAGGAAAGAGCCTCTGTTTACCATGATGAGAAGATTCCATCATATGGAAATGTTCAGCATCTAAAATTTAATCTGTAACAATTCACTGCTATTGCTTTACTTAACATTATACAGAGAGAAAATTAACAGTGAGACTGTGTAGATATGCTCCCTCCTTTGTGATTTTCAGATGCTAAGGCAAGAGGTACAAAGAAGGTGGGGCTGAGGTATGGTCCCAAGGGATCTCGTGCCAGATGGTCAGGCTTATTTTATTAATTTAGATCTCCATTATTGTCTCTCTTCTAGTCATTTCTGAGAGGGACAAGTTAGTTTAGCAAGAGAATTATTTCACAGCCACCGAGTGACACATTTAACTCTTATGTTCCTATGATACTACATATTAGTGTATGCATCCGTTTAATATCCCTCCTCCCAAAGCAACTGACCTGCAAGAACCCCTCCTTGTGCCAATAACTCCAAACATTTTAACCCCCCAAAAATCACTCCAATGGACTTCTCCCAGCTGCCAAACCCTACCACAATCTCCCTGACCCATAAAGCAGCTGCATAACCCTCCTGCCATCCTCAGCCAACTATCTTAACCCACCTTATCTCAGCTTTTGAATATTACTGCAACCAATCTCCTAGCAAGCAACTTGAGCTGACTCCCCTCATGCTACCTTTTCAACTATTGACCCAAAGCTGGCACTCTCATCTCCCATCCTAGCTGCCAAACTCTTCCTCAGTCTTATCCACAAGACAAGGGCCCTGAGCTGACTCCTCTTCCACCTGCCATACACTCCTGCTAGCTCTGAGCCAAGAGATGCCTCGTTCTTCCTATCTCCAGGTATTGTGCACCTGGAAAATCAGGGAGCAATTTAAGTATCAGAGGGGTAGCCGTGTTAGTCTGGATCTGTAAAAGCAGCAAAGAATCCTTGGCACCTTATAGACTAACAGACGTTTTGGAGCATGAGCTTTCGTGGGTGAATACCCACTTCTTCAGATGCATGTGGTGGAAATTTCCAGGGGCAGGTATATATATGCTAGCAAGCAAGCTAGAGATAACGAGGTCAGTTCAATCAGGGAGGATGAGGCCCTGTTCTAGCAGTTGTGGTGTGAAAACCAAGAGAGGAGAAACTGGTTCTGTAGTTGGCAAGCCATTCACAGTCTTTGTTCAATCCTGAGCTGATGGTGTCAAATTTGCAGATGAACTGAAGCTCAGCAGTTTCTCTTTGAAGTCTGGTCCTGACGTTTTTTTGCTGCAGGATGGCCACCTTAAGGTCTGCAATAGTGTGGCCAGGGAGGTTGAAGTGCTCTCCTACAGGTTTTTGTATATTGCCATTCCTAATGTCTGATTTGTGTCCATTTATCCTTTTCCGTAGAGACTGTCCAGTTTGGCCGATGTACATAGCAGAGGGGCATTGCTGGCATATGATGGCATATATTACATTGGTGGATGTGCAGGTGAATGAACCAGTGATGGTGTGGCTGATCTGGTTAGGTCCTGTGATGGTGTCGCTGGTGTAGATATGTGGGCAGAGTTGGCATCGAGGTTTGTTGCATGGATTGGTTCCTGAGCTAGAGTTATTATGGTGCGGTGTGCAGTTACTGGTGAGAATATGTTTCAGGTTGGCAGGTTGTCTGTGGGCAAGAACTGGCCTGCCACCCAAGGCCTGTGAAAGTGTGGGATCAATTTAAGGAATTAAGGAAAGTGGATTTAGAATCGGAAACCCTTTTACTTGTTAAAATTGTTCTCTTTCTCTCTAGTCTACCTATGTAATCTATAAAGTACTCAGTTGCCACAGTACCTAATGCCACTCTGTGGATATTGTTTAAAACTTTCATCTACTATCATATTAATTTAGGTACTGACAGGCAAACTATGCTCTTTTGAAAATCTGGTGTTTTATGGGTTTAAACTAAGATCTTTGGGACAGGAACTCTGTTTTTTATTTTTCACTTTGTACATCTGCCATAAAAATAAGAGCTGGAAGAATGTATCTGGTCACCCAGTCCACATCTCAATTCTTCTCCATCATCAGATCCCCTATTCCACTATGTGAATAATTATAACAATATTGAAGTTGTATTCTATAATTCAATGACAAAAATAAAGTATGTAGAAAAATTTTTTCTGAAACCCCTAGAAATACACTCACGTATTCAGTTTAGGAGTTTGTAGAAGTTATATCTATCTATTTAGAAACCTGCATTACACTTATATGTTATCCCTGGGTTCCAATAAACTGACTAGACAAATTCCAATCATATTAGTAACACACAACAGGGCAGTCATAACAAATGGCAAAATACATTTTAGGCACCGTGGATATGACAGAACATACAAAAAGTAAATTGAATTCAGGGCAAAAACCTATGCTACACATCCTTATATTGCTAAACACATTTAGCATCAGATCATAGCCTCTCACAAAACAGGTCTGACACAGAAGGAACAAAACAAATACTATGAAATAGAAAGAATCACACATACCTTTTTCAAGATTCTGAATGAATAGTTAGACTTGAATATCTCCTACATCAAGAATTCTCAGACTGTCACCACCTGAGATCCTTAAAAAGAGCCATGCTTGTTTATTGTGAACCTAATCCCACCATTCTTTGCAGTCACATCCCACAATCCTTTGAAGTCCTATACCAAACCGGGGCTAGCTCTGACTAGCAGATTGAAGGAATTCTGGTTGAAGTGAGAAAAATGTCATCTTATCATATTCTCCACTAATTGGCAGAAATGGTATAAATACAGAAACCTATGCCATAGCACATCTTTGATTATACAGTGGCAAATTATTATGTTCATTTGACTTTGTAAACAAAGTACTAAGTGGCTGATCTGCACTTTTGAAGTTCAGCGTTCTCCCAAATGCTGGAAAAAGCAGAAAGGTCATGCAAACAATGTATCACGTACTAAAACCTCAGAAAGCTACAGAAGCAAAGTGACCCACAGATTTCCACAATAAGGCTTTAGTAGCAAAGTAGATCATCTTTGAAAGGATCACAGCTGGTGATCATGAAATCCACACTGTAACTGAAAACTTTTCCTGACAGTTCAAGTAAATCTATCACTTACGGAACATGCGCCTATAGGGGGAAAAAGTTGTAACTGTCCTAAAAATTATATCATCTTCCATTGCTATATGCAGTGGTGTTGTAGCTGTGTAAGTCCCAAGATATTAGAGAGACATGATGGATGAGGTAATGACCTTAGTCTGTACCCCCTTAAAATTCTTGTGTTCCAAAGCCATTCCCACGTGATTTAGTTTCCTAAAATTCCTTGATGCCCTAGGCTTGAGGAAACAACTAAACTTAAATCCTACCTCAAAAAATTCCAGTTATGCAGAGTTGTCTCATCTCAGCCCTAGGTCTTACCTTGGTGAACGTAATATAGGAGAGACACAGCATTTGCTCCACTGAGTGCTTCGTGAATTGTTTCTTTGCATTTGCAGATGAAGTTTCACAAAGCTAGGGCACATTTCATGCTCTGAAGAATGTAGATTCCTTAACAGAGAAAAAAGATCTGATTTACTCTCTTCTTGAGCATCAGGATATTTGGTGAAATTCATCAAAGAATGAATGATAATTAATTGCACATATATAGAGGTGAAACTATCAATCTATATTCAGGATCAGCAGCTGAAGGTTTTTTGTCCTCCCTGAGAATATGAGGAAAATTGCCTTCATCTATAAAGCAATCCAAGGCATACTGTAAGCACTCTGCTAGCCCCCTTTTAATTTGATTACATTTCAGATTAAATTTAACATTTAGAACTAATTAGGCTGTACCCACGTGGGGATCAGAACTATTTAAACATGCTTCCCTGACTGCCCTGGATAGGGATGGCAGTTGGACAGCTATGTCAGTCAAACCATGCTGTAGACTATAGCATATGTAGTTCGGACAGAAACTGACCAGGAAGAAGTGCTGAAAGCCTGGCAGGCCTTGTCCTCTTTGCACTCCTCCCACCTGCGGCAACAGTGAGAGTTCTCGTGCAGACACCTGCTGGCATTTTTACATCCTGTCTAATCTTACTTTGAGAAAAGACAGATGACAGCCAAGTGGGTGCAATACCAGTGGCCAATCTACACTCCCACTCATGGAGTTGTGCTACTTGACAGCTGATCATATGCTGCTGGTCGTATAGCCAGACCACCCTCTCATACTCTCCCCACACCCATTTTCTGCTATAAACCCTACAAGGATTTCCACTGACAACGATCAATGGAAGGCAGTGGTGACTTGTGACTTTTTTGACCGGTGAGGCACAAATCACAAAACAATTATTTCCACTCCAGTCCCTGTCCAATGTATACTTAGGCAGCTATTAAAACCAGACCTTATTGATAGTGACAAAGCAGCAGGTGGTCCTTGGAGTTGGAGCCACCACTGCCATTGCTGGCACCCAGGCCAGCTTGGAGGTGGAGCAGCATGGGGCACAGGTCACTTGCTGGTTTAAACTAGAGCAAATGGTGAATTCTAAACGTCTTTAAATCATGATTAGAGGGAGTCAGTAACTCAGCCAGAGGTTAGGGGTCTATTACTGAATGGGGTGGGTGAAGTTCTGTGGCTTGCAACGTGCAGAAGGTCACACTTCATAATCATGATGGTCCCTTCTGGCCTTAAAGTTTATGAGTCTAAATAGAATAGAAATGTATATGATTCCCAACTACACTTAGTGAGTTATTTAAAGATGTTATGCTCTTTTGTTCCCAGTGCCCATTGTACCTTCCAAAGCCCTTTTTCCCTTTCCTTATGTCTTGCATCATGGTAGTTGCCTCTGCTGATAACGTGGGTGAGATGCGTCAAGTTGTTGCCAAATCCTGTTGCTGTCAATGAGGATTTGTGCCAGAATATTTTTATCATAATCCCATGGTGCCATTGACATTGAGCTACTAGAACCTGCAGAGATGAAAGGACATCAGCAGAGATGAATCACACAAATCAAGACAGTTCTATTAACACTGTGTTGCAGTTATAAATGGTCTACAGGAGTCATACGTCACCGGAAGGATTTCAGTTGTTTGTGGTAGAAGTTTCTCATTTATTTGTATTGATGTCATAACAGCTTAAACTAAGTGCCAAAGCAAAGTCAATGGCAGATTGTGAGACCCGGATTTTGGCTGCAGAAAACAGTAATTGATAGCAAAACTCCTATCGACTTCACTGGCACCAGGGTTTGGCCTTAATACACCTCCATCCCTTCCTTTTTACCTCAGAGGAAATTGTACACCCAGAAATGATGTTAAAATCATATTATTCAGATCAAAATCAACCAAAATAAGGAAGCCAGGATGACTTTATAACTCAGTTAACAGATTGCTTCTTTGTCTAACCATTGCATGAGTGGTAGCCTCCAGTCAAACCCAGATCAAAATATCCCCTAACTTTGAGTAGTTTGGCTCAAGAGCCAAAAGTTTGTGCTTGGGCCCATCACTAACCATGTGTGATGAAGCAACAAGACACAGCAGAGCGAGCAAAGAGTGGAATGGAAATCGTAACTCAAAGTCTTTTCCTTTGTTGGAAAGTCAGCTATTCCAAAATAGAATTTGACATTTAATGTACAGGACAACTAGGTGTGGAAGACATACTAATATCTACTCTCTTCTTTTGCAGGATAACTTTCTGTTTAGTGTCTCCATTCTAAGTGGAATCCTTTGCTCTATTTTGGCAGTGATCAAATTTATGTTGGGAAAGGTCCTTACAAGCAGAGCACTGGTAACTGATGGTGAGTAGGAAAATATCTCATTCCTCATACAAAATCATTCAGCTAATGTCACGCGGATTGAGAACTAGCTGAAGACTCAGGAACAAAGGGCAACGGTGCATGGCAAAATACTGAGATGAGAGCACTAATGGGTAATGGGGTATCTGAAGTTTAACACCATTCACTGGTATTATTTAGTATCTTACACAATATGGAACAGATGATTTTAAGAAGGCTAAAGTGTTTAATGCCTGTTTTGCTTCAGTCTTCGCTCAAAATGGGGACCAGGTTAATGGGGACCAGGTACTTAACACAATTAATATTAACAATAGTAGTGAAAGAACACAAGCCAAAATAGGGAAAGAACAGGTTAAAGAATATTTAGATATGTTAGATGTATTCAAGTCAACAGGGCCTGATGAAATTCATCCTAGGGAACTCAAGGAACTAGCTGAAGTAATTTTGGAATCACTAGCAATTATCTTCAAGAACTCCTGGAAGACAGGTGAGATCCCAGAGGACTGGAGAAGGGCAAACATAGAACCTATCATTAAAAAAGGGGAACAAAGAGGACCAGGGAATTATAGATCAGTCAGTTTAACTTCAATACTTGAAAAGGTAGTGGAATAAATTATTAACCAATCAATTTGCGTGGAGCTAGAGGATAATAGGATTATAAGGAATAGCCAGCATGGATTTGTCAAGAACAAATCATGCCAAACCATCCTAACTGCCTTCTTTGAGAGGGTTACTGGCCTGGTGGATAGGAGGGAAGCTGTAGTTAACACAGTCCCTCATAGTGGGACACAGACATTCTCATAGGCAAATGAAGAAAATGTGGTCTGTATGAAATTACTGTAAGGTGGGTGCATAACTGGTTGAAACACCATACTCAAGTAGTAGTTCTTTGTGAAATGTCTGTGAGATATATCTTATGGAGTCCAGCAGGGGTCTGTCCTGGGTCCAGTACTGTTTAATATTTTCAAGAATGACTTGGATAATGAACTGGAGCACATGCATGTAAAATTTGCAGTTGACACCAAGATAGGAAGGGTTACAAGCACTTTGGCTAATAGGATTAGAATTCAAAATGCTTTGACAAATTAGGGAATTGATCTGAAATTAACAAGATCAAATTCATTAAAGACGAGTGCAAAGTACTACATTTAGAACAGACTAATTAAGTGCACAAATACAAAATGGGGAATGACTGGGTAGGCTGAAAAGATCTGGGAGTTAATAATGGATCACAAATTGAATATGAGCCAACAATGTCATGCAGTTGTAATATAATTCTGGGGTGAATTAACAGGAGCATCATATGTAAGTAACAGTGGGTAATTGTTCCATTGTACTTGGCACTGGTGAGGAGTACTGGATTATTGTGTTGAGTTCTGGGTGGTCATCTTTAGAAAAGAGGTGGATAACTTGGAGACAGTCCAAAGAAAAGCAACAAAAGTGATAAAAGATTTAGAAAACCTGGCCTCTGAGGAAAGGTTAAAAAAACTGAGCACGTATAGTTTTGAAAAAAGACTGAGGGAGGACCTGATAAAAAACCTTCCAAAATGCTAAGGGATGTTGTAAAGAGGATACTGATCAATTGTTCTCCATGTCCACTGAAGGTAGGACAAGAAATAATGGCATTACTCTTCAGCAAGGGAGATGTAGTTTAGATATTAGGGAAAAAACTGTCTAACTATAGGGATAGTTAAGCACTACAGTAGGCTTCTAAGCAAGGTTGTGGTCTAGGTGTGTATGGACCTGCCTCAATGCAGGGGCTGTCTAGATGACTTCTTGAGATCCCTTCCAGCCCTACATTTCTATGACACTGTTAATGGGATCACAAATGTTATTCCTTGGGATGAAGTGAACACCAATCAGAGAAAAATAATGCAGATTAGTTTAGAGAGACTGGAATCCTGGACAGAATAACGTGAGAGTCAACACAGAAAAATATAGACTAATACATCTGGGAAACACCAAACAAACAGAATTTAATGAGCGGGAGAACCTGGAAAGCGATAATACAGGAGGAGTTCAGAGGTG
This sequence comes from Gopherus flavomarginatus, assembly GCF_025201925.1. Taxonomy (NCBI): domain Eukaryota; kingdom Metazoa; phylum Chordata; order Testudines; family Testudinidae; genus Gopherus; species Gopherus flavomarginatus. The sequence goes on from NC_066626.1 coordinate 64,553,272, forward strand.
ATACTGTACAGCAGATTAGACATGAATTTGAAGCAAAACAGAACAGTGTAAATTTGGTTGACATATCAGATTACATATATACTATATAGCTTGGGTGCAGACACAATTGGTACATTATCCTTGCCCAGTGGGCGAAATTCACCTCTGTCCTCAGAGCATAGTGACTTTATAAACAGATAACACTGGGAGTTGAGAAGATTGAATCTACCTTCCTCACCTTAGGCTGGGGCAGTAGCAGCCACTCATGCACTCACTCTGCCAGGCAGAAGGTCACCAAATCACTCTTCCAAGCTGGTCTCTGTGGAGTGGGTGCAGTTCTCAGCTCAGTGGGGCCTCACTTGCTACTTGTACAGATCTACTCCTCAGCTATCCATCCCATACAACGGAACTACCATAGTTCTGATGCATTTGGAGTTCTTCTGTGCTCCCATTTTCATGGGTGAATTTCACTCACTGTGGATTTCTCAGTAGAAACAGTTGTTAAAAGCAGCTATTCACTTTAGCTACCCTGTTGGATGTAGATGGGTGGCATTCTTGCTGCTGCTGTTCTTAAAGGTGCAAATATGCTCAAGTGCTCTTTTTACAATCAAAACCAAAGAGTGTAAAGCTTCGAAAAGGCCACAGGGATTTGCTCTGTGGACAAGTGAATCCGCAATTATGGCTGGGATTTCACAGGAAGCTGCAAACCCCTATTAGATTTTATCTGTGAGAATGATGGTTCCCAAGTGAATACACTATATATACACATGCAGCACATAGGAAATAATTAACAAATTATGTGAGTGTCATTTTGCTGCCCTGGGGGTTTCACCTTAAGGATCCTTATTTTTAACCCTCAACTTTAAGTTTACTCTAATGACTGCTGTATTTAGTTATGAACAATTATTTTATTTTGTTATCTATGTATACTTCAAACCAGGGTTGGCTGCAGGCACTCATGAAGGAAGCAAATGTTTGGGGTGGCCAATGGAAAGAGGTGACATGTCCGTGTCTTCGGCACAATTCAGCGGCGAGTCCCTCAGTCCTGCTTTTCCTCTTAGATCTGCCGCCAAAGTGCTGCCGAAGAGGAAAAGAGGGAGCAAAGGACCTGCAGCCGAATTGTCACCAAAGAATGAAGCGGCACGATTGAGGTGCCGCCGATTGGCTTTATCTTTTTTTTTTTCCTCCTGCTTTGCCACTTGGAGCGGCAGAAAAGCTGGAGCCGGCCCTGCTTCAAACACACCCAAAGTGCATGAGTGAGGTGCAGACAGACATACAGGATGGCCTTGGGCCTTGCCGTTAAGAGATTACAATCTAGAAACAAAAAACATCCTAAAATGAGCCAAAAAAGAGAAGGGGAAGGAATATAACACGAGTAAAGAGGTGGGGACTGGCCATTACCTTGCTGGGTCCATGATTTTTGTAGCTTGTTTAAAACTGAATTTAATTTCCTTCACTCCTCTCTCTTCTCTGGCCACCCTGGCACACTGACCTTGAATGTCACTGACAGACTAGTGGGTCTAAATGGGTACGGGAGCTTTCTATGGAGCCTCACTTGTCCTTGGAGACTTTAGGCTTACGGATTTCCTCACCCCTCCACCCCACATCCCACTCCAGCCAACTAATTTCCATTCCATTTTCCCCACAAACCTCCCCTATCCATCTAGAGGCTGGTTTTAGCTCTCCCCATCCATCTCCAATTTAGTCCTTAGCTATATTCATCTCTGGTAACTAACCCGTATCTCACTTTTGCGAGTTTTTTTTCCCCTTTAACTAATTCCTTTCCCACCAGACTGAGACCTCTCAGACCTGCTACAGACACCTCCCTCCTAACATCCTCTTAGGACTGTTCACTGAGTCCAGAACTATAAGGTCATGGGGGACTGCTGAGGTTATTAAGTCACGCCCTCTGGTGTGGCTGTCAGCAGCTTCTGGCCACGGCCACCTGTCTCTCCTATGGAAAACCTTAAAGGAACCACATCACTGGGAGGTGATGAAGGACCTGCTTGGTCAGTGGGAGGGGGACCATGATGTGCCTTCATCATTCAGAGAAGTTCTTATAGGCATCATCTGTTGTGGTCTCTGCTCCTTATAGATTTCACATTGTAATGTTAATGTTATGGCACCTTCTATCAGAGGATCTCTGAGCTCTTTACAAATAGTAAAGAAATAAGCCTTAATCCCTCTGACTGGGTGTGCCTTAGCCTCATTTTGAAGATGATGATACTGAGAGACAATGTTACCAGTAGGTTAGTTTCCCGAAATCATACAAATTAGAGTCAGGGCTGAGAATAGAACCCACATCTTTTGACCCCAGACCATACCATCATGGTGGCTCTGGTCATAGTTGATTCAACATGTATTTCATTTTCCACCACTACACAAGTCTTTAGAACCTGAATTTCAGGCTGCAATACCAAATAATTATTTGGGTTGCCATAGGTTACAGCTTTCACAGTGCAGTCGGTTGTATACTTAAGCAAACTGCCTCTCTGTTTTCCCTTCTTCCCTTAATTTTACGTGACATACAAAGGCACTTAGGTGCATAGGAAGCAATTGAAAGACAAGAGGGACACAGGATTAGGATGTTGTTGTCTCCATAACAAGTAAATACATTAAGTTATTTTAGTGCTATTGTATGCTTGACAGGCAGCGTGTCCCTTGCTTGTTACATTTCTTACACAGAAGTATGAACTGCAGCCTTGACAATAGTCTATTTTACAGCATATGGGCTCCCCAGCCACTGAGTACTTATTCTTAGTACGCAAATAGAATTCTCATGGGTCTCAATGTTGAGGAGATTTTCATTCATAAAGAGCCAAATTCTGTTTGCTTTACTCATCTGAAACCCCCATTGGGAGGGGCATGAGATGAAAGATGGATGGCAGAACACTGGGAGTTTTACATGAGTAAGACAAGAGGTTCTTGTCCCAGAGCGTTCACATCTGTGTGTCTTTCAAAATGAGGATCTGACTCTTAAGATCTTACTGTCTTTTTAAAAATATTTTCAATACAACAGGCCAGATCCTAATCTCAAAAACACTGGTGCAAACCCAGAATAACTCCACTGAAACTAGTTGCTTGGAAGAAATTGGTTTGAAGTAAATGATGTTACTCCAGATTTACCAAGGTATATCAGGTGTAACCCTGTCCACACTGTGTCATGGCCCACTGCTCTCAAACCTGGGTCTGCAGGATTCATGGGAGCAGCCATGCTCCAACCCTCCACTTGGCAGACTGCTGCCTGTAGCTTACATGAGAGCCTCGAAGCCCAGCTCCAGTGTGACGCTCCATCCCTAGGTCTAATTGTCAGAGTTCCAGAGCTGATTGGCCTGCTGAGCATACTTAAACTGGCAGGAGGAACAGGAAATTCTCTGAACAACTGGGCTCCACTCTGCTCTGGAGTGTGCGCCTTGTGCTCCCTTACATTTGTTCCTGCTCCTTTTTCCCCGGCTTGATTTCCGGCATTCTAATCCAGCTTCACTGCTGGCATCTGACTTGTGGTTCCCGACCTCCAGTTTGTTTCCTGCCTCTGACCCCCTGATATGGCCTGACTCTGGTTATCAACTTGTGGTTCTGATCTCCAGTTTGTCTCCTGCCTTTGATCCTCAGTATCCTGAGCCAGCAGACTCTTGACTCCTGTCTCATGACTTTGGACATTGACTCCCAGTACTGGGTTTGACTGCACATGAGCTGTCCATTACACAAAGTGAATATATATATATAAAAAAAAAATCTATCAATGGCCTAGCATTGTGGAGACTCAGTAATGTTAGCAATGGTGGAAGCATTAGTAGCCTTGATGCAGGGTTATTTTTAACCACTCCCTCTGTGGGTTTCAGAGCCTGAGATGGAACATCTACTCTGTTATTTTTAGCCCTGTAGTGCAAGGCCCACAAGCCCAAAGCAATTGATTCATAGTCACGGGTTTTCTTTTTTGTAGTGTAGACATTCCCTGAACTGCCTCACCCAGCTATAGAACAAACTTTAAAACAGGAGGAGATATAGCCCTTAAAGCAAATGGAATTCATTTCATAAAGTCTTTGGGATCAGCCACATAGCTACAGGAACCCAGAACTTCCTGCACACATATATAAAAGTGACATTTTCTCTCTCCTCTTTAATTTGGATCCTTACAGCTAGAGTCCTGAATAGAGTTGGGTTAGAAACAGTTTTCCTGTCCTGTGAGAATTTGAGCTTTAGGGGGAAATATCCTGTTCTGAATCAGTCAAAATCTAAAAAAAAATTAATGAATCAGAAATCTTCCCAGTTTGGGGGATTGGGTCAAAATGTTTTGTTTCAATAATTTAGAAACATTTCATTTCAATTTTGACTTCATTTTAATTTTTTTTGGCATATATAAAACTTAATTTTCCAAGATGAAATTTGTTTCAAACCAAAAATGGAACATTTTGATTTGAAAATGCTGAAATTGGATGTTTTGACAATTTGGAAACTTTTGTTTTTCAAAAAATTTTCAAAACAGGAAATGCATTGAAATTGACCCTTTCCCACAAAAACTTCTGGTTTTGACTAATAGTCATTTACTGACAAATTGTTGCGAAGCTCTGGTCTTGAATGAATCCGTTGCTTGGCAGAAATGGCACAGAAGTCTCTCGCACCCCAGATTACATCCTTGTGTTAATTGTATTGCTTCTGATTTGGAGCCTGCTCACCTCTTGATTAGAAGAAATGGGGACCAAACTATAATTTCCTCAGTCTGTCGGTCTGTCTCTCTTTTAGTGGGATTTTAGAAAATGTAGCACGGTGATATTGCGGGTGTGGTAAAATTGCATCTTCAGCAGGATGACTTTAATTTTAATATATAAATAATGAGGGGGAGACAGTGCTAGCCATCAGTCGAGACACTGATTTAGCACTTTCCTTACTTGTCAGTTGTTAGCAGTTTTCTGTTTCCTACTAATTTACTTCCTGCTATGATAGGCTGTAGAACCTATTATTTTCCGTCTGAAACAGGTTTTTTTTTCAAAACAGCAAATACTCTCTCAGATGTGTAGATCCTTATTAAGGCTAATAGTTTAGAAAGCTTTTGCTTTAACAATCGGAGTGCTATTGTCTGACAAAAGACCCTTAATAGTTCCTTAATGGTTCCTTGCTTAATATGCAAGCCAAAAACTGCAAGAGAGAGCAGAAAAAAAAAATCTCTCTCTGGTTCCTTTTAAAACCAAACCCTCTCTGCTTAAAAGCCCCTAGCAGAGAAAAGAAAAATATAATATTCCTACTGGCTTCTGGATTCTATCTTTCCCACAACGCTGCATACCATGTCATAACATTTTTCCCAGATCTGGACCTTAGCATCCAAAATATGGGTGTTAGCATGAAAACCTCCAAGCTTAGTTACCAGCTTGGACCTGGTAAAGCTGCCACCAGCCAGGAATCTATACAGTGCCTGGCGCACTGTGGTCTCCCCAAAACCTTCCCTGGGGGACCCCCAGACTCAGATTCCTTGAGTCTCACAACAAAGGGGAATAAACCATTTCACTTCCCCCCTCCAGCTGTTCCCTCCCTGGGTTCCTGGAGAGAGATACAGAAGCAAGCTCCATGAATCTAAACAGAGGGACTTCACCCTCCCTGTTTCCAGTCCTGGAAAACACAAGTACTTCCCCCCCTCACCCAGAGGGTATGCAAAGTCAGGCTTAGTAAATCTAACACAAAGAGATTTTCCCCCCTGACTTCTTCCTCCCACCAATTCCCTGGTGAGCTGCAGACTCAATTCCCTGGAGTCCCCACTAAAGAAAAACTCCAACAAGTCTTAAGAAGAAGGCTTTATATAAAAAAGAAAGAAAAAATACATAAAAATGGTCTCTTTGTATTAAGGTGACAAATACAGGGTCAATTGCTTAAAAGAAAAATGAATAAACAGCCTTATTCAAAAAGAATACAATTCAAAACATTCCAGCAACTACACACATGTAAATACAAAAGAAAACAATATAAACTTTATTGTCTTACTATTTTTGTACTTACAACTTGGAAACAGAAGATTAGAAAGCCAGGAGATAGAAAAATCACTCTCATAGCCGAGAGGATCAGACACAAGACAAAGAACTCACGCACAAACTTCCCTCCACCCAGATTTGAAAAAGTCTTGTTTCCTGATTGGTCCTCTGGTCAGGTGCTTCAGGTTACTCCTTTCCAGGTGAAAGAGACATTAACCCTTAGCTATCTGTTTATGACACTCTCTCAGATGTGTAGATCCTTATTAAGGCTAATTGTTTAGAAAGCTTTTGCTTTACTGCAAGATTTGATAATCATAGCTCTTGAAAAATCTAAATTCATTCAGTGCCAGCAGGACAAACTATTACTATTTATCCAGCAAAACTCTGTAGGTGTGCACAGCCCTTTGCAGACTAAAAGCAGATAGAGTGCCACAATGCCTTTTCTGAAGAGCTTAAATGCCATGGGCCAAATTCAGAGAGAAGATGCAGACCTGCAACTCCGGCTGACTTTTGTGTGAGTTCCAGTAGCCTGATACCTTATAGAGTCAGAGTTTAAGGCCAGAAGGGACCACTACATCATCTAGTCCAACCTCCCATATATCACAGGCCAAAAAACACCCCTGCACAAGCCCAACAACCATAATTAGACCAAAACACTACAACCCTCTGGAGACTACACCGTAGAGTGCTACAAGCAGTAATCAGGAGGGACTAAGGTGCCACCAGTGCCTGAGGGCCCTCCAATGGCAGGGAATTGATTTGGTGATATATACCCAGATGATCCTAGCCTGTGACCTGTCAGGATTGGGTTCTCTTTCTCTCATGCTGCATGGAATGGTCTTTCTGAATTAATACACAAGGCCACTACCATTTTCATCCTCAACATCCACTTCTGCAGTAATGCCTGTAGAAATCAGGCACTGAAGGATGCTTTGGTTGAATGAGTCAGGGGCAGAGGGTTTCATTTACTTAGATGGTTCCAAATCTGAAAATGTTTAACTAACTACTAACTGCAAGGTACTATCTTCTCCCTGCTCCCTACTCATTTCCATCCTGTTGTGTCTTACATTCTGTTGATGCATCTTGTTTCAAATTAGGGCTTGTCTACATCGGAAGTTATACCAATATAAGCTGACTTTAAATTGATATAGTATTACTTACCAGTATACGGTGGACACACTTATTCTGGAATAAGTTGTTTCTTTCAGTTTAGCTTGTCACACGGAAGGAGTTTAAACTAAACTGAAAAAAGCCACTTTTATTCTGGAATAAGAATGTCCACATGGAGAGTTATACCAATGTAGCTATAGAGGTTTAACTATATCAGTATAATTGTACCTGTGTAACTAGTGAAACTTTCCCATGTAGACAAGACAGACTCTTACGCTGTCAGCTTATCAGAGCAAGCTGCATTTCTGCTTCTATATTTGTATAGCAAATAGAACATGGGGGCCTGATGCAGATTGAGGCCTCTGGATTCTACCTCCATACAAGTAATTAACTATGGTCCTTTGATTCCTGTTTGTAGACTGAAAAAAGAAATTTGTTTGTATTCTCAGCTATGCTGCTGAAATACTGTGTGCAAGTTACATATCCTCTCGTGGCTTAGTTTTCTTATCTGTGAAATGCATTTAATACAGAGATCCCATGAATCTTAATGTACAATTATAGTGAGAAAAGTGCTGTAAAAATAACCCAATTTTCGTCCAAAGATCTTCTGTTTCTTTTGTCACATCTGTTTAAATTAGTTACAAACACATTTTTTACTGGCTCCCCCCCCCCTTTTTTTTTTTTTAAACTCCCCTTGACACTGCTTAGCCAGCATAATGATGGGAGAGTGTTCTTGTCTGGCTTGCACATCAGCTGAATTTTTAACAAAGTTCTAAATGCAGAATCTTTATCACCAAGGCAGATGTGTGAGCCAGAAAGAACAAAGCTTGACTTTAAGATCTCAGTAATGTGTGTGTGGTGGCGGTAGACAGCTTTAGAATTGTAAACTCAGTAATTGGCTACTGAGTCACTGAGAAACCTGTAATCCCTCAATGCCATTTCTAAAGTCACTTTTTTGAGCATAAATGACTGTTTGTAAAATGCTTTGGGATCCTCTGGTGAATGGTTCTATATTATAATTATTATTTGAATAGCAGTAATGCCTGTGAGCCCCAGGAATGGATCAGGCCCCACTGTGCTAGGTGCTGTATGAACATAGAACAACAAGATGAACATTGCCCCAAAAAGTTTAGTCTACATACATGGCAAGAGCCGGATACGGCAGACAAGGGGAGCACAAGGAAATAATGAGACATTATTGCTCAGAATGATAGGCAATTGCCTCAGCATACCAGCCGCTAGGCAATATCAAGATTTTGTTAGCATCATGGCAGATGAGAGTTTTAAGGAGAGATTGGGTGGAGGACAGCAAGGTAACTTGTCCCCTCCCAAGCATGAGGGGCAGCATGGGAGGAAACACTAAAATGCTTGTTTGAAAATTTAACAGGTATGAGAGATGCTAGGTAGGATGGGGATATGCTGTGAAGGGCCTTGTAAGTGAAGACAAGTAGCTTATGTTTGAGATGGTGGAGAAAGGGGAACCAGCTGAGAATGCAAAGAGAGGGCTGACATGATCAACATGAGGAGCCAGAAAAGGCAAATGTTAGGATTCAGCCTCAATAGAGTAACTCCTCAATTAAAGTTGTCCCAGTTAACATTGTTTCGTTATTAGGTTGATGATCTATTAGATCTATCAAAATAGCAGGTTTTGAATGGATATAACTGGCTCAAGATTGCATTAGTCAAGGCCAGAGAAGAGAACGTTGCAGTAGCCAAGATGCTAAATGATGAGGGACCTAGATAAGAGTTTTAGCTACATGGATGGATAGGAAAGCCCAAATTTTAGAGATGCTATGCAGAAAAGAATCTGTAAGATTTAGACACAGCCTGGGTGTGACGATCTACAGAGAGGGCTGGGTCAAAGACAACACCCATGTTACAGGTATAGACGAGGGCAGCTCACCATATATAGCATTATTGTATTAGTGTAAAAATATAGCCTCTAGAGACCCTATGTGATAGATGAGATAGAAATGCCATAAGACATGACAGGAGTATTATTACAAATTATCCACATCTTCAGCACTAGCAATATGAGGGATGTTGTTATCATCAGCTCCTACCTGTCACAGGATCTTTCATTGGTGATGAACAACAGGGGATTGAATGTCTTATTACCATGCAGTGGAATACAAATGATGTGTAAAGAAAATGATGTGCTATGTAGTTTGTGAAGTCTTCATCCCAGAGACTTTGGAAATAACACTTCCACTACGGAGCTCTGGGAAACTCATTCTCAAGTTGTAATTTTTTCCCATTAACATTTATTAAAGATTTTGAACTACAAAACATAGAACCAAGAAACAGTGACCTACTGAAAACATCTTTCCCCAGCCCACACCAACAGCCCCATGTTCCCACAGTAACAACTCCTAAATCCTAGAACAGAAGAACAAACACCAGCAGACAGTTAAACAGTTCGTTTATTTATTTTCAGAGATAAATTACATAGCAAAATACAGAATGAAAACAATGAGACATTTTAAGATCAAATTTCATTCTTCAACAGGTAAATAATATATGCGACCACCAAACGAATGCAGTTGTACAGGATTTTTGTGGAATAAGAGTGACATCTTGTGGCCAGCTCAGGAAAGTAACTCAGAGGTCTACATTTCACACGGGACAGTACATAGATGGTGCTTTTCTAAAGCAGTAGTCTCAGACTTAATATGTATCATGCTGCATCACCAATCAAGAGCGCATTGTTTTCTTCTACATTATAATGCAAAATGTAGCACCACGGTGGGCATTCTGCCATCACAAAAGACTATCTAGTAGGATATTCCAGGAAGCTCGCCAAGCAAACTTTTTGAATCAGATTCTTCCTACAAATACTCACACACGGTTCTCATTGACTACAGTGAGAGTCATGTTCATTTTTCTGAGGGCGAGACTGAGCCCTTGAAGTTGAACATGTACAAAAATATTTGTGCATATTGTGTTTTATTAAATGCAAAACTAGTATTTATTCAGCGTGGTGAGATCAAGCCCTCAAAAGGCAAATGTTAGGATCCAGCCTCAATACAGTAACTCCTCACTTAAAGTCGTCCCAGTTAACATTGTTTCATTCTTAGGGTGATGATCTATTAGAGAACATTCTAGTTTAAAGTCACGAAAAGTTCTTTTATAAGGTTGTTGGCTTTCTCTGCGTGCCTGCCCGTTGCTCCTGCCAGGAAGAGAGCAAGGCCCCGACCCCGCTCCCCAGAAGGAGTGCCAGGGGGGTGGAACGGGGCAAGACCCTGTGCCCCAACCCTGCTATGCCCCTGCCTCAACCAAGCTTCACAATCATTATTGGTGAGTACAGTATTACATTGTTTAAAATAATTTAAGACGTATAGTGTATATGTATATAATGTTTTTTGTCTGGCAAAAAAAATTTCCCTAGAACCTAACCCCCTGTTTACATTAATTCTTATGGGAAATTGGATTCACAATATCGTTTTGCTTAAAGTAGCATTTTTCAGGAACATAACTACAACGTTAAGCGAGGAGTTACTGTATTAACTCATCAACCTTACACTCAGTGTATATTTAATCATATTAATTAATAGGAAATATACAAAGCTAGAGCTACCTTGAACTAGTTTGCTGACTTTGATCTGGCAACCTTAACATTACCATTGTGCTAGCATTTCTTTTTTGTAGTAGCTGCCTGCCTGTGTAGAGGTTAAAAGTCTACTGATGTTATCTAATCTGGATTCTCCCTTCTGTCCCAGAACCACTCTATCAAAGATCCCTAATAACCTCTTCCTGTCTATATCTCAGAATATATATTCCTTCCTGGTATGCACCTCCTGCCTGACCCAATCCCTGAGGTCATGGAGCCAAATGCCAGCCCCAGCATCTGACAGATGAACTCCATCCCCTTCCTAGAGAGCTCAGGTCTATTGTATCTGATATCGCTATGTGTTATCCCCATCAGCATCCCACCACACCCAAACTCTCAAAATGATTGCAGCTACCTCATGGTTCACATTTTTTCTTGCTCAGTTGACATGAGCTGGCTCATTGACCCCGCACCAAACTCATTTTGCAAGCACCAGATTAATTGAGTGTCTTGCAGGAAGAGCTCCACATCCCTCTGTATCCTAGTCTCTAAGTTTAACCCTGTGCAGTCCCCAGGACCATTTCTGCCCTGGTGAATAGTCAGGACCATCAAGTGGCTGTAGCTTGGCTATCGAGTGCTGAGACCAGCTCATGCTTCATCATCTGTCATACCACTGACAGCAAATGGCTTCAGCCTTGCAGCTTAGTTTCAACCCACTTGCTGACATGGCCAACGTCCAGTCACAATTGCTTAATCCAACATCAACTAGCAGCATAAATGAGTGATGGGACCAGCTCATGCCCCATTGGCCATACCATCAAAGGCCAATGGCTTCAGTCTTGCAGTGCAATTATGATGCAGCTGCTCTGCTGCCTGGCCAACGTTCAGCCCCAAATGCTCAATCAACCCATCATCAACGAGCTGCATCAATGGGTGCCAAGAGCAGCTCTTGTCCCATCTGCCATACCCAAAGCAGCTTGCTCTCACAGCATGCCTATCCTGCTTAACCCACTGCATATGTACAGCTTCAGCCTTGAAGCCCAGCAGCGATCCATCTGCCGACCTGGCTACCTTCTTGCAGGTCCAATGCACTATAGAGTGTCTGCAAATTCAAACATCGACTACACTTTGGATATCTACTGGTTTCAGAAATGGAGAGGGTTATTTACACTTAATGCCAGTCCCAGCAACCTTTCCCCTGGGTGGACTCGTGTTCTGTAACAATTTGATTTCTAGTGTCCTATAGCCTGAACCTAGCAATAGTCAAAGCCCTCTGATGCTGCTGTTGTCACTGCCCCAGTCCTGAAAGAATATGAGCTAAAGTTAGCTGGATTGAGACTGCAGCAGGGCAAAGCTTTATTTATTACTGCGGCAACCTGGTGTCTTGTCAGGAAACTACTATCACGTGCATAAACAGTGGGTCTGGCTCTTGGTTCCATCTGGCTAGGAAAGCTTTGAGTGCCCTTACAGAGCACAGGCATTCATCTGCACATTTCCATATCACCACTGAGGCCTCATCCCATTCTGATCTATTTCAGAGAACCTTAAGTGCAGCAACACTGCACAAGTGATGCTGTATATTTGGTAATTCAACTGCCCGCCTGGACCTGTCCATGGTTGCCTGCGGCACTGTTACCCTGAAAGCACCAACGAAGGCCACAAGAAATGCTGCCTTGAATAAAATGGCCTCCATCACAGCACTGCATATCCTGGGCAGCCCATTTAATAACCCTGTAAGAATTTCTGTGTCTGTGTGATTCCTGTCACCCTCCTCTGCCCTTCATCTCTGGACCAAGGCCTTCCACACTAGGAAATCTCTACATGAGCCTGGGAAACCTGCTATCTTACACCAGTAGGACAGTCCTACTATTTGACCCGATATAGTGGTGGGAGCTAACCCATAGTGCACTGAGGACATAGCATCTCTCACCACCTGATGCTAAGGGATGGGTCACAGATGCTGGAGTCCTTCCTGAACTTTAGATTCTGTGAACTCAGTAAGGTACACCACACAGGCCATCCTTGGGGCAACTGCATTCCTGACTACTCCTGTGACTGTCAGCAGCCAAGATTCCACATTGGGTTGGGCATCACCTGTGGATCTCTGTTGGCAAACAGGGCAAACTCCTGGAACCTGTTGTCTGCCTGCTGCAAGGTGAATGGTCCCAGGGTACAGTCCACTAAAATCTCCGTCCTACTCTGATCCTCAATCCAGGCTAGGGAGTGTCCCCCTCCAGCTCCCCTCCTCACAACTGTTGCCTTGCCAGTGGTCCCCATCCACTCCAAGTCCTGGAGGTCTGAGAATCTCTTCCCCCCCCCCCATGGGGCAGTGACTTTAGGTCCATGATTGCTTGACAAAGTGGCATAAAGGAATCCTTGCCCATCTCTGAGGCCACCATTCAGTGCATCCATGAGGGCTGGACTGGGGCTCCCCAGGGAACAAGAGGGGAAACCCCTTCTAAGGCTTCCGGCCACTCCCATGCCCCTCCCCCCCACAGTGCCAACCCTTGCTGTAGCTGCCCCAATCCTCCTCCTGTGCCTTATTTCAGCAGTCATGGGCTGTCCCCCTCTGAGTGGGGGTGGAGGGAGCAGGGCCAAGTGCTGTCCCCTGACCTCAACACCCTCCCCCATGAGGTAAGGGTGGGAGGGGAGTTAGCATCTTTCCAGGTCCCAAATGAATGGCTCCTGGAGTGGGTTCTTGAAATGCCCCCTGCCACACCATCAGGGTCGGCTCCAGGCCCCAGCGTGCCAAGCATGTGCTTGGGGTGGCATGTCGCGGGGGGCGCTCTGCCGGTTGCCGGGAGGGCGGCAGGCGGCTCCAGTGGACTTCCCACAGGCGTGCCTGCAGATGCTCCACTGGAGCCGCGGGACCAGCGGACCCTCCGCAGGGACGCCTGCGGGAGGTCCACCGGAGCCGCAGGACCGGCGAGTGGCAGAGCGGCCCCTGCGGTGTGCCGATGTGCTTGGGGTGGTGAAATGGCTAGAGCCGGCCCTGCACACCATCAGTAGCCTCCTCTGTCCCGTGTCCCCCAACCTACTCCCCCATGAGCAGGGTGAGGAAAAGGGCAGCAGCACCATGGACAGTCCTGGCAACAGGACTCAGGGAGCCAGATGTTCCCATGGCAGCAGCAGCCACCCCACACATCCTTGCCCCATCTCCCAGCAGCAAGGGGAGTCAGTGGTGCACTGCTGAGTCCCCTGCAGCTTCCTCTGGTTTGAATTCTCTGCAGCTCTGGAAGCAGGCTGCATCAATACCCACCCACCCACCCTGCAGGGCTCCTACTCTTTGGGCAGGCTGTGCCTCCAGGTCAGGGAACCAAGTGTCTGACCCCCATGACAGGCGAGAGACCTCTCCACCAGAGTGCATCCCCAGAAGCAGGGAGGGGCAGTCCCAGAGTGCCTATCTTTCCTCTGGGCACTGCATTGCCTGGCTGTAGAAGCCACCTTGATTCTTCCTTGTCCTGGAATCCCAGAGCTGGGAACCTAAGAGAGTCCATGTGCTGGCTCTGATCCCATGATTCTTGCAACTTTGCCCACATGTATGCATGCTCCAGGCAGCAACAGCTAACCAAAGAGTAAGGGTACATCTATGCTGCAATGAAACCCCCCTGGTACAGAATATCAGAGTTGGGTCAACTGAGCTCGGCTAGGCTAAAAACTGCAGTGTAGATGTTTGGGCTTGGGCTGGAGCCTGAACTCTGGGACTCTCCCCACTTGTAGGGTTTGAGGGCCAGGACTCCAGCCCAAGCCCAAATATCTACACTGCAATTTTTAGCCCTGCAGCCCAAGCCCCAGGAGCCTGAGTAGCTATGCAATGAGTCTTTTACAGCAGTGTAAATATACACAAAGAGGCTTTTGAAAAACACCTAAGCTTAAGTAGGCAAGGAGAGGCACACAACCACCAATCAACTAGCCCCATCGCCCTTTGCCCAGCTGATAGCTAATCAAAGAACCAAAGGGAATTTGAAGGGGCAGAGGCCCCCTACCTGCTGCACAATTTGGACTTCTGTCCTACTCTGCTGTCAAAGTCCCTCCCCCGACTCCAGGCAATAAGGTATATTCAAAAATCCTGTCTTCCTTTGGCTTGTCTCTCTCTCTGTTCCTTTCTGGTTCTCCTCCTACCTCACCAATTTTTCTTTTGCTGCTGGTAAGGAGTGTGACTGGCACTGTTTCCGTGCTATGGCCTGGCCTGAAGCTAGACTGAATATTGTCTCAGAGGTCAGTGGTGATCTGGTGCTTCTGCTGCCAGTATCACAATAATCTTGCCCGGGAACGGAGAGGTTGAGACTGAATGGCAGTCATTGGTGAGAAACGCTGGGTTTTCCCCTCAGAGAACAGGCTGGACTTGTCAGTCTTTCATAATGTTAGGCAGAGCATTTATCTGAGGGACATGTCAACTCTTTCTAGCAAGATTGAGCCAAGGCATTGCTTTCTGACTTTGAGCAGCCAGTAGGGAGAGTGCTCCGTACAGGTGGTAGAATGGAGTTTTTTCCATTGCATTTTCATACCATATATACTACCTGTATTTGTGGGACTTCATCCAGTTCTGATACGGTGAGAGGAGTGTAAGTTTTCTGTGATTCTAAGATGCAATGATATATGGCGTTCTGAGGATGTGGAGAACCCCACATGAATCAGATCCATGCACTGGCAATAAGGCAGGCCTGTGCTGCCTCTCAGTTTGGGTTATAATTAAGAAAAGATGTCTTCCGGTAAATATGCTAGCACAACAGGTGCAATGAAATATTGCAAATGGCTCAATCCAGTATTGTGCACCTGAGGGTATGTCTACACTACGGGATTATTCCGATTTTACATAAACCAGTTTTGTAAAACAGATTGTATAAAGTCGAGTGCACGCGGCCACACTAAGCACATTAATTCGGCGGTGTGCGTCCATGTACCGAGGCTAGTGTCGATTTCTGGAGCGTTGCACTGTGGGTAGCTATGCTGTAGCTATCCCATAGTTCCCGCAGTCTCCCCCGCCCATTGGAATTCTGAGTTGAGATCCCAATGCAAAAACAGTGTCGTGGGTGATTCTGAGTAAATATCGTCATTCAATCCTTCCTGCGTGAAAGCAACAGCAGACAATCATTTCGCGCCCTTTTTCCCTGGATTGCCCTGGCAGACGCCATAGCATGGCAACCATGGAGTCCGTTTTGCCTTTTGTCACTGTCACCGTATGTGTACTGGATGCTGCTGACAGACGCGGTACTGCAGTGCTACAGAGCAGCATTCATTTGCCTTTGCAAGGTAGCAGAGACAGTTACCATCCCTATTGCACCGTCTGCCATTGTAAATTGGTGATGAGATGACGGTTATCAGACGTTCTGTACCGTCTGCTGCTGTCATGGGCGCTCCTGGCTGGCCTTGCTGAGGTTGGCTGGGGGCACATGGACAAAAATGGGAATGACTCCCCGGGTCATTCCCTTCTTTTTGTTTTGTCTAAAAATAGAGTCAGTCCTATCTAGAATATGGGGCAAGTGTACTAGAGAGAACCAGAGAGCACAGCCGCTCCATGTCAGAGCCTCAGAGATCTCACAAAAATGATGAGCTGCATGCCATTCTAGAGGGTGCCCCCGCAACAACCCCACCTGTTGCTTCTGTCCTCCCACACCCCTCCTGGGCTACTGTATCAGTTATCCCCCCATTTGTGTGATGAAGTAATAAAGAATGCAGGAATAAGAAACACTGACTTTTTAGTGAGATAAAATGAGGGGGAGGAAGCCTCCAGCTGTTATGATAGTCCAGGCAGGACATTAAAGGGTGGCGAGGGAGAGGAGCCCAGCCTCCCGCTGCTATGATAGTCCAGGCAGTATAGAATCTTTTCTTTAGACATGAAACGGGGGAGCTGATAGAGCTCAGCCTCCAGTTGCTATGATGAAGACGGTTACCAGCCATTCTGTACCATCTGCCGGGGATGACCGAGAGTCATTCCCATTTTTACCCAGGCGCCCCCGGCCGACCTCACCGAGGCCAGCCAGGAGCACTCACGGGCTGATGATGAAAACGGATATCAGTCATATTGTACCATCTGCCACCGGGAAGGGGATGCTGGTGTTCAGCGCTGCAGCACCCCGTCCACCAGCAGCATGCAGTAGACAAAGGATGACATTTTAAAAAGTCAAGAAACTTTTTTTTCCCCTTTTCTTTTAGGGGGGGAAAGGGTGTAAATTGACAACATATACCCTGAAAAACCCGGGAAAATGTTTTTGACCCTTCAGGCATTGGGAGCTCAGCCAAGAATGCAAATGCTTTTTGGAGACTGCGGGGACTGTGGGATAGATGGAGTCCTCAGTACCCCCTCCCTCCCTCCATGAGTGTCCATTTGATTCTTTGGCTTTCCGTTATGCGTGTGTCACAGCACTGTGATGTGGCCTCTGTCTATCATAGCCTGGAGATTTTTTCAAATGCTTTGTCATTTCGTCTTCTGTAACGGAGCTCTGATAGAACAGATTTGTCCCCCCATACAGTGATCAGATCCAGTATCTCCCGTACGGTCCATGCTGGAGCTCTTTTTGGATTTGGGACAGCATCGCTACCCGTGCTGATCAGAACTCCACGCTGGGCAAACAGGAAATGAAATTCAAAAGTTCGCGGGGCTTTTCCTGTCCACCTGGCCAGTGCATCCGAGTTCAGATTGCTTTCCAGAGCGGTCACAATGGTGCACTGTGGGATACTACCCGGAGGCCAATACTGTCAATTTGCAGCCACACTAACCCTAATCCGACATTGTAATACCAATTTCAGCGCTACTCCTCTCGTCGGGGAGGAGTACAGAAACCAGTTTAAAGAGCCCTTTATATCGATATAAAGGGCCTCCTCGTGTGGACGGGTGCAGGGTTAAATTGGTTTAACACTGCTAAATTTGGTTTAAACGCGTAGTGTAGACCAGGCCTGAGTCATAGAAATCCTAAGATACAGTAGTCACAGATAGCTTCAGACCTCACTAGCCAGATGCCAATATCAAAAGAATCCATGTGAGGGCTGTCAGATTAACCCGTCATATAAGTAACTCTGTTTTGAGCCTAGAGAGATTTCATTCCTATGGCAAACTTTGTGTTGAAGGGTTTACATGAAAAAAAAATCCATTTCTCAACAGGTTTAACAAGCTAATTTGCTCAAGGCCTGACTTTTCAAATGCCTAAGGTATTAGTAGGAGAGGCTGTGAACTAGTGATGTGCTTCAAGGGAAGTATTTAATACAACCTTCATGATCTGGCAGCTGATCATTGGACACTTCAGAGGTCTTCTCAAGATTTAGAAGAGTCTCTTCATTAAATACTGAATGTACTTCAGAGAGGTACTTAACTGTCTGTAATACAAGAATCAAACTCAGGCTACAACCTGTGGAGGCAACAAAACCCCCTGTCTGTGTTAACGTGCTATCTTCACTCTGTTGAAGGGCTACTCTTTCTCTATCATGTGGTTTCAATTATTTACATCTTTAGTTCCTTGAATCCTGCCCCTGGATCATTATTTCTCCCTTATGCTGAGAAGCAAGGTCCTTCTCCATGTATTTCTGTTAGATGACAAAGCTTGAACCACCAGACACAAGAATTGTAGTCATCATACCAGAGCATATTGCGTGCCACACAGAACGGCACGTAGCTGGTTGGAGCATTCACCTTCACAGCTCTCTGTTTGCTGTATATTCAGCACGGAGCAGCAGTGTTCTGCAGTAGGATGAGTCTGTCAGGATGTGAGTAGAGGGGAGTTTGAGATTAGAATTCTTACTTCATGCACACTCTATAGTGTTCATAGCAATATAGTTCTGTGCAAAAATGTCCTTGGCTATGTCTACACTACTGCAGTAAGTTGACCTACGCTACGCAACTCCAGCTACGTGACTTACATAGCTAGAGTCGACATACCTTAGATTGAGTTACCATGAGGTCTACACTGCGGAGGGTTAATGGAAGAAACGCTCCCATGAGTTTACCTTACTTTTCTTATTGGGGTAGAGTACAGGGGTCAACTGGAGAGTGATCTGCCATCAAGTTGGTGGGTCTTCACTAGACCCACTAAATCAACCGCTCGTGGATCGATCTCAGAGCGTTGATCCCAGCTGTAGTGTAGACCTGCCCCTTATTTGAGAATATTTTCTGGGTATAGCCATGGGTTGAATTGTCCAAATTATATTTCCCTTCATTTAGGTGAATTTTTCCAGTGCCCTTGCCATTGTGGTTGAGAAAGCAGACCAATTATGAAGTACAGTTGCATTCCAAGGAGCCAGCTGTCCCCTCAAATATCCATACAACTTTCATTTGGAGGCTTACAGATCCCAGGGCAGAACTGGGGCCTAAAAGTTCCTTAGCTCCAGGTTTATACTGTAAATCCTACTAAGCCAGCACGGGCTACAGTCATGAAGAACAATCACTGATGTTCTCCAACATTCATTTTTCTCCAGCTTGCTTCTTCCTGTCCAGACCCGAAGTGTTGGTAAGCTAGATCTGGTCAGCATTATCAAGCACATTCTCAAAAACATGAAGGGAGGCATTTTCAAAAGTGCTTAAGTGACTTCAGAGTATCTGACACAGAAAGGAGAAAGTCAGTGGGACATGTGCTCCTAAATCACTTAAGTGTTTTTGAAAATCCCACCTTTGAACATTCAGAACTAGGAAATGAAGTCTTTTCACCTAGCACAGTCTTACTGAAATCAGTGTGAACACAAATAAACAATAGTTAGCCCAAATGCTAGTCTACTGAGAACTCAGATCTCAGGAATATTGGAGTTCAGAACTTGTTCCATATCACCTCCCTCTCCGCACATTACCAGAAAGACACTGACAAATAAGAGAGAGCTCAGAGAAAAACAAAAATGATTATGTGGCAGGACTGATTTAGGAGAGCTTAAAGAGCTAAATATGTGTAGTCTTGTTCTCTTCAGTCTTCTGTTAGCCTAACAGTTTGCCCATACTGGAAGGTTGTAAACAAGGACAGAATGGAACGTAGGATGGTAGACTGCGGAGCGATGGGATGAAATTTAGAGAGTGAGTGTTTAAGAAAAACTGTCTCTGAGATGTGTTTGATTGTGGCATAGTCTCCCAGAAGGAACAAGTGAAAGCTGAATTGCTTGGGACTCAAAGATAGGTTGGACAAAACACTAGAAAATGGATTGTAGGGAACAATCTTGCATTTCTCAGGAAAGGGCTGCAATGATAACTTCAAAAAGAACAATTAAACCCTTTGTTCAAAAGCTAAAACCTTTCCCGATTCTAGCTCCTCTCTTTGAGAGCATTGGTCTGCCATTGCAAGGCCATTAGTAAGAGAAACAGGATAGTCTAGTGTTTGGAGAACGGGGGTGGGCCCTCATGTGTTCTGTTCCTGGTTCTGTCACAGACTTGCTGTGTGACCATTGAGTAAGTCATACCTTTATGCATTAGTTTATCGATATGTACAATGGGGATTATAACACTTACCTCAGTCACAGGAGTGTTGTGAGGGTTCAGTTAGTGGTTTGAAAGTGCTTAGAGATCCTGAAATGAAAAACTTGTCATTGTACAGCATTTATTATTAGGAACAGTGGGTTATACAAGAGCACATCGCTTAACAACCACTCTGCTCAGGTTCCTTTGGGTGATAAATACAAGGCACTGGGGTTTATTTAATATTGAGAGTGAAGCAGCATTTCCAAATGGAAGGCTATCTCCTGCCATGGAATTTTAATCAGAGCTCCCTTATGTCCTTGGAAATTAACATGGAGAAAGAACAAAAAATTAAGGGGAGAAAGGATGCCCCAGCAGTTAGGGACAAGCCTGAGACCCAGGTCAATTCACAGCTCTGCCAGAGAATTCCTGTGTGATGTTGGGCAGGTCACTTAGGGTATTGACTACACTGCAATAAAAGACCCACGGCACAGATGCGGCTGGCCCAGGTTGCTGACTCAGGGCTCGCAGGGTTCAGGCTACAGAGCTATAAAACTGCAGTATATACATTTGGGCTCAGACTGCAGCCCAGGATGTGAGACCCCATGAATGGGTTGGGTTTCAGAGCCCAGGCTACAGCCAAGCCCAAATGTTTACACTGATATTTTTAGCCCCACAGCCACGCCCAAGTCAGGTGATCCAGGCTCAGACTTGTTGCTCTGGGTTTTTTTAATGGCAGTGCAGACATGCCCTTAATCTCTCAGGCCGAAAGACTTTTGAAAATCAGGACCCCAGTGCTTCAGTTCCTCATTTATAAAATAGAGACAATAGTTCTTCCCTACCTTAGGGGTAATGTGAGGATAAATACAATAAAGATTCAGAGGCACTCAGATGGGGGCCATAGACAGGAAGTATTAGATGCTATCGTCTGTAGGCATGCAGATGTCCTAGCAGTTAGTGCAATATAAAAGGTAGAAACTAGGCTAAAAGCTGTAGCAGGCAGAGAATTAGAATCTTTGGCTATGTTTAAACTAAATTATTTTCCCTACAATTTCCCACTATTCCTAATACTAGAGCATTTAAAGCAATATGTCTTCTAATCTTGCTCCAAGCAAGCCTAAAATGATCTCTAAAGTGCAGGCAGATGCCACCATCTGATCCATACAGACATTCTGACCACCAGTGCAACTACACCCTTGTTAACAACAGTGGGAAATTATAGAATGAGGACATGGCTTTTGAGGACTGGTGGTGGAAGGTCATTGTTCAGCAGAAAACAAACCACCGACTGTGAAAGAGTGAAACAGTGAAGTGTGAGTTTGGGAGGAAAAGGTGGCTGCAAATATGCAGCAAGAGGAAGGACTTTTTCTTTTAAAAAGCAGGATGTCAAGGAGCGACAGTAAATGCCCTAGAAGAGGAAATGTCTTTGAAGGGCCAACCTGATAAATTAAAAGAAAGAAAAGTAAAACATTTAGATTGAAAAGAACATCATCAAGCCTGCAAACAGCTGACTGGGAGTGACAAGTATGCAGGTCTTTTGAAGTGTATGGGGAATAGTCTGAGCAGGCTTACGCTATTACATCCAGTAATGTATTCAGCTAGAAGATGAAGCTCCAATATATATTAAAGCAGGATATATGGATCAAAAGAAAAACAAATATTAAAGTGCAGTTCTCTGACGTTATGATGTAAAAATGGCACTTTCATATTCATCAGATCTGCTCCAAGTGTGTATTCACAGACAACTCTACTTCAAGTCACAGAAATACAGCACACACTATGGGAGAGTGAGATGGAGTTGTGTTCTTAAGTTACTTACTAATGTCTTACCAGTTAACACAGGCACACAATACACTGAGATTGTATGTGTATTTTTAAGGGCATCTATGGATAGCAACAGGCCTACACAGTGACAGAGTATTATTTGGCCTGCAGAACCTTTATCCGTGGTATTATGAAAGACAGATGCCAGCCTGAAACACTGAGTTTGCAAGTCTTGAAGTTAGAAAGAAGATTGTGTATGTTCATTTTTCAGGTAGTAATCTGGACACTGGTGAGAAACTAGCTATATAGAACCGTAAGGAGGCCATTAAAAGAAAAGGTCACTTTTCAGATAGAATGACCCTTGGACAGATATCCTGAAAGTGGCAAAGCTGCTCAAGGAAAGACTCAGTGAATAGGATTTAGAATGGAAACTGAAAGGGGAATGTAAAGTGGTGGCTGATGACTGAACAAGAGAGACAAAGGCAAGAATTGGACGTTACCTCATTCATACTGGAAATGAAAAGCACCAGCAGGTCCTAGGATATAAAGGGTGGATACTGAACATTCCAACTCTGATTTTTTTCCCCGTAGCCTCATAGTAAACTGTGTCTGAGCATGTGCTAGAGACCTGTGCCACCTTTCTCAGCACAGCACAGCATTAAATGGCCTCTACTCAACAGTCACAGAGACTCTCTGCCCTCTGTGCTACTAGGTGAGGTATAATGGCTTTTGTCCCCACAGAGTCTCTTCACAGTTGAGGCAATTGAGCTGATGCTAAGAGATTGAGTGCTTCCCTTGATTTGTATGGGTTATTTTTTCTCTTCCAGGTTTCAACTCTCTTGTAGGTGGAGTAATGGGATTTTCCATCCTTCTAAGTGCAGAAGTTTTTAAGCACAATGCTGCTGTCTGGTACCTGGATGGCAGTATAGGAATTTTAATGGGACTTACAATACTTGCCTATGGAGTCAAGTGAGTTAAACTTATTTTTGTAATTTGCTCTGTCAGCAATGCATTAGCAAGCACATTCATTCATGATCTACAGTGCTAAATGTCTTGCCTGTTAATGAACACGATGAGCACAATCCTCACTTAAAATGTCTCTCTCTTCATCTGGAATGCGTGTGCACACCTGCACATTTCTGGCTGCTAGCTACTGCAGTGGGAGCTTGCAGCATGGCAGCTCATAACACATTACCACAGATCCTGTTAGTTATTGAAGGCAACAGTGTCTGAGAGCAAAGAGAAGAATGCTGTTCATTAATTCTTCGGGAACCTAGTCTTCTCAAGTAGATGGGAGGAGGAGAGAGGCTAATTTCTAGGTGGGCTATGGTGTACTTTCTATAGCACTCTATGGGAGAACAGAAAGTTTCTAGTCACTGAAAGGTGGAAAAAAAACCACCTTTGTACCATCCCCCTGAACATCTAGTCCCTTGGGCATGTTTAAGGTTTATTTGTTCTCAGAATATTCTTTTTTTTATTATTAAAGTAAGAATGGTTATTTCTTCCAGAACAAAACAATATTCCATTAATCCTACAATGAAAACAGAATAGTTATATAATAAAATGGAGCCTATTCATATACCAATTACGTTTCACTCAACACATCTCTTCTGTTAAGAGGTATTTGGTATTCAGTACAACACCTTTAACAAAAGGATTGTTGGTGTTTCAGATATAAGTGTCAGCTGATAGAGGTTTATGTATCTTTGGTGTAATAAATCTCTGGAATGTAGTATGGTAGCTGTCAGCACAGTGTACAGTGTGGTGGCAGTGGGATTTAAAAAACAAAAGCTAGTTTATGTTACAGAGAAGCCAAAAATATTATAATTTTAGGGTCACCATAACCTAGCCCCTTGTGTTTACATCTTCTAAAATACAGAGATGTGCACCTGGTATTGCTTTGTTTTAGCTAAAAACTATTTTTATGTGGACGTATTTTTTTGGTTTAATCAACAAAATTTTAGCTTTGGGATATTTACCTTTGAACAACAGACGCATAATTCTGGGGGCAGAATTCCTCTAAAATATTTTTATGGCACATTTCTAAGCCCACTTTTTCCTCTGTGAAATATAGGGAGAGGTGAGCTGCTCCATAGCAAAGGCTGAGTTTAAATTATACACTGGATGTTGGCCTCCCTCTCAAACACTACAAAAGACACCGTATATTGGCTTGGAAAGTGATGCGTCAGCCTAGACCCAAAGAATTTTTCTACTAGTGAATGGGATAAGGGATTGTTGAATGGTGACGCTAAAATTGGAGATGAAATCCTGGCCCCAATGAAATCAATGGGAGTTTTGCCATTGACTTCTTTGGGGCCAGGATTTCACTGCAGGTGTTCAGGGTGATATATGTCTTTAGGGTTTTTTCCCCCCATTTCGTAGGAAAATAATAATAAAAATGATAGAAGCTATTTTATTGGACTCCCCTTGCAGAGAGCTAGTGCCCAGACCTATGATTTTTATCTTATAATGCACTTTGGAAAGTTAACATTTTAATTAGGAATGCCACTCCTATAAATGAAGGAATGTGCTCTTGTAAAATCATTGGCATCTACATTCTATAGCAGAGGCAGGATATTCTGGCCAAATGCAGAGGAGAGACGGGAACATTACAGTAGAAAAATGAAAACATGACAGACAGAACCCAGAATCTTTCAAGTATATCCCTTGACTCCCACACTACTGCTTTGGATGGCCAGGATCTGCCATGGCCAGTCAGCACTCCAAGCAGATTCCACCTGTACAGCTTACCAGCACTGCCTTGCCAGGTCCCAGTCACTCTCACTTCTGGGGGAAAGTGCTAACAAGTTCCCATGTCTTTCTTGGGCATTCAAGCCACTGAGGAATAAGTCTTGCTGTGAGTTCTGGTCAATGAGCAGATTGCACTAAGGGTACAGTCTCTGCCATTCTCCTCCACCATAACATTTTTTTCCAAAGCAGTCTTTGTGTCAGCAAGGGGATACATCCTCTCCCAGGCTGGCAGAGCCAACCCTGATTCAGCCAGAATTCCTCCAGGGGACTCACACTGCAGCACTATCCTGCTCCTCATCCCCTCCACCTTCACACTGGGCTATGGCTTCAAGACATAACCTATCCCCTTGTGTTTACATCTTCTAAAATACAGAGAAGTGAACCTGATATTTCAAATGCTTCTGAGGGAGAACCCACCTCGCCACCCCTTGTGCCTCCCCACAGCTTCTTAAAGGTTGAGCAAGGCCGGTTCTGGGCCTGCTTTCACTCTGATCAGCAGTGAAGAGATAAACCTTCCTTCATGAGAGTGCCTAACACAACTCCCCTAACTGTGTGCTTTCGCCTTATAGCTTGACCTAAACTCACTTGTGCTTTTATTTCCAGGTTACTTATTGATATGGTCCCACGTGTAAGGCAAACACGTCATTACGAAATGTTTGAATGAAGACAGATCCCCTCTCCTTTTTACGGACTGTGAAACTGCAGCATCATATGTTTTGGCAAGTGGTGCCACTGGTATTTCACTGAATATGCAGTTTGTTTCCCATGTTATATTTTCTTTTAAAGTTTATTTTAACGGGAAATCTCTCTGTATGACAGGCAAATATGTGCACTGCTTACAACACAGCAAAACAGCAGCATTTTCCTTTCAAGTAAGCTATTGAATCCCGTGATGGTAGAAAACATACATAATTTGCAATTCCAAACCAGCTGCTGTGTTCTGTGTTCTAGAGTGAAATTGTTTTTATTGATATAATAGATGTCTGTAGATAAGAGGTGCCAGTTTCAGGTTTTTTTTTTTAATGTTGGCTCAAACTTTCCAAATTTGTGCTGTAACGTTTAATTACAGCCATTGCCAACCACTTCAGCTCACAATTCAACAAAGGTACTGTATGTAGATTATGGATGCTAACAACCATCGCTTAAAGGCACTGAAGTAAATAAGATTTTTGTCTCAAGTTAGGAGGATGGACCTCACAGAAAAAACAGCACAAGACCCACTCATTTCTATTATCAGAGTTTAATTTCATACTATTTTATTAATCCTAAATTATCTAAAATACAAGTCCTCTTCTAATTTGAATTTCATTTTTGTTTAACAACTGATGCACACAGTACATTGCTTTGCATGGACCAAATAAGCACAAAGAGTATTACTGTATAGATAAAAGCCAAAATGAAGCACAAGAAGGACCAGTATGAGAAATGTGATTCTCACTCTTTTATTGTACCATACACAAATGTACCAGTATTTGTAACTATGTGGCTGCTGTGTTGCCTGATGAAGGTACGGCAGTGACGGCTTTGAACTGCGGTGAAACACAAAGCTACTCAGATTTAGGTTATTCTGTAAAAAACAAAAAACTGTTCATCCTTCACCACACATTCCTATGTATTTCTTAATATCCTACTTATAATATCCAAGAACCATGATGTATACAATAAAACGTATCTATTTTATACAGTACCTGTAAGTAGTAACATTTGACAGCTGTTTCCAGAATGTATCGTAGAACAAAGTCTTCCTGTACAGCAGCCCATTAAACTAGATTCTCTGGTCACTGCAATGTCCTCCTTACTTTGTATATTTCAGGTTGGCTTCACTGTGTGAAGAAGTGAATCAGTGTTGAGGCATTTCATTTGTTCCCTGGTGGGTGAGAAAAGCAGCTATGCTATCATGGAGGTCAGCATAATACATCAGGAAGCAGGGAGATTTACATTCATTTGGTTGAGAACATACAACAGCAGACCTACAATCAAATTGTCGAGAAATTGATAACAGATTGCTTTTTGATACATTATGTTTATATAGCACCTTTGATTCCCAGTCATAAAGAACTTACAAATTGTTGGACCAATTCTGATATCCTTACTCAGGGGGACTGCAACTGAGTAAAAACAGACAGCTTGATGGTTCCACTATGTGATAATTCTATGCCCAAGTAAAGCCCAAAATACTCAACAAGGTTATGATCTGTATTACCGTAGTGCCGAGGAGCCTCGGTCATGGACCAGGATACTCTGGTGGTAGATGTACAACACACACAACAAAAAGACAGTCCCCATTCCAAAGCGTTTACACTCTAAGAGACAACAGATGGATAGACAGACAGGCAGATGGGGGAGTACAAGGAAACAATGAGACAGAATTGGTGGTCAGCATGACAGGGTGGGTCTCAATGCACCATCAGCCTAAACACTGTCAAGCTTTTCTGAGGTTCCACTCAGTTTCTTCTGCATTCTTCCTTTGGGGAGAGTGGGGCCTGGCCCCCCCCATCCCCAGAAAACACTGAGGGGGCAGGCCCACAAATGTAGAGTTTGGGAATCTCTGGCAAGGGGGCACAAGGCCATCTTCACAGAGGCCTTCATAGCATCTCTCAGCCACCTGTTACTTTGCCCACTTTCAGCAATCTTTAGCAGATGCACTACTTCCCCCCACCAAAATGTCCCCTACTTTACGGGACAGATACAGACAAGTAATGTAGCCTCTGGCCATGCTTTCCTAGGAAATCTGTAAGTTGTTACTGGGAGTAGCAAGAGCCCTGGCATTCTACTCTTGCCCCTTTCATAGTTACAATCTTAGGATTTAGATGGATCTGTACACACACACAACTGAAAATAAATTAATCAGTTCACCCCTTCCCTCTGGGATGGGACGTGCTGCTAAACAGCACAAAACCCCATAGTTCTTCATTAGGAAGTGAAGACTGCTATACCCAATTCATATTGCTCTGCTACTACAGGAGTGGTTTACAGTCTTCTGTTTCCCCCAATTGTTCTGTATGGAGGAAACATGGGGTGGAAAAATGCATCTTTCACTGTGAATTGGATTTTCATTCCCTAGCATTTAGGTCTTTTGTACTTAATTTGGGTTAGTTCAAGTCTGTACAGTGCTTTGTAAACAAAGTTTTTTTCAGTGCTGAGTAGTAATAGTAATATCCATACTGCCACTGGTAATATTAAAGATCATTACAGGCCATTCAGCAGTACATACAGCACTTTTCAGCATCACAGGGAGATAGGAGCACAATCGTTAAAGTAAGCACCAGGTAACAAAGTATAGGACAAACCTCCACAAAAGCAGTAGCCTATTGCAGTGGATTTGCCATAGGTTGGATTTTTTTTCTTAAAACAGCAATGCAAATTTGTACTGTGGTCCATTAACAGTTACCCAGTGTTAGGATGCATTTACTGATTAATTTGTCTAATGCAAGGATGCAGATTCAGCATATTCTGTGCCAAAAATACTAACTTACTGCTAACCATGTATATATACACGCCCCTCACACACACCATAGTCTGTTTCCAGAGTCAGGAAAATCTCCGCATTCCTTTATTTCATGACATACCCTAGTTTTCCTTTCCCATGCAGTTTGCCCCTATTGTCCAACATTCTTAGATATCTGTACCCAGTTATAATCATTACCGAGTATTAAAACTAACAGTTACTTTTACTTATTACTTTAACAAAAGCTTAGCAAAACACTGCCTTGCCCTTGATGATCTCTACATATGCCAAGAATAAAAGCCTCACTTGGCATAAGGCAGAGCGTTTAATAATGCATTAATTTTGGGTAGTGCCAGAAACTATTTTCCAAAGCACAAACTAAATGAAGTCATTCATCAAGCTTTTGCTTAGTCCCGCTTATTGTTCCATCATCCTTTTTCTTTGGTAACTTGGAGCTCCTTGTAGATATTGATGGAGCAGATGCTGATTGAGAAGAGCAGATGATTTAAGTGCCCTACCCATAAATATTCTTCAGTGGAACCACAGACTGAATGTAGCGGGAGAACTCGTCATGGCTAGCAGAGTCCTTTTCTGCCTCTTCAGTGACATCAGTGCTCTGCTCTCTTCAGCCTCACTACTTTTCATAGGAATGGCCCTAGTGGATCAGACCTGAGGTCCATCTAGTTGTTTCCTGACTCCAACAATGGCCAGTACCAGATACTTCAGGGGAAGGTGCTAGAGCAAGAGAAGGGTTAGCCACTTCCTAGCTTCTAATGTCACTGCTCCTTGTATGGAAGTCACTAACATTTGGATGCACTGAAGAAAATAAACCTTTTCAGTCAAGGACTACCTTGAAAGTTGTTTTGCTTGTCAGCATTGCCTAGTACTTGATGTAAACAGGAGCATACGACTGGAAACGTGCTGTTGTGAAAGAAGAGAAGTTAAAAGGTGAACAACTGAGAGGTCTCTGAATTAGAACTTCAAAATGCTTCTGATAAAAAGATATATGTAGATACAAACAGGATTATGTCCTTGGCTATGTAGTTCACAAACATGATCTGTGACTGACCCCTCAAGAAAGTGTAATTAATTCCTATTTAGCATTGTTTAAATTAAACTAATTCCAGCAGATTTTGAATTGTCATAGGTGCTTGAAAGGCCATCTGTGATCATCCAGGAGCCAGTCATTCATTGGCATGTAAATACAACCCCACCCCCAAAACAAAACAAAAACCAAAACCCATTTGTGATGATATTTTAATCTTTAAGAGGAAAAAGCCAAGAGTAGCAATGGAGAGACAGTCTAGTATTCAGAAGTGAAGCTAAACCTATCACAGTTTGTGTGTATTCTTCTGTGAGAGATTGAATTTCATCTTAAAGGGTAATTTTTATGACATGTTGCAGCAGTGAAAGAGATAATTGCTTATTTAATGTACAAAAAAAACCCCATGCTAGTAAAACAGCTAGCAAAATCATCAGTGTTATTTTGTTTTGTTCATTACACATCTGTTATCTGGATCTTAGAAAAGTTACATAATCAACATTTGATTGGAATCCAGGAAACAAAAAACGGAGAGCCTGAGCCTGTTTCCAGAGAAGTTAATAGAAGGCAGGATTTTCAAAAGAGACTAAGTAATTCGGGAGCACAAGTACCATTGACTTCCATGGGACTTATGCTCCTCAGTCATTTAAGTGCATTTGAAAAATCTCACCCTTAATGCTGAAGTTGAATTATATTGGCCAGATTTCTTTTGTTGATCATAGCTGCTGGAGTAAGTTGTTAATATAAAATGGCCCTAGTTCAAAGTGATTCTACGGAAATGTGTGCGCACACAAGTGTGTCAGAGAGAGAAACGTCGGTGTTCGTACAAAAAAGGATCTCAGAGCATTGGCTATAGCAGTAAGTGCAGACTGGCCCATGGTAAAATCTGCCATAGTGCACATTGCAAATACACCTTAATAGTTGATATTCTGGGTATGATACTGATTCTCTTGAACAGAGACTGCAAATTTTGCCATCCTAGGCAGCAGTTCTGCAATACCCAATATTGTATTAATTTAGATGGAATAAAGGGCCCAAAGAATCAAAGGTGTTAACATAACAAAGTCACTGTCCAACATCAGACAGCTTTAAACAACATTCATGGTCTGATATACAGCCTGCTCATTACCATGACAAATGCACCTTTAAAAATCATTCGAACCTTTTATTAGAGATACAGACAAGAAGAAAAACAATTAAATAATTTAAAATGTAAAGTACAAAACAAGACTTTTCCTTTCAACATCCCTTGTTCCCTTTAGCAAGAGAGAGTTTTTTGGGGGGTGGGGAACCCTGTCGGACAGTCTCTTCAAGATGGTAATAACTGTCCTTTTGGGGAAAGGAGGAGGAGTTAGTAGAGATGGGCTGCAGCTGTTGTTGCTGCTGCTGTTAAAGTTCAATCCTGTTTCCTAAAAGACTAAACAAGTCGGAGTAAAGAGGGGGCAAGAAAAGAACCCAAAGTTAGAAAATGCAGCTTCTGTCTCTGGTGTTGACTTTCACTTGCAACCTTACTGCTGGAAAAAACACAGGCATGGTACATGGTCTTATCAGCTACTCTGAGACATGGTAAACTTACGTCAGCAGTGGGCTGTTCAGGGCACTGCATTTAGTTTCTTCTAGGTTTACAGCACTGTTGCAAAATATGCAATCTTGGTTGGCTAAGCCAGACTCTCATTACCCAGAAAGAGCAAGGAGAGGGATAGGAAAAAGAAGGAATAAGCTAGGCAAGGAGAAGGTGTAATTGGATTGGGGGGGGCGGGGAGAGAAAAAGCTTCAGCATCCCACCTGGTGTTCGGATTTCAGGCAGTGGAGGTGATGGTGTCATCTGAGTCCCTCTCTCTTTGGCCCAGTCTGGTCAGAACATCTCTCAGGATTAGGATGAAGGGCTGGGGTCCCAGGAGATGATGGGAGTGGCAGCTACAATGGTAAAGCTCAAGCTTGCTCTAGTAGCCAATTTTTCTCTCCAAAGTCTCTTTAGGGACCCAAAAAGGGAGGGCAGCATGGAATAAATCTCATTTTTGTCCATGAATTGGACCTAATTTTTCACGCACCTATTTTGGTTAATTGATTTCCGGTGCTTTACACTTTTCTTGTTTAAGTCCATGAGTTCTATCAGTAGGCCTTTTTGTCCCAGTTGCAGTGTCCCAGAGCCAGGCTCGTGCCAAAGCCCAAAATGTCTACACTGCAGTTTTATGGCCCTGCAGCCCAAACTCCAATCATCTGACCCAGACCAGCTGCAGGTGTTTAATTGCTGTGCAGACATACCCTTAGGCAGGCCTGTGAGGTAGGTAAGCACTACCGCCCAGCTATTCTCTTTTTTAATGACAGAGAAACTGAATCACAAATTACATTCACTTCCATTTTTACCTAAAGTTAGATTTTTGAACCCAGCTTTCCAGCTAGGAAAAGTGCACTAACATCCTGTGT
The DNA here is from genome assembly GCF_025201925.1 of Gopherus flavomarginatus. Lineage (NCBI taxonomy): Eukaryota > Metazoa > Chordata > Testudines > Testudinidae > Gopherus > Gopherus flavomarginatus. Next base: position 64,584,670 of record NC_066626.1, read on the forward strand.
TCATTTGCCCACCCACATTCCCATCTCCCATTGTCCTCTATTCAACAATGGCATGAAAGGAAGCAGCATGCTTATCTGTGTGTAAGTCACAAGTCTAGGATGTTCCCTACAAAACATTCTGTTCTAGAAACCGGTTTGAAGCAAAACCCCCATATATAAACCATAACAGACTCTAGATGCACATTTCAGCCTGGGTCCACAGCTAATATCATCCAGTCCAATCCCTAATGCCCATGGAATAAAAAGCACTATTACATTTGGCCTCCTTGTTGGCAGTACCAGCAGAGGAGCCAAGTAATGAATGAGGATGGACCTCCTAGTAAGTGTTGAGAGACAACAGGCCAAGTGCGGAAGCTTGTCCTGCCATAGACGCCCGCTCCCTAGGCTATCAGTCCAGCACCTCTCCCAAGGGATGACTTCACTTTCAGTTTTCAAGTCTCCTATGATAGTGTATTGATTGGGAAACAAACTTGCTATTTCTTGAACTTCAAACACAAGGTGCTGCCACTTGCTCTGCTCAACGCTGCATCCTCTCTGGGAGCTGGCCACCTACTGATCGGGGGGCACACAGTACACCACCAGGTTAGGGATGGACAAACACAGACATAACTGACTTGAGAGACCAACCAAAGACATTAAGTCCACAGAGCCCCCGGAAGGTAGGTTTTAAGTAACTACTCTGATGAAGGCCTAACACTTTTCTAAATCTGTTTAGCAAGTAAATAGAAAATGCTTTTTCCCCCCAGGAATAATGACACTGCTTTCCGAATCAGTATAATTGTTTTGTGATCTTGCTTCTTAAAAGGCACACGCGTTATAGCATTAAAAGTTTCCCACATCAGAAGGATGCTATTCATTGATTTAAGTCTATATTGAAAGTGTTTAACCCTTTGCCTCACCAGAACAAGCTGTTGTATACACCAGGCCAATTGAAAATAGGTAGCAAGTACAAGAACTGCATTTACTGGGTCAGTGCCATTTATGTGTCACACACAAGCCTGAGTTAAACTGGATTACACAGTGGGTCAGTAGGGAGATAGCGCACTAGTACTGACAACAGCCAAGAGCCTAGTGCATGAGCACCTTGCTATCAGCCAGATAAGCCAGTGCAAACACTGACTTGATTCTGTCATCAGAACCCCACTGCAAGCCCTACCGGCAGATGCCTCCAGAAATCATGAGTCAGGCTCCAAAAGCCATGAGACTTCAAGTTTTTCTCCTCAACCATGAGGACTGGACACTTAAATGAGAACAAAAACAAAAACAATGAAAGCCGGGCTCTCACAATCACATGACTCCAGGAACGGAGGCTTTTAGCAAAACACCAGATATCATGAGTCTCGATAGCATCATGAGTGTGTATTTGGTGGGCACAGAAGTAGAAACAGCCTTTACCTTTTGCTCAAGTCAGCCAGTCTGGGAACCTCAGAGCACACTGGGCTCTGCAGGGCTGGCAAAGGAAAGGATAGGAGTAGGGCTCCCTGAATTACCTCATCTCCTTGGTAGCCTCTGCCTTTGGGATTTCTATGGAGCCCAAACTAGAAATTGAAGCTGCCTATCCCAAGAAAGGGTGTTGGTAGGTGACCTCCCTGCCTCTGTCTCAGCTGCCCCTAAAGACACAGAGAGGCCATTTTCACTGCCCTGCTCCCGGGGGGTTGAATCAAATCCCACCACGTGTGACTCTGAACAATTCACACATTTCAGTTTCTCCCATCTGTAGAATGGGGATGATTCAAGGGGATGCTGTGAGCATTTGTACTGGTATTGCTTTGACAATATGAAGCATTACTTATTAATACCACAATCAATAATGGCTGCTACTAGGAGGAGCCCCGAAGTCTGCAGAAACTCTTTCCCCACAGGGTCTGCAGAAACCCTTTTTACTGCATTGGTGTATTTCTGTTTAGCACGAGGATTCTCTGGCACAGATGTGCCGTCTGCTGAAATGCAGGAATGGCAGGCAGTGGGCTGAAGCTGGACTGTGCCTCTCTCCAAGCATCTCAGTGATGGGAACAGAGCAACACCAGTATTGTCAGAGCATCGCAAGCAACCAACTCCTAGCCCAGGCTGGAGCGTGCAAACTCTCCCTTCTCCAGAACATTGCGTCAGCAGCTCAATAATTTTTAATTTTTACCTGTTGCAGCAACTGCTTTGAATCAGTATCCAGTAGTGAGCGAATCCCTGTTTTTTCACAGAAAGACAGCATACAGTTCAGCAGGATTTGAGGCCTCTGTAGGACAAACAACAGGAGGTGCAGTTCATGCCTATACGTATGCGGCCTCTACAGTGCCTGCCATACTATGCCTGTTTAAACCAGTGCAATTAGCACATGATTTTCAGTAGCATATTGACATCCCTCGCCCCAAAATTTTAATACAAAACCTGTTTAACTCAAAGGTTAACCAAATTAGCAAGATCAGGAATTCCACATAAGGAAAAACAATTATGGGCTTAGAGGTTTAATGCACTTGGACAACTCAGCCTGAATTGCAATGTCCTCCCATGGAGGAGAATTGATGGAGCTCAGAGTCAACTCTTCAGTCCTGACCCATATCGATGATGACCCTGTCAGATTCAGAGTGAGGCTTTTGGGAGCGGGGACTTGGTGGAGGGATCCACACTAGGCTGGATAAGATCTTACTGAAACCAGGCCTATAGATGAAACCACTGGTGCAAGAGGGTGCAAAGATCTGTCCTACCCCTGCCCTCTGTATCATTTTCAGTAAAGCAGCAAGATGTGTATTTCCACTCCAGGTCCCACCTTGCGCACATTTTTTCTTATGTGGTTGCACCTCTGCCTGTCTAACTGACATCACATCCTGTCTGAAAACACACCATTTCACAAAAGCCTTCCCATAATGTAAACAGCTAAACAGTTAGGGGATGAGGTGTAAAAGAGTTAAAATCATTCTCCAATCTAGCCAGATCAAGGGATGAGCAGTGTACACCGTTCTATTGATCTCAAGTGTCAAAGGAGTTAAAGATTTAATAAAACTCTTTCACTGTCCAATACTGAAACAGTTTTACAAAGGTTCAGGATTTTTCTGATTTGCATGGTTTCCTGGCAAACACCCAAACTTCTCAAGTTGGAAGTTTACTGACCTAGGAACAAAGAAATAGAAATCAAAACAAGGAAAAGCTGAAACTGAGTAATTATGAATAACAATCAAAACGTATTAAAGCCTCTCTCCTTTTGGAGGCAAAATATCAGTCTTACCAACAACCCTTCTTTGATGAAAAGGAAAGGGTTAATTTTACTCCCAGCCCTCATGTGTTCAGGGCATTCACTTTTCCTGTTTTTTTACAAACACACAGACACAAGGTGGGGGAAACAGCTTTTGTTGATGTTCTTGGAAAACTGGGCAGCTGGTCAGTCATGAATGGATGCTTTAGGCTTGCAAGTCGGCCACAACACCAGTTGCTCTGGACTCTGGCTCACATTTTGGTCAGGAATATCATCTGGTTGACACTGTTCTCCTCAAACAGAGCATGGCTGGATGGCCTGTCTCATCTCACTGGGCTGATGCACGCAATACAGTTGATTTCAGGATTCAGTGGAAAGGAGGGAGAAGGCAGAAAGCAACACATGAAAGGAAGGGAGACAGAGCAGGATCTTACATGCATCTGAACAGAGCCTCTGCAGCACTGACATCAGGTATCCCCACTGTTGGGCTGAGGACTGGATGTCATGATGACTTTTGGGACTCACAGGTGAAGTGCAAAGTTCCTTAAACAAGAGCAAGGCCCGATGACTTCCCCCAGGAAAGAAAATCCTCCGGTCTGGTCTGCTCCTTCTGTGCTGGGGCCAGGGAAGGTGAGATGACAATTTTGTTTCCAAAGTCTCCTTTTAAGAATCCCCAAAAGGGATGTCGGGGTGGAAAGTGTGCACCATAGTTCATCTCTTCCTCATTTCATTCACCAATTACATTCACTTCCATAAGGCCAACCTTGGCATAGAATCATAGAAGATTAAGATTGGACGAGACCTCAGTAGGTCATCTAGTCCAATGTCCTGCTCAAAGCAGGACCAACACCAACTAATATCATCCCAGACAGAGCTTTGTCAAGCTGGGCCTTAAAAACCTCTAAGGATGGAGATTCCACTACCTCCCTAGGTAACCCATTCCAGTGCTTCACCACCCTCCTAGTGAAATAGTTTTTGCTAATATCCAACCTAGACCTTCCCCACTGCAGCTTGAGACCATTGCTTCTTGTTCTGTCATCAGCCACCACTGAGAAAAGCCTAGCTCCATCCTCTTTGGAATCCTCCTTCAGGCAGTTGAAGGCTGCTATCAAATCCCCCTCACTCTTCTCTTTTGCAGACTAAACAAGCCCAGTTCCCTCAGCCTCTCCTCTCCTGATCATTTTTGTTGCCTTCTGCTGGACTCTCTCCAATTTGTCCACATCTTTTTTGTAGTGGGAGACCCAAAACTGGACAATACTCCAGATGTGGCCTCACCAGTGCTGAATAGAGGAGAATAATCACTTTTCTCAATCTGCTGGCAATACTCCTACTAATGCAGCCCAATATGCTATTTGCCTTCTTGGCAACAAGGGCACACTCAGGACTGGCTCTTGGTTTTTTGCTGCTGCCAAAGCAAAAAAAAAAAAAAAAAAAGGCTGGAGTGCCGCCGCCAAAGCAAAGGTGCCGCCCCAAAGGGCTGGAATCCCGCCCCTTGAGAAGTGCCGGGACACTGGTGCCTAGAGCCGACCCTGGGCACATTGCTGACTCATGTCCAGCTTCTCATCCACTGTAATCCCCAGGTTCTTTTCTGCAGAACTGCTGCTTAGACAATCGGTCCCAAGTCTGTAGCATTGCATAGGATTTTTTTGTTCTAAGTGCAGGACTCTGCATTTGTCCTTGTTGAACCTCAACAGATTTCTTTTGGCCCAATCCTCTAATTTGTCTAGGTCACTCTGGACCCTATCCCTACCCTCCAGTGTATCTACCTCTCCCCCCATCTTAGTGTCATCTGAGAACCTGCTGAGGGTGCAATCCATCCCATCATCCAGATCATTAATAAAGATGTTGAACAAAACCGGCCCCAGGACCAACCCCTGGGGTACTCCGCTTGATACCGGCTGCCAACTAGACATTGAGTCATTGATCACTACCCGTTGAGCCCAATAATCTAGCCAGCTTTCTATCCATTTTATAGTCCATTCATCCAGCCCATACTTTTTTAACTTGCTGGCAAGAATACTGTGGGAGACTGTTTCAAAAGCATAGGCAACTTTGTTCCTACATTTTCTTATTTATAAAATCCAACCTCAACATAGTCCTTGAGCCTTATCAAGGAGGCCTTTTTTGCTTGGACTAATTCAATTTCTCTGCCTGGTTCTCTTGCACCTGCTTGTAACATTCATTACTGAAAACAACGTGACCTACTTTTCATGGTTAGTTCCCAAGCATGCAAAATAAGGCTCTATTGTCACCACACTACTAACAATTCAATTTGATGCTAGCAGACATTTTACCACTTTGGCACCTAGATACATTGATGGGCAACAAGGCTACAGATTAGTTTTGCATCTGTTTTAATCCAGAATGATGGAATGCATGCTAAAAAAATTAAGCATGAGGGGTAACTGCATGAATGCACACAGGCTTTACTTTCCTGAAATGGAAACAATTCTGTGGCATAGAAGAAAGGTCCTTTGAGGAGCAGGGCCAGGAATCCGCAGCAGAAAAAGATCACCACATGTGTTCACATAGCCATGACAAACTAAACTATTTAATATAACTAATGGATAAAACATACAGTGGAGCCAGATGGAAGGCAAGATGACAACTTGCAGGCATCATGCAATTTCTTGTGTTCACCACTTTACATTTGTTTTTTAAATACAAATACTACTTATCTGAGCAAGTTTGAATGTGATGTTACTAATCAGTGGAAGAACACTGGGAAACGGACACTTAGAAATTGACATCACAACTCGGGTCTCTGAGTACTGTTATAGGTTTTTGCAGTATTATATAGTACTCGTCAAAATAGATGAAAAGTGGGTTAGGTAACAGCAAGAGGAGGTCACTTATCTGTAACTGGAGGTTTTTCAAGATGTATGGTCCCAATTTGTATTCCAAACATGAGTGTGCATGCATGCCATGCGCTGGAGATGAAAGTTTTCAGCAGCAGTGTCTGTTGACATGCACAGGCACCTTACGTTGCCACGTGCTCCAGGCCAGGTTATAAGAGGCCGTGCGGGACAACGCGTCCTCAGTCAGCCTCTTACCACTGATTAGGCAGTCCACGGCAGAGGTGATGGTGAGCAGGTACTGGTATAGAAATAGGGACCACACATCTCAAAGAACCTCCAGTTACAGGTAAGTAACCTCCCTCCTCTTCTTTGAGTGATGGTCCCTATCTGTATTCCAAATACGGATGAGTATGGAGCAGTGACCAGCTTGGAAGTGGATGCAAGGACGTGATGAGTAAAGCCTGCTCCAGGATGGCACATCCCATGGCTGCCCACTGGTTGATGGCATAGTGCGCTGTGAAAGTGTAGATGGAGCACCATGTTGCTGCACTGCAGTTCTTGTGCCAGGGGACATCTGCCAGGGATGTGTCATATTGGGCCTTCTGTTGGTGCCAAGGTGTGGCAGTAGCCGATGGTTGTGAGCGCTGGGATCGGGGGTGTCAACAGTCGGTGTGGGTTTGTACGGTGGGTAGGATTGCATAGGTTGCAGAGATTGCCAGTGGTGGGGGGCCAGAGTGTAAATCCCGAGGGACCGGAGGGTCATCCTCAAGTCTTCTAGGGAGCGTAGATCATCATCCATTTTAGTGGATAACAACTTGTCCTCATTGAAGGGGAGGTCCTGGATGGTGGATTGGACTCCCTGGGAAACCCAGACGATTGGGGCCATGCTTCCCACATCACCACCACTCCCCTGGCCAGGGAGCAGGAGGATGTGTCTGCTGCACCTACCATGGCGTAGAGGCCAAACTTGGCCATCAGGCACATCAGGCCAGCAGGGCAGAAACTGCTTATGTTTGTCTTGTGGGATGTCCTCCAAGAATACCGCCAGTTTGGCATAATTATTAAAATCATACTTCACTGGCAGAACCTGGTAGTTAAGAGATGTGGAACTGCAGGGACACAGAGGAGTACAGTTTGTGGCCCATGAGGTCCAGATGCTTCACTGCCTTATCCGGAGGAATGGAGGTAGAGAAGTGCTGGAGTGAGTGTTCTGTGGCCACATGCACTACCAGGGAAAACAAAGGGAGGGAAAACAAAGTCAGCCCTGTTAGCCAGCACAAAGTACCTGTATATCACCCTCCTGGGCATAAGAGCACAGGATGCCGACTTGTGCCACACTGTTTGTGCGGGTTGCATGATGGTCTGAACAGGCAGAGCTACACATGCCAGTCCCCAAGGTTGGAGAATGTCCAGCACTTGATGAAGTTGGTTCTGGACCTCCTCCAAGGGAATGCCTAGGTCGAGGTTTCACCCTCTGCAGCAACTCCTGGTACTGATGGTGATTGTCAGGAGGTGAGAGGGTCAGGGGGATCAGGGCCTTGTCTGGAGAGGAGGCAGCTGCCACCAGGATCGGTGGTACCAGGTCGAGCTCTGGATCCTCGTCCAGGTCCCAGTCAATCAGGCCCAGTGGAGGGGCTTGGGTGGGATGGTGTTAGGTCACCAACGGGTACGGCTGGTGATAAGAGTCCCACATGAGCCACTGGTGCCACGAGACCAGGTACTGTTGGTACTTTGGGTCCCAAGTATATGACGAGTGTGCTTGTCGCTCATGGAGAATGAATAAGGGCATGAGGTGTGGTTTTTAAAGCCCAGAATGCGGGGCATAATCCTCCAAGTTGGTGTGGTGAGGCCCTGTATGGGTCAAGTAGGTACACTAATTAATTACTTTATTTACAGGACTAAAATGAAAATAAGAACTATATAGGGACAGTTGCTTTCACAGAAACTACAAGCACGTGAAGAGATCATTTTGACTCTGACTATGCGATAAGGAACTGAGGGTGCATTGTCCCACATGGCCTCTTAAAACCTCTCCTGGAACACTTGGCAACATAAGAGGATCACGTGGGTCAGTGGACACTGCTGTTTAAAATCTTCCAGCTCTGGAGCATGCACACGCACATTTTGAATACATCAAGGGACCATCATGAAGAAGAATCCATATTTGACTTTTATTTCTGTACTACTACGATTTCCAGTTACATTTCTTGTACACACACAAAAATCAAAGTTCAAAAGAAAAACTTAATAGCAATAAAAATGAGAGATTTCTTTTTTATATTACTTGAAAAGCAGCAAATTACAGTTGTTTATAATTTATTAGTACTGATCATACACGTGGGCATTTTTACAATAGTAAACATAATATTGACAAAAAAGAGTTGGTCTTCATTGTATTTGTAAGTGGATTTTACTATCCCATTTTAGCACTACCAAAAAGGTTAGCAATCCCAAAGAGAATCGTATTGTCCACACCAGATGTATAGGGACAAACAGCAAGAGAGAGATCTAGAAAGCACCTCACCCAGCCTCCCCAAAGTACATTAAATCCCTCCTCAAAACCTCTCTTCTTTAAGGTCTACCCATTCAGATAACATACCATCCTGCATACTCACATCTACAATCTACTTAAAGTTATTCTCTGTCTCCCCCACTGCATGCTCTTGGATTTTGCCTTACACTGTAAACTCTTTGATAGAGTATAAGTGGAGGCCTGGCAGATCAGATTTGAAGGTACTTGTGGCCTCCTGGAAAGTGGCCTGAGAACAAGAGTGAAAGAGGGAAGCAAAGCATGAGGTCAAGTGTGCAGCTTTGGCAGGCAGAGCAAAGGGAACAAAATACGGCTAGCGAAAAAGAGAGCAGAGAAGGGATAGGCTAAGTTGCACAGGCCCTTGACCATGCAACAAGAGCTAAGAAAAAATAGAGTTGGCAGTCCCATTCCAGTCCCCAAGGACAAACATCTGCACCCCCCAGAAGCCATCACGGAAATTGACCCCAATTGGAAAACTTGTTGTTGACCTCAGCTGGGACACCAAGAAGTGAAAGGAAGTGGAGGGTGAACTAACCCCTCAGCAGAAGGGTAACAGATGAGGTACATTGACAGGGTAGTGTAAGAAGTTTGTGCTGTAGAGATACGGTGCTGTACCAGTTTCTGGATGGAGGACTTCCGTCTTCAGAGTGCTCAATCTGACATCTATCATCTGTGGTAAATTCACACTCCAAATCTCTTTAAACATACAATAAGCAGCCAACTAGTGGCATCTCATGATATGATGCAGGAAATTAGACAGAAGGGGCTAGATCCTCATCTGGTGTTAACTGATATAGCTACATTGAGATCAAATGGAGATATGCTAGTTTAAACCAGCTGAGCACGTTGCCTAAGGTTTCATGCTTGGTCACTTGTTGCAAAAGCAAATTTGTAGAACACTCACAAGCTCTTTAAGGTTTGAAATGTAAATACATAGGAAGTCCCCTTAATATAAGGGAGCATTTGACCCAAGAGATCATAGCCCTTCTTCTGGAGCTACTTGGCTTATTGTGCCTGTGAATACCTGCCATATTAGTCTCTTGAAGTCATAGCAACTCCACTGCCACATTTGTGTAATAAAAATCCTTCAAGACTCCGAGGACATTCAGCTACTGATGTGCTTTCCTCAAATTAAATCTCATCTTTTCAATCTGTATATTTAGCTTGTTTTGCCAAATTTTGGTAAATTAAAAATACCAGATTTTATACCCCCGCACCTCAAGAAATATCTCATGTAAATAACTGGTTCCCTCGCTGTCTTATCTGCCAGGATCCATTTAGACAGAATTGTTTACTGTTGTTTAATCTTTGAATAGAGAGTTTCATGACAGATATATCACAAACTGTTGCAATGCAAATCACATTGCTGTGATCCTTGCAAAACCCGCAGCTGGTGGAATTCCCATTTAAGCACATATACAATCACAAATCCAAATCACACAAGAAAAAGTTTATTGAAAAATAAAGTTCTCCTTAGTTCTCTCTACAACAGCAAAATCAAAGTGTAGTTCTATGCCATTAAAATACACATTCAGACATTTACATATTTTTAAAGAATCGCATCCTAGTGAATTTCAATAATTTGACAAAATGTTACCAGCCATTGCAACTTGTACTATGTGAATCAAACCGCTTGAACCTAACATAGTGGAACACAACCATTCAGAAAAGCAAAGAACTAAATTTCAAGAGATAGTTAAAAATGAAAACATATAAAGTGAGCCTGACCCTAAAGTTCTTGTGTACATGCAAATCTCCCATTGACTTCAAAATTTTCTGTGAACAAAGACAGCAGAATTAGGCCCTTCAAAACTCAAAATACTTAATGATAGTATTTAAATTTATCTTTTTACTCGCCCATCCACCTTTTCTTGAATAGCTTCAGAATCTTCCAGGTAACATTTCTGACCCTAGTAATTTCCTTTTCCACTTGGCAAATACTGCATTTCCTTGTTCCTCCCTGTATTTCTTAGGGAGAACAAACCAAGGAGGTTACTTTCTTTTATGGTCTCCAGCATCAATGATTACAGCAAAAAATTTGTTAATGAATGCAGCAAATTCATTCCTGGTATAACCCTACTGAAGCTAACAGAGTGGCAGCAGGGATGAATTTGGCCCTGTGTGTTTTGTGCTCTTACGAGGCTTGATCACTCAAGGTACTGCACGTTCTCTCCTGATCTAGCAGAGCATTTAACGTCTTCAGCTTTAAGCAAATGGGGTAGGCTCAATCGACTCAATGAGGATATTCACTTACTTAAAGCTAAGCCATTGCTTTGTTAGATCAGGGCCAGTGTCCAGCACCTTGAAACATTGAACCCTTGATGCATGGCCAGGGGAGGGTTGGAGTGGATTTGGCTCCATGCTTTCTAACGGTGACACCAGAGGGTTAGAACTTCCAGTGCGAAGCAAATGTCTCCTCTCACAGAAATCAATGGACACATTGCCATTAACTTCAGTAGGAACAGGGAGGGGTTCATCATATTGCAGTGCCGCAACATATACCCTTATGATCCTAAAGAACTTGTACACATAAGTAGCTTTACTCACATGGGTAGTCCAGGTTAGTGCTGTTGGACACACTGTCAGTCTAGACCACCGCTAGTATTCATCTTTCCTGCAGACAGCAGATGGAAGGCCATTACAGATTTTATAGTAAGTGGATTTTTAAAACAGGTTCTGTGTTTGGAATATTAAGGTTATTCTTATTTTATTAGGGTATAAAGCAGAGCAAATACTTGGTCTTAACTATTTGACAATGTTACATTAGTTAAATTAATGTTGAGTTCTTGAAGAGTTAGAGTGGGTCTGCTGACTCAAAATAGTATTGCTGTTGTTTTAAGAGTATTAACAAGAGGACAAATTAAAATTAAGCCATGTACAAGTATAAATAAGAGGTTTGTGGTAGCTGAACTGTGTTCAAACATTTAGCTCTGTGAACAAGGATAGGATTGATAATGCAACGGGAGACAGCCAAGCTTCAGCCATTTGCATTTGCTATACATCTCCTACAGTCTGCACTCGTGATCAGGAATCAGTTTGCTGATCTTGTGGACACGTTCTTATTCTCTTAGATAGCATTATACTGAAAAGTTTCAAACAAATTGAAAAAACATTTTTTCTATAAAGCAGTTTAAAAATATGAAGGAAAAGATTTGTTTCAATAATAGATTTTAAAGCAATATATTGAAAGGTTGGATTTACAGCAACAGCAATATATTTATTTAGAGGCCTCCTAAGCCTTCCCTGTTCTTGTTCCAAGCAGACTGATGCCAATTGAAAATCTCATTGATTGGATCCGCCCTGAAGACAGTGGGACAAAGGAGACCTAGAAGTGGATGTAGCTCTGCTAATGAAGAGATAAAAGTGAAGTGGCTGTGGTCCAAATATCACAAAGCCAGGCCAATATTTGTGACCATGCCAACAAAACGAGTACATCTGAATAAAATCAGAGCTACAGCAACAACTAATCACTCACTTCCCACTGAAGATTGTCATAATAGGAATCTGTCATCTGCGTTTTTCTTTAGAAACTGAAACACCCCCCCGGTGAATGGATATTGAAACAAAACTTCAACCTATTTAAAATATTAAATTATATACACTTTTAAATAAACGAGGCATCATGGCAGAAAGATACATCACAGCAGTGAACAATTCAGAACCATTTATAACTGATAGATGCACAAGAGAGCCTATCATTGATAAAAGTAAGTTAAAATGTGAAACCTTTATCCCATTTGAATCAAACTGTTAATCCCATTCATCAAACTGTGCCTCCTGTTTATTAACGGGAGTAGCTGCTTTCTTAATTTGAAGAAAACAGAATGGAGGTGGTGGATGCAAACGCTACCAGAATCTGATCCAGCCTCCTTTCAAGTCCATTCCACCACTGACATTGATGGGAACAGAATCTGGCCCTAAATGCACTGTGAGCCAGACATACTTGAGAAAGCAATTTGGATTCATATATATTAAAAACGCAACCCTAAGCTTCCAAATCATCTATGTAACTTGGGTAAGTGAGCCATATAAAGGGGCAGAGCACACCAGCAGTTATGTTGCACTGTATTGTGCATTTTCAAAGTGGAGTACAAGCTAAAATCCTCACACCACCAGGCTGAGGTATGCAAGCACAATAGGTATTAGAAGCTGTATTGTACAGAGGGAAAAGAAACACAGGTTAATGACCCCATTTTCCATTTGAAGTCAATGGAAGCTGTGGGGGCTAAGTACCTCTGAGGAAAAAAAAAAAAAAAATCAGGCAATAAATGACTTACAAAATGATGCAGAAATCAGTGATGGAGCTGCAATTGGAACCTAGGAGTTCCTGGCCCCCGTTTCCAAGGTTAGTCCACTAGATCTTGCTACACTCAAATTTGATCATAAGCTATTCAAAATCTCCTTTTCCTGCAGGAAAGAAACATTTCTAATTTGCCAAGAGCCTGCCAGGTGCTGAGTACCCTGAGTTCCCTCTCAATTATGGACTTTAATTGCATAAAGTCAGATACTCATGAAAAACAAACAATTGTATTCTGGTTAGTAGTGCCAGCAAATGAATAAAACATTTTCAGGCACCCAGACTCACGTCTGTCTTATATATCCCCACTACTGAAATATCTGAGTACTTCACAATCTTTAATGTGTCTCTCCCATTTCTTTAAACTCACGTTTGACAATTTTAATAGCTACTTCCAGCTCTTCACTGTCTTCTTGTGGGGCATAGTGGATCTATTAAGCTCCAAGGTCATTAAACAACAGAGCTATATTTAAATATTGCATTCCAATGCACTATCTTCTCATCAGACCACATATATTCAACAAAGGATATTACATTTACAATGGCGATTCTTTGCAAAGAACCAGTTATGTCTTTTTCTTCATATTTCTAGACAACTTTTCTCAGCTATTTAAAAAAACATTTTAGAAGTCACACTTAGTATTTATATAGCAACAAGGCCTTTTTAAAACCCTAAAATCAGCGTTCCATTATACTTGTTCACACAGTACCCACATTCCAAACATCCATCCAAAAATAAAGGCACATAAACATTAAATATTTGCAGAAGTAACTTAATCTGACATTAAGCAAAACATACAATTGTAACTAATAAATTACAAAGAAACAAAAGACACACAACCACAAAGAAAACTAAGCCAAATATGCAAAAAGCTTATCTAGTTATACATGTGCAAATCAACTTGCATATATGAAATAAATGAGGTTTTTATTGGCATTTTTAAACAGTGTATATTTACCAACTTTACCTTTCAAAGGAAAGCCTTTTATGTTAACTTTAATAAATTATGTAAATTATTTTCTCAAGTTTTCTAATCTCATAGGAATAAGATTTTTCAAAAATCAGGTCACATACCAAAAATACAAAAGTTTAAAACAAAAGAATTTTTTGATTTATGACGGATATGTTTATGAGCTTATAATATGATTGTTATACTTCAGTTTTGACACACCTGATTTCCATCAATTACAGGTCAGTGTATCCAAAATTAATTCTTGCAAAAACCTGAAGTCTGAAAAAGGAAGTGCGAGTTTCAGTAATAAAGTAAAATACATACATTAATGCAATCTCATCTTATAACCAATCATTCTTCCACAAAGCCATCATTCAAGTGCAGTATGTGGACAATACATTATTTAAGTAAGAGGGGAAAGACAGCTTAATTGTGGAGTTTATGACAGAAGATTGTGTCCACATTTTAGAAAAAATGGGCAACAATCTAGTTCAACAATTTTAGTGAATGATTCGTAATTTCTAAAGTAATACCCTATGCATCTGCCTGAGTGCTTACTTGCAAAATGGAGTGTTCCGTTGTACAAGAACCCACGTGCTTATACATTTAAAGACTATTACCACAGGAAAAAAAAACAAAACTAAATGTTGATAGCAACTTCAGTTTTTTTCTATCCAATAAGTCTTCTAGGCAAGCAAAGCAGAATTTGAAAACAAAGAATATCCATATGCAGAAAGTTATCTCCCATGATCTAACATGCTTCTCTCTTTCAGAAAATAAAACTGAAGCTGCACATTATAAGAGTACTTTTCCTTTTGAAGAGAGAGCTCAGCATCTTCAAGGTTTAGACACAACAACAACAAAACAAAGTCCTTGGAAAATGTCTTATATTGGGCAGGACTTTTGAAGGGAACAGCAAAATTCCCAAAATTCTCTGTGGGAGTAGGATGTAGCCCTACTGATTATCCCCCCTTCCTCCCACCAAAAAAAATCATTTATTTCTGCTGCTAGAAGGAGCTTAATGGTTCTCTCTCCTCCTCCTCCCTTTCTCCAATATACGGTAACAAAATTCAGTAGCTCAGTAATAAACAAATACTACAGAGACCATAGCTCCCCCTGCTGTGGTTAAGACTGCACTGACAGCACTATATTACTGAACAATACAGTGCATCAGGGATGGCAGTATCAACAAACTAGCAGAAATCCTCTATCCTCAATTTTTAGAGGCAAAACAAATTGTATTATGCAATGTGTTCCATACAATGGTAAGAAACAAGAGTGTATTTACAGCTTAGCGCCTTTTTTTTTTTAAACAGCAAATGTTTTCTAATTGTTATATTACAGTAGGCAATGGTGCTTTGGATTATTTAAGCACGTACACACAAGTCTTTATTGCCAATGTATGATGTGATGTTCCATCTAACTTATTATATTTCTGATTACCAAAACTCAGGTTGCATCACAAAAAGGCAGATTCTGTTGTAACCAATAAGTTAATGCCAGATATAAGGCCCAAATTGGTGCGCATATTTTCTTTAAAGCCTGGAATTCTTCTGGCTGTACTTGTATCATATGTACAGGAATATGGAGAACACCTAAAATAAAATGTTGAGGCACCTCAGATTCCAATCCTAAAAAAAGCCAAGAATCAGAGTTCCCTGGATATTAAAAGCCAATGCAAACAGCATCCATGCTGACTGAGGGAATGCCTGCGACACTCCCAACAACTGCTCAATTTCTTTTCATACAAAACTATGCCTATAAGTAACCAGTTATGTTCCATTTTTGTAGAATTATTGCAATTACAGAAGCTTTACTATCATTACATCCCAGTTATTATTGATAAACACTGCTGCACAGGCACCTGCCATATATACTTTCTGGATACTCTATCATTTAGACACCAATTTCTATCTAGTCTGCAGTACTTGTTACATTGTGTAACAATGAAATAGGAGTGTTGAATTAGGGAATTTAAACATACTTGAAATTACACTCAAGTTGGAAACTGAACTTTTACTTCTCTGTTAACTTCCCTGGATAATTCGACAGTTTCAGTCATGTTTCCCTTATTTGGTCTTTGGTAGGTCATGAGAGACTTCAGTACTCTCACACAGATAATGAATGATGAGTATAAAAAATCAGTGAACCTGATATATTCTAGAGAAAAATTTTAAAGTGCCTATACTTTCACTAATGGAGAGACTAGGTAGTGCTTATTAAATCTTCACAAAGAAAGGGGAGAAAAAAAAATCAAATTGAGGTTTTTCAGTTATAACAGGGAAATACCCAAGTTTTAAACCTGCAACTATGGTCTTTTTCAATCCTACTGCAGACTAAGCAATTTATTTCCCTCTAATTTAACATAACTTTTCCCAGCCACGAACAGTGCTTTCAAACATGTCAGCTTGTGCTGCAACAAAATAGAAATTTACTCTTTATAAAAAAAAAAAAAGATATGTTACTATTTAAAAAGATTTAGTTCACTGTTCTAAACAAGACTGAATTTCAATTCAAACTCTTGGTAATTAACTGTAGTTTTTAAATGCATCACTGGCCCGCCTATTTAAAAAAAAGAAAGAATCCAGAAAAGCGATCAACAATATTTTTCTTAAGAAGTTTTCCTTCTCTCATAATTGCTCTTTAAAATATCTTCCTCTTTAAAAACAGAGCTTGTTATGAAGACTGTTTACATTCCTATGATACAATAATTTATAGTTAGTTTTGATCCTTTCTCCATCTTGCAGTAATGCTTTAACTACTGTAAGGTATAGCAAACGGAGGATCAAATAATATTGCTCAAATGATGCGGAATACTTTTTGCTTCACACAGTACGTTGAATAGGCAGACAACAGAAGCATGGGCAAATGCCAAGGATCACTCTCTAAACAGATCCGGTAAACTGACGACAACAAGTCCATTTTAAAATGGTCGTATGCTTCCATGGCTGTTCCACACCAGAGTATGCCACAATCATAATCAGTACTCAAGCAACAACAGGATGTGTCACACTCTGGCAGCCACTGATCCTCACATTCCCAGAGCTTCCTGTTTAGAGTGCTCCGGTACAGTAGTTGTGATGCAGACGGTACCTTGTAGTACGTGAGGATTTAAAAAAGGACTGGGAGCAGGCAGCTATGTACTGTTATTTGTGTTACCAAGTTCTTGTGAAATGCACCATTTTATAGCCATTCAAGCTGCAGCAGCACCCAAAATAGTGCCTCAATAATAAATGTAGTCATCTCCCCCCCCCCAGTGCATTTTTTCCCCAATTTTGTACTGGAATGATGTTCATATTCTTAGCTGATGATGATGGGATGTTTTAACTTGTTAAAAAAATAGAAAACACTTTGTTTCTTCCAAAAAACAACAAAAAGTTTGATGGGTCTGGGAATTTTCTACAAACTGTTCTTCGCCATGATCTCCAAATTGTTACAAAGCATGGAACATCATTTCTCTTCTCCTTGAGTAGGTGGAAGATTTCAAAGAGCTGCACTGCAAGTGTTCACTTAGAAAAAAAAATAAAAATTATTTCGATGTTCGTTATGAATCCCTCTTCTCAGAGAATTCCGCTTGGCAGCATTTGCTCGGCCTGCAGCAAGACAACTGGACAAAAGTGCAGGAAGTATAAGTAGTTCTCTCAAAACCACTTTGTTTGTCCGCAAACTAAAGCAAGGTGCTGCTGCTGCTGCTATAGACAATCTTTACAAAGTGCAACCTGTCCCTTATTGTAGTCTCTGCAGGGGCAGATTCGTTTGTGGTTTGGATGGGATCCTGCACAGCTGAACAGCAAAAGATCGCCCTGAAAAATGCAGTGTTTCCTGCTTTCATCAAAAGATGGGACCACGATATCATTTGCAGATTCAAGAGTTTGGCATTCCACGTTATATCTATAAAGCAAGACACACTTGTCTAAGTCACATTCCCATCATTCATTTATAGCAATTCAGGTAAATAATTTTCACCCCCAAGACTACAGCTGTACTATAAAAAGCTCAAAAAAACATGAACTTGAGGAGTAATTAAATCATACCATGATATTACATTACACAGTTTCCAAGTAAACACTCAGCCAAACAAAAATAGGCTAATATAGATCATATAGTAACTGCTGGTTTATAGAAACGGCCAATGGGCATAAACAGAATATTAGTCATTTTACTTTCCAAGTTTCCAATAATAGCAACCCCTATTCTGCCTATTGGTGCTGGAAATTGATCAAGATTTATGATGCTAAGCAGCAACATAAAATGCTTTCATCCCATTAGGAGTCTGGCTCTTTTCCTACAGAAAGTTAAGCTGGAAATGTTAAGTATTAAAAAACAATAAAGAAGTTGCAAACTATGTTAAACTGACCAGCCTCAGAGTCCTGTAGAAATGGGACTGATTTTGTGATGTGCCTCCCTACCTTTTTATTGCACTGAATTGTGCAGGGATAGGAGAAGCTGAGATTGGTTTGTTTCATGAAGTCTTTAGAACTTTTTGTAAACAGTACATGTAGCAGAATGTACGGGTGTTAAACTGGGAAACAGTCAAGAATGAGGGAAAATCACAATGCAACAAAAAATTTTCAAACAAAATTTTTGATCTTGTGGTATGAATTGGAAGATATTCAGTCTAACATTCCTCCTAGAGAGTTTCTTTGACTGCCTCTCTAGTTCTCCATTTCTCACTCTCCATCTGAGGGCTTGTCTACATCAGAAAGTTGCAGCGCTGGTGAGGGAGTTACAGCGCTGCAACTTAGGAGGTGTACACATCTGCAGGGCACCACCAGCGCTGCAACTCCCTGTTTGCAGCGCTGGCCGTACTCCCGTTTTGTCTCGGGTGTAGAGGATCCAGCGCTGGTGATCCAGCGCTGGTAATCAAATATAGACACTTACCAGCGCTTTTCTTGACCTCCGTGGAATAAGCAGGTATCCCAGCATACCTGAGGAAGCCTCTGGTAATCAAGCTGGTCTCCTTCCCCGGTTTGCTCTCGCGTTCCCCGAACCCCGAGCAAGCAGGTCTCCTTCCCTGCGGTTTGCTGGGTGGTTCCGGGAACGCGAGAGCAAACCGGGAAAGGAGACCAGCTTCGCCGCGGTTTGCTCTCGCGTTCCCCGAACCCCGAGCAAGCAGGTCTCCTTCCCTGCGGTTTGCTGGGTGGTTCCGGGAACGCGAGAGCAAACCGCGGCGAAGCTGGTCTCCTTTCCCAGTTTGCTCTCGCGTTCCCGGAACCACCCAGCAAACCGCAGGGAAGGAGACCTGCTTGCTCGGGGTTCGGGGAACGCGAGAGCAAACCGCGGCGAAGCTGGTCTCCTTTCCCGGTTTGCTCTCGCGTTCCCGGAACCACCCAGCAAACCGCAGGGAAGGAGACCTGCTTGCTCGGGGTTCGGGGAACGCGAGAGCAAACCGCGGCGAAGCTGGTCTCCTTTCCCGGTTTGCTCTCGCGTTCCCGGAACCACCCTGCAAACCGCAGGGAAGGAGACCTGCTTGTTCGGGGGCTCGGGGAACGAGAGAGCAAACCGGGAAAGGAGACCAGCTTCGCCGCGGTTTGCTCTCGCGTTCCCCGAACCTCCCTTGAAGCCGCCCAACAGCGCTGCAGTGTGGCCACATCTAACACCACTTGCAGAGCTGGTTGCTGTAAGTGTGGCCACTCTGCAGCGCTGGCCCTATACAGCTGTACTAATACAGCTTTAATAACCAGCGCTGCAAAATTTTAGATGTAGACATGGCCTTATTCTCAGTATAGAATCCATTTGTCTCATTTGCTGCAGTCTTGGTACATGGTCCATCATTACTGTACCTCCTTATACTGAGACTATATTACCTATGAAATGCTCTTAAATCTTTGCGATTTATAGTATAAAATACTATGACCCAAGATGGGCAAATTTTGTCTGCTGAGTATCTCAACTCTTAATGAAGTTTGGACCAAAAAGGTGCAATATTTTCAGTGAACAATTATTCAGAACGAGCAATTGCAGACATCAAATGCTAGTCAGCATGCACAGTTATTTCCTGTAACATAATCCCATCTCTGCTCTGATTCTGGTTTAATCTAGAAATGTAAAAAAACTATTCTTCTAATTTATCATCTGACTTCTCCATTGGGTACACATTTTGCTTACATTAAAGATGTATTAGCTTTATATTGCATCTTCCATGCAGACAAGGATTTGTAAGGGAGCAATTTTTCCTCATTTAAGCACAATACAGACCAATTACAGCTGGATAAATACAGTAATAGGGCCATTCTGCAGAATTAACTGTACAGAAGAACTGCAATTAGGATTCTCTCTCCATAAAGTCTGTCAGACTAGTGATCCAGAAATAAAAACCTGTGTGTCTTATTACCAATATCCTGAGCCAACCACTGTCATCTTACTTAGTCCATAAAAGCATCACAAGCATTAACACAAGTGCTTTTTTCGTTTTGTTTTTGGCAATACATAATTCAGATGTTGGCCTCATTCCAATCAATGTGACCAGAAATTCCTGGTACGGGGTCACTTCTCTATAGAGGGCCTTTCCCACTATATTTTATCATGTTGGGGGGATGGGGGAGAGGAGTTTGAACTGTCTGACATCATGTCATACTGATTGGCACTTAATGTATGAAACAGAAAAAGGCTTGGATCATATTCATTTAGCAGCATTCCGGTGTGTGTGCATAAAATACAGAAAAATGACAAGTCACCCATTTTCTGGCTGCAAAGCTGAAGTAGGGCGGTTACCACTGAAAAGTCAGTTGGTCACTCAAACACCACTGAGTAACTGTTGGTGTTTTCCTACGCTGAGGCCAAGAAATAACCGTGATAGGTTAGATACCACTATGAATAAATGTTAACTATTTAAACAAAGAGCACATTCAGTGTTTATTTTTAGTCATTCAGGAAAGACAGCTAATTTTCAGAATTCAATAAAAAATGATTCTCTTCACTGTTTGGTCTAGGCACTTTAGTATTTTTTTTTTTCCCCACAGAATTCATAGAATGTCAGGGTTGGAAGGGACCTCAGGAGGTCATCTAGTCCAACCCTCTGCTCAAAGCAGGACCAATCCCCAGACAGATTTTTGGCCCAGATCCCTAAATGGCCCCCTCAAGGATTGAATTTACAACCCTGGATTTAGCAGGCCAGTGTTCAAACCAAAAACAAACCATAAGAGATGGAAACAAGACAGCCTGTCAACAGGATAAAAAAAGTTTTACATCTGTGTGGCTCTTTTCAGTTTCCAGTTGAAGCTGCATAGCTTCAACATTTCTTGAATACATAAAAGGCATGTTTGTGGTAAAATCAGTAGGAAATAGGACTAGCAAACCTTCCTATTAGTCATCTGTGGCACTGCAATTTCTTAACACATTTGATTGACATTGTAAAGTGATCATTTTACACACACACACACACACACGCAGATACCTGAAAG
This sequence comes from Gopherus flavomarginatus, assembly GCF_025201925.1. NCBI lineage: Eukaryota > Metazoa > Chordata > Testudines > Testudinidae > Gopherus > Gopherus flavomarginatus. Next base: position 64,605,835 of record NC_066626.1, read on the forward strand.
TAATGCTGGTTTCCCTAATACAGAAGGGGTAAGCATTCTTAATTGAACCTAACTTATCTAATGCAAAAGGGTTTTGGAGCCTACATATTTAGGACAGTACTTAGAAAGAGTCTGCAGAAATGCTAATTGTTAATTGCCAATGAACATGGATGTTTCAGAATTAACTGGAGTCTGAGAGAGCAATATGAAAAAATATATGAAGATAAATATAGCTTTATAAACATTTTTGTTTACAACTGCATGAACAGTTGCCTCAAATCAGCTCTTGTATTATGGAATTTAACACTGGCAACTGTGGCAACTCCAGCCCAGGGGTTTAACTGTAGTGCAAACATCCTAACATTTAAGGGCACTGTGCAAAGGCAGCAGGCAGGACAGAGACTCTCTCCTAAATGCTGAGCTTCCTGTTGTGAGTATATTGCTGAGTGTGGGGCAGAGCTATCACAGCAGCTGCCTCTTTGCTGCAATACAGCACAGCAGGTGCCCCCTCCACCATACGCTGCACTGACCAGTGAATCACTGAAGGAGGGCTGACTCATTTCTCACTCAACATTCCACCAGCTGGGGAAGAGGTCACAAAAACTTGAGGATGAAAGAGGAGCCAGGGAGGGGAACGGGGAAGAACAGAGAGAGAGGGATTCAGCTGGGCAGACTCTATGGCAGAGGTGGCCAAACTTACTGACCCTCTGAGCCGCATACAATAACATTCAGAAGTTCCAGAGCCAGGAGCACTATCCTGCCACAGGGCAGAAGCCCAGAGATCTCCCTGCCTCAGTCTGGTAGGTGGAGAATGGAGGTGGAGGGAGGAGCCACACTTTAACAGTAAAAGAGCCACCCTGATCTATGGCAAAGGAGGAGGAGGCAGGAAGACAATCATTTGTAGGTGAAAATGTGGAAACAATTGGAGGGAGGGAGACAGGCAGCCCGCAGGCAAAAAGTGATTAACAAATCAGCCCGTTATTATTGTTTATTGGATTATTTTCTTTGTTAAAAGGATGGACTTTATGAGTTTATATTGCTCAGTACGTAACTGAGCAGTACAAGACTGTACATTTCTGGGGTGCAAGACTGGGATTAGGTATACATGGGTGTTGCCCCATATATAATTCAAGAGTGGCTGGACATAGCACTCTTGTATATGCCTGCAGGTGACTAGCATGCTAGAGGCTGGGGTGAGTGGGCAGAGTGTCAGCTCACCTAGCAAAATGGATATAGTGCACACCAGACTGGAGAATTAAGGGGACACAGCTGTCCTACGATCCGGGGTAACCGAGCTAACTACCCTAGAGAGACTAAAAGTTATCAAAAAATCTCTTTAAAATTATTTACAAGAAAATTATTTACTAAGAAAAAGCTTTCAAAGATTTACAGATTGAAGATCAAGTGAGTAGAGGAGATGCTCCAGACACTGAAAGTTCTGATGCAGGCCATACATCAGTAAGAGGTTATCGATTCACCCTGTTCCTTTTAGCCTCGGTACGGAGCATGAGGAGATTGGGGCATGTGTGTGGACCAATGGAATCTGCTTGTGAGAATACTCTGGATCCAGGTGCATGAAACACATGTGTACCCAGAATGGACTACAAACAGGGACTAGCACTCAAAGAAGAAACACTAAGATTTCTTCAAATGGTTAGAACTGTTGTAAGACTTAAACTTTGCATTTTAACATACTGTATTTACATTAGAATTTATGTTGCTGTTAATTAACATTTATATTATAAGAGACTATTTTAAGGCAGTATATGCACAAAGTCGCAAATTTAAGATTTAGCTTTTCAATTTTAATTCTGCTTTTCAGAAGTTGAGAACTTGACCACTCACCATTACAGATGCATTAGCACTATTTCCTCCCCCCCCAACCTCGTAGAATGTACTTTATATAAAGTGCCCAACTATATTTCCATACTCAATACTTACTTCAGCAGATCCTTGTCTTTGTTAAGGTGCTGGAAGAAGGATGGCTCACAGATGAGCTGGTTTTCCTGACAAACTTGTTTACATGATTTTCCGGGTTCAGTAATTTTTACCTGCAGTGCACTTAATGGGGGCCACATCACTTGCCCGTGACAGAAATCCTGCAGTGACAAAGTGTACAGTATTACACAAACAGTCTTTGAATAAACTTCTCTATGGTTAAGAAAATAGCAGTGGTAATTAAAAGCCTAGAAAACTTTTTTTTGGCAGCAAGACCATCTTACCTGTATACCGCTGATAGATTATGCGTTTTAATAAGAGGAATTATCACAATGGATCTCCTAACAATAATCTGACACTAGCCAGTACCAGATGCTTCAGAAGGAAGTGCAAAAAGTGCTGCTCTTCCTCCAAGGAGAAATTTCTTCCTATCTCTAAGTTAGTGGCTGGCTTATGCCCTGAAGCAGGATGGTTTGTGTGTCTCATTTGTAAACATGAGACTTAATATGATTATAGATGTTCTCTTTATCCATACATATCTAATCCATTTTTGATTCCCTCTTGCCTTCAGTGATATCTCATGGCAATGTAGACGAGCGGACTCACCCCTGCGCTGCCTCCTGCTGGTTGTCCTCGGGAATTAGCTCACTGCCAGCCAGGAGTGCCCTCTGCAGGCCGATGATCCACCTGTCTTCTGGCCCCCGTGTCCCTCCCTGGACCCCGGTGCCCTTTTAACTGAGGTTCTGCCACCAATCTGGGTCTCCACCTCCCAGGGGAACCCCCACCCCACTATCCCCACTTTGCCTCAGTATTGGCTACTGCCCAGTCTCCATCTAGCCCCCGTTCCCTGGGGCAGACTGCAGTATACACCACTCATCATCAGCAAAGGGGTTTGGACCTGCTGCCTTTGCCTACCCCTGGGCTGCCCCCTGCAACCCCCAGTAACTCTTGGCCTTATGCTAGGCTGCAGCCTGGGACATTCCAGGCAGGAACTCCCGCAGCTCCTCTGCCTTTCCCCAGCCCTGCTCTACTCTAGGTACTTTGTCTAGCTCCCTGCAGCCAGGCCCTCCTTGAGGGAGAGGGAGAGGGAGAGTGACTGGGCTCCTGGCTCACAGCCTTTTATAGGGGCCAGCTGTGGCCTGATTGGGGTGTGGCCCAGCTGCGGCCGCTTCCCCAGTTAGCCAGCTTTTAGAGCTGCAGCTTTCAAGCCCTGCCAGGCCGCTTTTTAAACCCGACAGGACAGGAGCGGGTAACCACCTGCTACAGCAACAATTAGTGTAATTGCAGGGTCAGCCCCCTTTTCTGTTACCTCGAGGTGGGATCCAATATCGGCAACTCTGCTAGTCACAACTACAGCAGTGCATCCTGGAGGGAGAGAGGTGGCCTCTCAGGTGGATTGGTGCCAGGCCATTTAGACTCTAGGTAAAAACTAACATCTTTAAATTTATCTGGGAAAACCACAGGTAAGCAGGGCAGATCCCAGAGCACAGGTGCCACAGGTTTTGTATAAGTTTATAACTGGGCAGCCACCTTCTGTAGAAGTTCTGAACTGACTTAATATGTAGCCCTATGTAGAGCACAAAGCAATAGTCTGGGTGCTGAGGTAGCAAAAGCATGTTTGAGAGTAGCAAGATCTGCATTTGAAAGGTGAGATACCTGAGAATATGCTACAGGACAAAGAAGAGTAAATGAAATACCTGGACCAATACATGAAAATAAAAATCTGAAGCAGACACATTCAACATCACACACCAGTGAAGTATTAGTTTAAAATAACTTTTTAAAACCAATATATATGCCTATAAATGATTTTTTAAAATCTAATTTCAATGCTTATGTCAGGTGACAACCTTGGGTAACTCAAGACCCATTCATTTGATCCTTCACTACTTTGCTGAAACAGACAGTCAAGGTGTTGATTAGTTATACAAAAAATATCACTACATTTGATTTAAACACCTGTTCACTAGGAACTGAACTGTGCTTTAACAAAAGCATCAGGAACAGCCATCAAAGGTAACAGCATTCAGTCACCATTAGCCTGATCTGCAACAGAAAATTGGTGATGAAAGGCTGTGTATCTTGTTGCAAATCCCAGGAACCAACGCAATCCACTTGTCTATGCGGAAAATATCAAAACTCCATAATGTTTTGAAATGACAAACTATTGCCATAAGTCATAGAATTGCCCCATTCATATTGCTCAATTTCTTCTTAAAATGGAAACAGTCTGCTTTTAATATCTTTCACGATTCATTTCTCTGTATTGTGTTTTCTGATCCCCCCCCCCCCTTTTCATTGTTAAATTTGATACTCATAGGAACTTCAGTCTATTAGTGTGGAATCTTAAAGGATATATTCTACTGTTCTGTGAATACAACAATACGTTAGCATTGTGTTATTTTCTGATAAAGGTGCAATAATACCACTTTGAATGTTGTAACTATGAAAGATAAGACATCTCATTAGACAGATACTATTGGAACTGGGGGCTTAACCTTGAAAGTGAATGAGTACCTGGCTACTCCCACTGAAGTCAGAGAGAGCAGGAGCTGCTAGTGCTTCTCAGGATCAGGTCCTGGATGAACAGTTGTAATGAAAATAGTGTAGTTATATTGGTCTATGTAAAGCATTCCTAACCAGTTATCTGCTTAGCTAACCCCAGCAACTCAAAACAGAGAAACATGTTTAATATCCTAAATGTTTTGATGCACTTTATCAACGGAATGTAGCATAGGTTTAGCAGCCTACAATTCAGCCTTGATAACCGAAAACATTTTATGGACATGAGAATCATTCAGATAACCAGGATTTCAGATAAACATGGTTCTTCATATAGTTGCTTTGGGGATTTCATAACTTTTTTTTTTTTTTTTTAATTAACTGAAGCAAAATGGTCCACACAAGTGGCTAGTCTAAATGCTCTACACACAAAATGTGACAAAGTCACTATGAGCAAAAATGATTTTGACACAAATTGAAAAGAAAGCTTCACAGGTATAATGGAGCCTATTAGCTAAGATTACTATGGTGACTTCTTATATGCAAAACCCCAATATACAGTAATCATTTCTCTGCAACAAAAGCTACTCGTTTAGTATTAAATTAATAAGTTATTATTAATGGCTGCCACTGACTTTCTCATTCAGTGGTTTAGTTCATTTTGTAACCATGAGAGCAAGCAATTTTATATTTTAAAAAAAGTCTTTTGAGTAATTTACAAGCTCATTTTGGTATCCCATAATTTAATTTTAAATTATGACTGGTTAACATTAATTTAGCTTTAATGGAGTCACCATGCTTTTAGAAAGACATTGCTCTACTATCTGTCCTTTGGTCCCCATGCTTACTCACTTCATTTTACAAATATACAATTAAACACTAATTAGGGGGAAGAGGGAAATCCAGGTCAGAAAATAATTAAAGATGAAGAGTGGTATAAGAGAGATTTTAGTTAGAGATACACACTGCATCAACCAAAGATGAAGATCTATAGAACTAAACCTAACACTTTGGAATATCCACATCAAAAATTAATTAAAGCAAAGAGAAGAGTTTTCTAGCTACAGGAAGATCTTCCCTGTAGGTCATGCCACTTTCTGCCGTTTATGTTTAACAATTTATCTGCCACTTGAATCTCATCACTTTCCCTCTTTGGATCCCTCCAATTTCTCTCTCACTCACCAAATCAATATTTTAAAACTCATATCCTCACCTACTGAGATGCCTCACAGCCCTGCCTACCATCCCAATCCCTCCCACCTTGCTCTCTTTGGGTATGTCTACACAGGAAAGAAAAACTTGTGGCTAGCCTGTGCCAGCGGACCCTCCCACCCTGCAGGGTCCTAGAACCCAGGTTCCAGTCCAAGCCCAGATATCTGTGCAGCAATGAAACAGCACCAGAGCCTGAGCCCAGCTCAGCTGGCATGGGCCTGATGAGGGTTTTTCTTTGCTGTGTAGACACACCCTTTGAGCATTAAAGCTTCTTTGTTTCCATCTTCCACTCTTGTCTTCATGCTTTCTTCCTTAACATATCATATGGCTGGAACAACTCTCCCTGTGCCACAGTGTGGCACCCATCTTCATTTAAATTATCCATAAATCCCTCTTTTTCTGCAAGGCCCATGAATAATAAGCAACATCAGCAATACCAACTGCTATCAAAATTATTTGGCCATTATTATTTATTTTAAGAGAATCCATATACACTGCTACCTCGATATAATGCCACCCGATATAACACGAATTTGAATATAACGTGGTAAAGCAGTGCTCCATGGGGGCAGGGTTGCGCACTCCGGTGGATCAAAGCAAGTTCAATATAACATGGTTTCACCTATAACACGGTAAGATTTTTTGGCTCCTAAGGACAGTGTTATATCGAAGTAGAGGTGTATATGCTGAAGTGAACCACTTTTCCCAGCAACCCCTATACCACAATAAATTAAGAACTGAGTGTAAGCTTTTGTTACTGGTACACAGAGATAAAGTAATATTTTGCTAGGGTTTGTGAAAATAAGAAGAAACTGATGTAATCATTGCTAAAAACTCAGTACAAATGTCCAGTAATCTCGGATAGTGATGCAGATTGGATGGGAGTGGAAATATTAGAGTAAGAATGATGCAAGCTGATTTTGGGGAGTTTGTGCTCATAGTAACAGGCTAAAATACATATACTCTCTATGTCTGGAGCAGTCCATGCTACTGATCGATGAAGTGGTAAAGTATTTAACTCTTACTGTTCTAACTGTGATAAGTATCAGAGGGGTAGCCGTGTTAGTCTGAATCTGTAAAAGCAGCAAAGAATCCTGTGGCACCTTATAGATTAACAGACGTTTTGTAGCATGAGCTTTCGTGGGTGAATACCCACTTCTTCAGATGCATGTGGTGGAAATATCCAGGGGCAGGTATATATATGCTAGCAAGCAAGCTAGAAATAACGAGGTCAGTTCAATCAGGGAGGATGAGGCCCTGTTCTAGTAGCTGAAGTGTGAAAACCAAGAGAGGAGAAACTGGTTCTGTAGTTGGCAAGCCATTCACAGTCTTTGTTCAATCCTGAGCTGATGGTGTCAAATTTGCAGATGAACTGAAGCTCAGCAGTTTCTCTTTGAAGTCTGGTCCTGAAGTTTTTTTGCTGCAGGATGGCCACCTTAAGGTCTGCTATAGTGTGGCCAGGGAGGTTGAAGTGCTCTCCTACAGGTTTTTGTATATTGCCATTCCTAATGTCTGATTTGTGTCCATTTATCCTTTTCCGTAGAGACTGTCCAGTTTGGCCGATGTACATAGCAGAGGGGCATTGCTGGCATATGATGGCGTATATTACATTGGTGGATGTGCAAGTGAATGAACCAGTGATGGTGTGGCTGATCTGGTTAGGTCCTGTGATGGTGTCGCTGGTGTAGATATGTGGGCAGAGTTGGCATCGAGGTTTGTTGCATGGATTGGTTCCTGAGCTAGAGTTATTATGGTGCGGTGTGCAGTTACTGGTGAGAATATGTTTTAGGTTGGCAGGTTGTCTGTGGGCAAGGACTGGCCTGCCACCCAAGGCCTGTGAAAGTGTGGGATCATTGTCCAGGATGGGTTGTAGATCCTTAATGAAGCGTTGGAGGGGTTTTAGCTGGGGGCTGTATGTGATGGCCAGTGGAGTCGTGTTGGTTTCTTTCTTGGGTTTGTCTTGCAGGAGGAGGCTTCTGGGTACACGTCTGGCTCTGTTGATCTGTTTCCTTATTTCCTCGTGCGGGTATTGTAGTTTTGAGAATGCTTGGTGGAGATTTTGTAGGTGTTGGTCTCTGTCTGAGGGGTTAGGGCAGATGCGGTTGTACCTCAGTGCTTGGCTGTAGACAATGGATCGTGTGATGTGTCCGGGATGGAAGCTGGAGGCATGAAGATAGGCATAGCGGTCGGTAGGTTTTCGATATAGGGTGGTGTTAATGTGACCATCACTTATTTGCACCGTGGTGTCAAGAAAGTGGACCTCCCGTGTAGATTGGTCCAGGCTGAGGTTGATGGTGGGGTGGAAGCTGTTGAAATCATGGTGGAATTTTTCCAGAGTCTCCTTCCCATGGGTCCAGATGATGAAGATGTCATCAGGTTCATTCACCTGCACATCCACCAATGTACATACTACACAGACCACAGCGAGAGATTATGCCATACTCTATCAAAAAAACTGAGGAACCACCTGATCAGCATCCTATACAGCAAACAGGAAAACATCAAAAAAGAGCTCTCCAACCTGGAGACTCTCATTAATAACCAAACTTCTATACAAACGGACTTCACTAGAATAAGACAGGAGATCTACATTACTCACTTCACCTCTCTACAAAGGAAAAAGGACCGTAAGCTGTCTAAACTCCTACCTGCCACATGGGGCCACAACCGTGGTACCCCTAACCCACCCAGCAATGTCGTCAATCTATCCAACTACACACTCAGCCCAGAAGAAAAGTCTGTCCTATCTCGGGGACTCTCTTTCTGCCCTGCCACCCCCACCAACATGATACAGTTCTGTGGCGATCTGGAAGCCTACTTTCGCCGTCTCCGACTCAAAGAATACTTCCAGGACAACACTGAACAGTGCACTGATACACAGGTGCCCTCCCACCAACAGCACAAGAAGAACAACTCCACATGGACTCCTCCTGAGGGTCAAAATGACAGTCTGGACCTATACATTGAATGCTTCCGCCGGCGTGCACAGGCAGAAATCGTGGAACAACAACATCGCTTGCCTCACAACCTAAGTTGTGCAGAACGCAATGCCATCCACAGCCTCAGAAACCACCCTGACATTATCATCAAAGAGGCTGATAAAGGAGGTGCCGTTGTCATCATGAACAGGTCTGACTACCAAAAGGAGGCCGCCAGACAACTCTCCAATACCAAATTCTACAGAGCCAGACGTGTACCCAGAAGCCTCCTACTGCAAGACAAACCCAAGAAAGAAACCAACAGGACTCCACTGGCCATCACATACAACCCCCAGCTAAAACCCCTCCAACGCATCATTAAGGATCTACAACCCATCCTGGACAATGATCCCACACTTTCACAGGCCTTGGGTGGCAGGCCAGTCCTTGCCCACAGACAACCTGCCAACCTAAAACATATTCTCACTAGTAACTGCACACCGCACCATAATAACTCTAGCTCAGGAACCAATCCATGCAACAAACCTCGATGCCAACTCTGCCCACATATCTACACCAGCGACACCATCACAGGACCTAACCAGATCAGCCACACCATCACTGGTTCATTCACTTGCACATCCACCAATGTAATATACGCCATCATATGCCAGCAATGTCCCTCTGCTATGTACATCGGCCAAACTGGACAGTCTCTACGGAAAAGGATAAATGGACACAAATCAGACATTAGGAATGGCAATATACAAAAACCTGTAGGAGAGCACTTCAACCTCCCTGGCCACACTATAGCAGACCTTAAGGTGGCCATCCTGCAGCAAAAAAACGTCAGGACCAGACTTCAAAGAGAAACTGCTGAGCTTCAGTTCATCTGCAAATTTGACACCATCAGCTCAGGATTGAACAAAGACTGTGAATGGCTTGCCAACTACAGAACCAGTTTCTCCTCTCTTGGTTTTCACACTTCAACTACTAGAACAGGGCCTCATCCTCCCTGATTGAACTGACCTCGTTATCTCTAGCTTGCTTGCTAGCATATATATACCTGCCCCTGGATATTTCCACCACATGCATCTGAAGAAGTGGGTATTCACCCACGAAAGCTCATGCTACAAAACGTCTGTTAGTCTACAAGGTGCCACAGGATTCTTTGCTGCTCTAACTGTGATAACTGATCTTTGACTAACACTCATGGGTTAATACATTTGGTTAACTGTGATTATTTGACACCTTACTGATAAAGCTCCAAACCTTTAAGAACATAACTGAGGTTATTTTAACAGGTGTTCTAAGCTATTACCATCCTCTAGGGGTTCCAACAAATATGTATCTTATCTTTTTCTCTTTCACGCTGTAATTTCCTTGGTGTAGGGATTGTGTTTATTTTTTGCCTTGTACAATGCACCAGGCACCCTGCCAATGTTGAACAAATTCATAAATAACAGTAATATTTTATCATCCTGGTAGCAGTAACAGCAACACTTTCCAGCAGTCAGACCCAAACACAATTAATTGAATTAATATGTATTGTTTGTATCACTGTAGTGCCTGGTAGATGCCAGGGGACCATTGTGCTAGGCTCTAGGTCCCTGCCCTGAAGATCCTACATATACTCATCACTCAGATATCACTTTGAATATCTATTGAATAATGAGCTATATTTTTCTGTATTAATGAAAACTACTGTCCATCATAGTCAACTCATCCAGGAGAATCACACGCAGCACAGACATTTTAATCAAAACAGCAACAAAGACAATGAAGTGTTTATTGGCAGTAAATCAGAAATAGCTATGTACTAGTTAATTTATTCTTTTGCACTTCCAGTTTTAAAAATACAATTACAGTCCATTGGGGAGCTATGCTGCAAAATAAAAAAAACATAACAAATGAAAGGACAGCCTGTAAACCTCTCTCTCAGGCCACACCCACCTTAACAGCCCGAAGAAATGGGAAGGGCGGAAGGGAGGTTTGCTGGGCTTCGTAGTATGACTGGAAAGTTCAGTCTGGGCACTGGTGACCAAGGGGATGAGCAGGTTCCAAAATTCAAGTCCCCTCACAAAGCCCTGCCAGTAGCTCCCTCTTGTTTATATTGAGGGAGCTCCAGCTCAAGTCCTTCTTCTAATCTCACCTGTGACAGTATTTCATGGGGAGTGAGTTATCTCTCTCAGGCAACCAGGTCCCAAACTATTTAAGGATTTATAGCTAAAACCAACACACTGAATTCACCCAGAAGTTAAGACTAAATGTAATTACAACTGTGCCAAGCCTTTGAGGAGGAATGATACCCATGCACTGTCTCCACAAACAGTATCAGAATATTTATGCAGTATTCCATGATGCAAAGACTTTTAAAATATAGAAATAAAACCAAATGGGCTCTTAAAGGGAGCTACTTTTACATGAAAGATTGCTTTGCCTGTGATGATGATAGTATCAATATTTCTCACCTCTATGTGACCTTTCCTCTTAGGATCTCTGAGTTTTTTACAAACATTGCAACATCCTTGCAACATAGAAAAAGTATTATTTTATCCATTTGGAAGAGGGATATGTTGAGTCACAACCTTGAGTGAGTTTTCCAAGGTCAGTGCCAAACCAGGAACAGAACCCAGTAGCTCTGACTAGAGCTGGATGAACACTGATTCTTCAGTTTGGGGGCAGTTCCAGAGGGGCTAGGGGGTGGAATTAGGTTTGGATTGAACCAAATCTGAATTTTTTCAGAGTTTTTGGTGAATTGGAAAAGTTTCTGTCAGGTGTGTGCCATAGTGAAGACCTGAACTTGAGTCTCCCACATCCCCGGTGAGTGCCCTAACCACTGGACTAAAGTTTATAAGGGGGAGCATCAGCAGCACTTCCCCTATCTCTTTCCTCCTCCAGCTGTTTTAAGAATGACTGAAAATATTCCTGGCAAAGTCATGAATAGTTTTGGTTTGACTGAAACTGCATTTTTTGTTGAATAAACTATTTGTCTGAAAAATTTTGCCCAAATCTAGTCCTGACAACCAGTACCCTTTGCTAGCTGCTAGACCACACCGATGTGGTTCTTTTTGTCGTACACCACACCATCATAGCAGTAGAATAGCTGCTAGAAGACCTATGAGCTAAGCCACAAGCCCTGAGACCTGATTTGCAGTGTTGGACCTTTGCACCCATGAGGGTCCATCCAAACTTTTAAAAAAGCAATTCCAAGAACAAGCAGTTTTAATATTAAGGCACTCTTTAAAATAGAAAGACTGCACTTAAGAGAGGCTTATTTCATCAACATTGAAAGGTCATACCTGCTTTTCAATGAATGCATTCATCCTTTGTAGCATCCCCTCACATGTAAACTCATAGGGCAAATAAGGTTCAATCTGTTGAAACAGTACAGTGTGTTTAGATTAGAATTTGTAAAGAATCATTTTACTGCAAGCGTTCCTGTGATGTGTGTTATGTTAGCGGCCTGTGTACTGTTTAATACATTATAGCTTTTGTAGTAAACGTAGTCATTAACAAATCACCGTTTTACGCAGCCCACAGATGTAACTGATTTTTGCTTCCTCAAAGGCAATTCTAAAATTAATCAGTGATTCTCTTTGAGGAGATATTAAATGAGGGAAATTAAGAGTTTATTGAGCAGTGGCAGAGATAAACGTAGCACAAGACTTTTACTGGATCTCATAGCTGCCTGTTGTAATTCTGTTTAATTTCCAAACTGAAACAGTACAAAGGAAAATATAATGATTCTATAATTAGATGCTCTTTGAAAATGTTTTCAGATGTCTTGATTTTTTTATTCCTTACATTAAAAGCTGATCATGTAAATGTAGAAATATCCTCATAGCTTCCCTGTCATAGCTAATTAATGGGTTCAACTGAGCTCAGCTTAGGGCAACTGATTTACTAAATGCACAGAAAACTTACAAAGACTCAATAACAAATCTAGTAACTTGGACTCTGTGACTCACATGCCAATCCTTTATGCTTATACACATGCTGAGTTTTATTCATGTGAGTAAAGTTAAGCACATGTGTAAACGTGTAGGATCTAGTACTAAACTCTGATGCTCAGATACCACATATACATCACACAGTGATGGGTATGGCATAAGACCTCAAAAGGACAGAACCTTCCAGACTGCAGCACTCAGTTCTATTAATGAAATTAACATTCTGAGGCACTTTGCACAGCAGTAGCTCAGACACCAAGTACTGATTACAAACAGAATAAATACTAACCTTTTGATTCAAAATTGCTTTCACTGCATTCTCGACCTCAGAAGGATCATTGATGTTCACAGTCCAGACATGAGGTTTCCCAATGTAAACCTCAGCATAGGGATGCTGAGATGTCAACTGAAACAGAAAGTCAATATACTGGTAAAAAGCAAGGGTCAAGATATCTCTCCTGGCCCCCTTCACTTGGTTTGAGTCTCAGGATCTAATACACATAGATAATGCAATAACAGAGCTGGAATATAAAGATAATTTCTCTTTTACCTCTGTTTTAGGTTTTCTATATTTTCCCCATTAAATCTTGTGGGTGAACTTGGTGCATATGAAATGCACTCTAATTTATCCACACAACAGGTACAGCATAGGCAACAAGCAGTGGGAACTTCCTTGTCTCGCTTTACGTACCAATCTTTCCCATTTTCTCTCTATACTCTGCTCTTGCTCTCTGGGGTGATTTCATCTACTTCTTTGAGATCAGCTAACACATCCAGATGAACTACTCCCAAATCTCCTTTTTTATCTAGAGCCTTCCATCCTTTATCCATTCCTGTATCTCTCCCCATCTCAGGCATCTCTTGAAAATCTTTCCATTCCTTCAAAATGAAATGTCAGTATCTTTCCATCCAAATCCTCTTTTCTCCCTCTTTTTCTCTCACAAATGTGAGAAATGCACAATTATTACTGTGCACATTTGATTCCGATTTTCTCTTCTCAGACTGCTAGCAAGGTTATCCATTAGTGCTTATTACAATATTGATGATACTATTGCCATGCAGATATGCATCCTCTGGGAACTGGACTATCAAACTCATTTTATAACCTTCACATATATAGGTTATTTTCCTTGGAAAGGGTAAAATATCTTCGCTTGGACTGACCCAGCTAGGTATTTTCTCCCCTAGTTGGTGGTCCAGTCATTATCTTCATTCCTTTGAAACTGTGTACTTGATGCTGTGTTATCTGTGTCCTTGTTTTACCTTTCCAGTTTGGTTTCTGATAACCTGTTTACAGCCTCATTTGATTTAACCCCATGCATTCAGGCAGGCGAAATACAAAACTGAACAGGGAAACAAAGTCACACATAATAGTCATATTATAAAGACATTTTCCCCAGTTCATCACATCTACTAGCCTTGGGCGGTCTGAAACCATGACCTAGAGGTGAAAGGCAATTGTTCCCCATGTCATCCAATCCTCCACGTTCAAAAGTTCTAAGCTCATACACAGATGGCACAATTAAGACTTTGATCACCCAGAACGAACCCTGACTCCCTCCTGAAAATGAGACTGAATGTACCCTCCAATGTGCATTTTGGAACCTAAGTGACATCTTGCTCACCGCTTGCTAGAAAACAAAATAAATTAAAAAAATATCAGCCAGGTCAAACCAGAACAAATAAGTCACTTGGCATCAATTAGAGCATTGCCAGAACTGACAGTTTGGCACTCAAAGAGATTGCAATGGCATCATGGTATCACAGAAGTTAAGAGATGTGCAAGAGTGCATACTGAAAGGAAGAACAGGTTAAAAATGTATAAGAGAGAAGTGTGTCTTCACACTGGCCTGGAAAGGAATGCCTTTTGAATAACATGAAACCCCAACCTAAGAAAACTGCAAGCAAAGTATTTAAACAACTGCCTCTTCATGTATTATGAGATTTTCTCCCCTTTTGTGTTCAAGTACGTTCACTGAGCAAAACATTTTTTTTATATATACTTAAAGGTCATTCTTCTTAGATAAAGTAACTATTGTACTTGAACTCCTTGTTGAAGCAAATGCAAAGCAGCAAGGTAGTGCAAGCAAACAATCTTCACAAAACATTTACCTCCCATTCTATATTTCTGGGCACAGGATGCCAGCACTTTTTGGAGACCTATATTAACATTTTGTGATACTGTAAAAGTGAACATTCACAAGAAAATAAGTAAAATTTAAAGGTTACGTCAAAGTGGAAATGAGCCAAAATTGGATTGAAATAACATAGGCCAGATTTGGCCTATGAGCTTCATGGAGGTTGATGCCTTGCTTCTACAGAGGCCCAGTGTACTCAATGGGGATGCACAAAGAGCTCACTTGAGGACTGGTGCCTTAGTAAGATTAAGAAGATTTTTGAGGAAGACCCACAGATTACATGATCTGTCTATATCACCTGCACCATGCTCCACCTCATCATCATCTTTTCAATTTCTCTGGAAAACCCAATTCCCTCCATGAAATCTGCACATGCCAGCTAACCTCAGTATCATACTGTTACCACTACGGTTTAAAACTGATATATATTTAAAAACTCAGGTTATCAAAATTTCCTGAATTTCCAAGGCATTCACATCTGAATTTTAGATTGTATAAGCTACTGGGGGCAGAGAATATGTCTTTCTTAATAAGTTGTATGGCAACGAACATAATATTTCTGAAGTGCTAACATTATTTGCATTACGTTTCAAAATGTGATTTTTTTCCCCAAGTATGTAAATATAATGATTAAACTTCACATAGCTTCAGGAGTTATACTGGAGATCATGGGTTCATTGTACACCTCAGACTGGCAGGCAGCACATTAAGTCAAGGTTGGTTTTGAAGCCGTGATATCAGCAACGAATCTCCTCAAGCACAGTGGCAACCAGCAACGTTCCACTGTGTGCCAGCTCTTGTGAGGATGTGTTCTGTAGATATTTTAAGAATACTGTCCTGATGCTGAAATAATGTGACTGGCCAGAGGTGAAGGTTGTAGTCATTCTTGGGGCCCTTCTGCTGCACAGAAATAGAGATAGTCAGAAACCTAACATTTTTCCCCTGTAAGATTTTGAACAAAAAGCTTCCATTTGAAATTTATTGGGTAGAAAAGTTTGTTTTCCCATAGGAAATTTTGAATCAACATGTTCATTTAATTTAAACATAAAAAGTTGTTATGTGTCACTTTCTGGGTTTCAGAAAACAAAAAAGAAACTGCACTATGTTGAAATGAAAACTTTCATTTTGTGTTAATGTTTCTTTTCAAAATGTCTTTTCAGTTTTTTGAAACAAAAAGTAGCAAAAATTTTAAGCCAAAACAAAATGTCCATTCAACACAAATATTTTCCTCTCAAAATTTTCCTACAGAAAAACAACAAAAAAAAATTCAGTTCAGACAAAATTATTTTTTGGCAGGAAAAATTTCCTCTCAATTTTTTTTTTTTTTTTTACCAGCTCTACCTAAACTGAGAGAAAAAACACAGTAACTGTAGTGATATTTCTGCCAAGTAAATATTAAGGATTATCATCTTTAAAGTGCTTTATGAACATTAATTAATTCTCAGCACTCTTGCAGGCTTTTTTTTCCCACTGTAGAGGTGAAAAAACAGATAAACAGTTACCACCACCTTCCCTAAATCCAAAAAGTCACAGCGAGGATTAGAATTCATATGTACCTGGCTCCCACACCGTTTTTTTTAATCACTCGATCGGGCACTACTGTCTCAAGAGTAGGTAAATGGAGTAAAAAGTAGAATCAGCATTCATAGTGATTGGCTACATTTGTGTTCTACACTAAGGGTTAAAAAAATTAAAATCATTAGTAATCTGAACATTATATAGAGTCCGATGCAATTGTTTTCGTTAATGCTGTAGCAGGCTGTCAGTGTTTGGCTAACAGGGCATGGCATTTCAAGCAGTGTTGATTCTGTCAGTAAAGGGTTAAGTTGGTTACGATGATTTACTGGGAAGGTGACTGATTATTGCTCTTGGACATAAGAGACCTAGAAGTGGCTTTCTGGAGAGAGATGATCCAAAAGGACTGAGCAGAAAAACCCTACAAGAAGCCAAACCTGGGAAGAAGGTTTTTTTAAGCTCTTCAATTTTTTAACTGACATTTTCTCTATTTTAGTATTGTTTTCTTTGTTAATAAAGTCAAGCTGTAGGAAAGGGGTGAATTTGGACTACTATATCAATTGTATTTGTAGAAAAGATTGAGAACAGTGCACAAAACCTTGCTCACAAACCCTCTGGCACAGGCAACCTATGTTATTTAATTAAAATGAGAAATGGTAGAAATGCATCACTCATCAACCAATTGGCATGAGTTCAATGTGCACCACCATTTACGAGCAGACCAATGCTATTATGCAAGCTGTTCCTTATTTACATATTCCTATTTACATAAGCAAGTTAATTCTACATTTGATTAACATACACAGTACTTATTCAAAAACAATTCAAAGTTACAAGCAATAGTGTGTGTTAACCAATGTCAGGCCAAGAAAAAAAAACAGAATAGACAAATGCTAAATGTTTTCAGTATGTTATAGGCCTAACTTTACCCATACATAGATATGCTGCAATTATAACATGATGAACAATAATATCCAGTAAATCTTTGCATGGGAGGCCAGTTTGTTTGGTCTTCTCCTTTTCCTTTCAGAGTACAAAATATTCTGGATGCTCTGGAGATTTGCAGTTTGCTTTTCCTGTTCACACTTCAAAAATTGGTTTGACTCTCCAAGTGTCTTTACAGTCAAATATACACAGCTCATTGCTGATGTTACTCTTAGGGCTAAACAGAATTTTAATCAAAAATTCTCTACAAAAAATAGTAAGTACAACATTCATATTTATTTGAACAAGGACGCACTTATTGCCCAGTGATGCTCATTTCCTTAAGAGAAGTCACAGGAATCTCAACTGAGGTTCCTCTGGATAGAAAATCAGATCTTGAAATGAAACTTGTATATATGGTCTGTCAAAAATAGTTAGAAGACTGTAGATATACATGGACACAGAGTTAAAGCTTGGAAGTACTTGATGGACTTCATTATTTTATTATCATAGTGCCTAGTTAGAACATACATAGGACTAATCATACCAATTCTGGCCACTGCTGTGTTAAGGCAAAAGGACAAACTTCTCTGTCTGCAGTAAATTATGCACCTTAGTTTGACATTGTTTTTTATTGTAATATTACAAAGAAAGCAGTTATTTGCAATAAAATTTTTGTTGTACAATCTTCAAAAACAAACCATTACAGTATAAACAGTATCAGCAACTTAGACGTATCACAGCCCCAATACTTTGCAATGTTAGAAACATCGGTGTTAGTAAAGCTTACCTCTCGGAGTGTTGGCTTGCCTTTGAAAAAGTCTGTATTTTTGCTGCTTTTCGGTGGGTTAAATTTTAGATTTAGAAAAGCACATCCATTAGCAATAGCCTCTAGGGGAGCAGGTCCTTCATATGGAAATCCAAGTCCAACAAACAACTGCAAAATAGAAAAGATATATGACCTAGCACCCATTAATTGCGTTTCACTTCAGAAGACACTAAAAACTCAGAGTTAAGCTAAAACGAACAATGAGAAAGATTTTAAATGTACAAGCCTTCAAAATATGTCCACATAACAGTTTGAAAGGAATTGGGTAACGTTCCTGGCAGAACTTTTAAATAAAGTTTCATGCTAAATGTTGCTAAGGAGTTGGCTGTTCTCTGAGAGAGTAGTGGAATGTCTTGGAAAACAAGTCTAACAATAATCTTCGTGTAAGGGGCTGAAGAGAAAACGATGGCAATTCACTCTAAATTAAACAGAAGGTTTTTCATGAAACTGATGGAACAACAGCCCTTTTCAGTTATGTTTTGCAAAAAAAAGACATTTGGTGGTTTGATTACAGTTCAAATAAAACTGCTAGAGCTCTCTGGTAGACCAGTAGGTACAGGTTTTACAACAGTTACATCACTGACTAGCTATGCCACTTTATTTTTTCCCCTGACTAACTCAGTAGTTTTTGCCAATATAAACACACTCAGGCCAAATTGCACAAGACTTCTGATAAAAAACAAAAACAGTAGATGGCAGCAAACTTCAGTTAAAGAACTACTACTCAGCAACAGCACTGCAGTGACAAGCCAACAATTCAATTCCTCCAGTCTAAACTGAAGGGGAAAAGGCATCAGTGCTTACTCATACTGCCAGCATACAGTACTTATTATAATAAAGACAGTTATTGGGCAACAGGAAATCCAACTGAAAAGTATTCAACATTTTGTCACAAAGAATCCATACCCTTGTGCAACAGCTATTTAGAAGCACTCTCTTTCCCAGCCCTGACACCTGAGAAAATTGAATTAAATAATGTCTATTTTCTTTAATTTAAAATTAGTATACAATGGGCTGGTTTAAAAGCTCTGAGCTATGATAGCTACAGCTGCCACAAATCTCTAACACCACCATGAATATATCCACGCATACACTAGTTTCAACTACTGCTTACTAGATCTAAACCTCATGGCAATTAGAATTATGCATTCAAGATATGACATCTCTCTTTAGCAAACTAAGTTACTCCCCATTAAAATTTTCACTTCAAGGGAAAATGAACTCTTGAATTAAAAAAATTCTAAGTGACTATAGTCAGAAGCCTATTTCAGGCTACATATAAAAACAGTTTAATTTAATTTGAAGCATACATTTGTAAGATCAGCCCTGTTGTAGATGGTATTGCTGCATTAGGTCTTTAATCCGCTCTAGCCTCTGGCATTAGCAGTTTAACATTATGAGCTGACTGGTTCTAAAAAGAAATCTGCAGAACAGCTTGAAATGTTAATATCCTCTCCAACTCTGAGAACACTGAATCTCTGTGCAATCATAGAATCACAGGGTTATAAAGGACTGCAAGGGTCATCTAGTCTAACCCCCTGCCAAGATGCAGGATTTGTTACGTATAAACCATCCAAGGCAGATGGCTATCCAGCCTCCTTTTGAAAACCTCCAGTGAAGAAGCTTCCACAACCTCCCAAAGCAGTCTCTTCCATTTTCCTGCTGTTCTTACAGTTAGGAGGTTTTTCCTGAGATTTAATTTAAATCTGCTATGCTGTACTTTGAACCCATTGTCTCTTGTCCTGCCCTCTGTGCAGATGGACAGGTGAAAGATGGCAGGCTCAGAAGCAGATATTTCCTTCTCTGAAACCTTTGCCTTTTCTAATGTGGCTATGTCCTCTGGGAAGGAAGGAATTGGATGGGGGCAGAATCTCTGGGCTGCCTGAGACTTGCAGAATTTTCTCTTGTATGTAGGAGTATAGATGCAAAGAGAAAACACAGTCGCTCTAAAATCCTTCAGTGTTGACGGAGACTCGCCTATACTATCTGCAAACAACTTAGGTCCATCAAAAGGAAGGTCCTCAACTGTACTCTGAACTTCCTTTGGGAAACTGCAGAGCCAGAGCCAAGAGGCTCTACTCATTACCACTGCTGTAGCGATCCAACTGGTGGCAGTATCAGCAGCATCAAGGGAGGCTTGCAGGGTTGTCCTGGCAAGTAGTTGACCCTCCTCAACAATTGCCTGGAACTGCTCTCTGTGTTCTGCTGCCAGACGCTAACGAACGAGGTTAACTTGTTATAATTGACATGATTATATTTTGCCAAAGCCTGATAATTGGCAATTCTGAACTGTAGAGATGCTGAGGAGTAAGAATTTCTCCTTAGTAGGTCCAGACATTTGTGGTCTTTGTCCTGAGTCCTGGATTCAGCGTGGTGCTGCCTACCACTTTCATTCACTGCATCCACTACCAAGGAGTCAGGTGAGGGATGGGAAAATAAAAACTCCAAATCCTTTACTGGAACATAATACTACTTGTCCACTCTTTTTCTCATAGGCAGAATAGAATCTGGGGTGTGCCAGATGATCTTTGCTGGATGAAGAAGAGCCTCATTGACAGGTAAGGCTATGAGGATCAATGAGTATGAGTGAAGGATGTCAAGTAGGTTATGATGAGACTCTGTAACCTCCTTGAGAGGAAACCTCAAGGAGTCTCTGTCCCTTTTGACCAGATCCTGGAAGGATTTAAAATCAACCACCAGGGATCAGGAGATGAACAGGAGATGTTGGCCGTACGGTGGAGATTCCTTCACTGGTTCTAAGATTGCTCAAAAGAATTCCTCTGGAGGATCAACTCTACTAGAGGAAATAGGTGATGCTGGTTGCTCCTCTTTATGATGAGTACTAGATGCTCTGGGGAGGGCAGGGGGCATGTGGCTCTGTGTGCTGCCCCTCTCTGCAAGCACTGCCCCTGCAGCTCTCCCAACCAACGGTGCTTGCAGGCAGAAGCAGCAGACAGAGGGAGACCCCTGTCCCCACACCCCTGGTACCACACTAGCTGCTTTCTGGAGCAGCATTGGGCCTGGGTAGACAGGAAGTCTTAGCCGCGGCCACACTGCACCGCCGGAGATCGCAATCAACTGGGAGATCCTCTAGGATTGACCAGTTGGTGACCATTGTACTATACCATTACTGTGAATACCATAATAATTCAGAAAAACTCAGGCATGCAGACTTTGCAAATAACGGCAAAAAAGGAAATAAAAAATAGATTTTTACTTTGTTAATACAGTTAACATCTTGTATTTATTGAGCAAGACGAAGATGAATATTTAAAAATGTATTTGGTATATACCAGATCATACTCCAAGTGTTACAGTTCCATAAAACCACAAAACTTTACAAAGCTTTGTGTCTCTCTCTCTCATTAATATCCTTTGCTTACCTAGAAAGTTTAATCTATTCTCTGGCACTGATAGGTTTATCACCCTTTGTGTGCATCAATACTTAACTATTTTATAATACATTCTATTCTGAACTGCAGAAAGAGAGATGGCCCAGAGCTGAGAGGCTCACAACAATGGAGTGTAACTCAGATACATTTTTCTCACACACACGAAAAGCTCACTGGATAAGTACAGTCCTCTTGTAAATGAAAAAAACACCTTTAGAATAGGTTCCCTCCACTGTGAAATTCATGGAACCAAAAATATAGCACTGTGCTCCCAATAAGCTTCTTTTAACTATACTGCTGTGTGAACTGCAGCATGAGAAAGTTAATAAGTCTGCTTGGTTAACGTTGCCTACACAATAGCTGAACATGATTTCTGTTTTAGAGATTGTTACACTTGGCAGCCAAATGTTAACAAGACACTCCTTATGTTATTATAGTTGTATGGAAACTGGAATTTCTATTCTGCAGGAAATTTCTCATTTCTAAAAAAAATTTTGTTCGGAATCAGAATGAAAAGTTAGAGTCATGAAATTTTCCATATGAGGGGGGGGGGTGGAGTGGACATGAGAGACGCATGATGGACATTTTCAAAGAATTCTGGTTGGAAGAACAAAAATTTAATTTTTAAAAACATTTCCAATCTGATCTCCCCAACTGCCTTCCTGGCAGCCTAAGTAGTCTAGGAGCCTGAGTTATGCAGGAAAGCAGCAACAGAATCCCCATGTTCCCAACAGAAGATTTTAATTCCGTCCAATCAGCATTTTCCAACAGGAAACTGTTCAGTCAAAAAATTTGAGGTCTAGCTATTATGCACTACATCAACCATACACTTAAGCTAGCCATTTTATAAATTTTCCCTATTTGAGAAATGCCTCTTTTGAAAGGCATTTTCAAATTCTGATCTATAAACCGCATAATATAGTGGCAGCTTCAAGCTCTTGATGATGATTGTGAGAGACTAAGAACTGTTTCAGATGTTTCAACCATATATTTGGGGCTTGCAAAGCAGTGATCGAAAAATCACAATTTAGTGGTCATCTACTGCCAGCAAGTTAAAGTAGTATGGACTGGATGAATGGACTATAAGGTGGATAGAAAGCTGGCTAGATTGTCAGGCTCAAGAGGTAGTGATCAACGGCTTGATGTCTAGTTGGCAGCTGGTATCAAGCGGAGTTGCCCAGGGGTTGGTTTTGTTCAACATCTTTACTAATGATCTGGATAATGGTATGAATTGCATCCTCAGCAAGTTCGCAGATGACACTAAGGCCACGTCCACACTACAGAGTAAAATCGAAATTAATAAAATCTATTTTATAAAACAGGTTTTATAAAATCGATTTTACGCGTCCACACTAGGGCATATTACTTCGGTGGTGTGCGTCCATGGTCCCAGGCTACCATCGATTTCCGGAGCGGTGCACTCTGGGTAGCTCAGTAAAAGAATGGGACCAATAACTTCGATTTCCGTCCACACTAACCCTAAATCGATATAGTAATATCGATTTTAGGGTTACTCCTCTCGTTGAGCAGGAGTACAGAAATCGATTTTAAGACTCCTTAAAATCGATTTTAAGTGCCTTGTAGTGTGGACGGGTACAGCGTTAAATCGATTTAACGCTGTTTAAATCGATTTAACGCTGTAGTGTGGACCAGGCCTAAGCTAGAGGGGGAGAGGTAGATACACTGGAGGGTAGGGATAGGGTCCAGAGTGACCTAGACAAATTGGAGAATTGGACCAAAAGAAATCTGATAAGATTCAACAAGGACACGTGCAGAGTCCTACACTTAGAAAGGAAGAATCCCATGCACCGCTACAGGCTGGGGATCGACTGGCTAAGCAGCAGTTCTGCAGAAAACGACCTGGGGATTACAGTGGATGAAAAGTTGGATATCAGTCAGCAGCGTGTGCCTGTTGCCAAGAAGGCCAACACCATATTGGGCTGTATTGGACCATTGCCAGCAGATCGAGGGAAGTGATTATTCCCCTCTATTCAGCACTGGTGAGGCCACACCTGGAGTACTGCATTCAGTTTTGGGTCCCCCACTACAAGAAGGATATGGACAAATTGGAGAGTCCAGCAGAGGGAAACAAAAATGATCAGGGGGCTAGGGCACATGACTTACGAGGAGAGGCTGAGGGAAGTGCAGTTATTTAGTCTGAAGAAAAGAAGAGTGAATGGGGATTAAATAGCAGCCTTCAACTACCTGAAGTGGGGTTCCAAAAAGGATGGAGCTCAACTGTTCTCAGTGGTGGCAGATGACAGAATGAGAAGCAATGGTCTCAAGTTGCAGTGGGGGAGGTCTCGGTTGCATATTAGGAAACACTATTTCACTAGGAAGGTGGTGAAGCACTGGAATGGATTACCTAGGGAGGTGATGGAATCTTCATCCTTAGAGGTTTAAGGCCCAGCTTGACAGAGCCCTGGCTGGGATGATTTAGTTGGGGATTGGTCCTGCTTTGAGCAGGGGGTTGGACTAGATGACCTCCTGAGGTCCCTTCCAAACCTGACATTCTATGATTCTTGGAACATGTTGAAGACATTGGATCTAGTTTGAGATGGAAAAAATTTTGAGGGTGCTCCATACTGCCATATTTGTGGGCATCTGTATTTTGTGATGGACTTAATTATAATTTGTACTGATCTCTGACTTTTCAAGAACAGAATCCTTGTTTGAGGCTTTGCACTAATTGGGAAGTACAATACTGGATTTCACAGCAATGAAAGAATGTGGCTGGCCCTTTATGTCTGAAATCTTATGCTCAGAAATGAAACTTTTGAAGCTGAAAGTGTCTCTGAAGGTATATTATAATTTTAGAGGCTTGAAGCTGCAATTGAACATATAGATATCAGCGTCACCATTGGCTATAGCAGTCATTATTCAAATGCTTTTGGTGTCCTGACTATATACTATGATTTAGTGAGCAGAGGAACATAACTGAACCATTAACAATTTGCTAGACCACTTTATGCAGGTATTGCACAAGGAAGAAGGGGGAGGAGTGGCTTCTTCCTGTGCCTACACTTAAATAGGATTAGAGGAACGTGCACATATATGTTATAAGACAGGGGTCAGCAACCTTTCAGAAGTGGTGTGCCAAGTCTTCATTTATTCACTCTAATTTAATGTTTCGCGTGCCGGTAATACAGTTTAATGTTTTTTAGAAGGTCTCAGTCTATATATTATATAACTAAATTAGTGTTGTATTGTAAAATAAACAAGGTTTTCAAAACGTTTAAGAAGCTCCATTTAAAATAAAATTAAAATGTTCATCTTATGCTGCCAGCCTGCTCAGCCCACTGCTGGTCTGGGGTTCTGTTCACCTAGGCCGGCAGCGGGCTGAGCAAGGCCTGCAGCTGGGACCCCGGCTGGCAAGGGTCCGGCAGCCAGAACTCCAGACCAACAGCAGGCCATGCGGGGCCAGCGGCCGGGACTCAGAGGGATGAGGGCGAGAGTCAGGGCTGGGAGCTGGGTATGTGGGCGGATGCAGGTGTCAGAGCAGAGGGGAGCCTGGGTATGTGTGGGGGTGCCAGAGTAAGGGCTAGAGGACTGGGTGACTGCCCCCCTAAGAACTCCCAACCCCCCTGCTCCTTGTCTCCTGACTACCCTCTCCTGGAACCCCTGCCCCAACTGCCCCCCAGGACACCAACCCCTATCTAAGCCTCCCTGTTCCTTGTCCCCGGACTAGACCCTACCCCTTAGCAATCCTCTGACTGCCCTGACCCTTTTCCACACCCCCGTCCCCAGCCAGACCCCCGGGACTCCCATGCCCTATCCAACCGCTCCCTGCTCCCTGACAGGATCCCCAGAACGCTCAACCCATCCAACCCCCCGATCCCTGCCTGCCCCAACCCCTCTCCACACCCCTGCCTCCTGACAGGACCCCCAGAACTCTCAACTCATCCAACCCCCCCAACTCCTTGTCCCCTGACCACCCCCTCCAGAGACCCCTCATCCTAACTGCCCCCCCAGGACCCTCCTTGCTCTCAGTTCCCTGACTGCCCTGACCCCTATCCACCCCCCACCCCCTGACAGACCCTGGGACTCCCATGCCCCATCCAACCCCCTCTGCTCCCTGAGTACCCCGTCCAGAGACCCACCCCTCATCCAACCCATCCTGTCCCCTGACTGCCTCCACCTCTTATTCAACCCCCCCCAGCCCTGGACCCCTTACCATGAGGGTCCACACAGAGCTAGACACGCTGCTCTGTGGGAGCACACAGCCCCGCCCCTCAGAGTGCTGCGCGCGGCGGTGACAGAGCTCCGGTTGAGTGGGAAGCGTGTCAGCCTCTCCGTGGAGCCAAACGCTGCCCCGCGGGAGCACGCAGCCCCAACGCACAGAGTGCTGCGTGCGGCGGCAGGGCTCCAGGGGAGGGGACAAGGCAGGGGAGGGGCCAGCAGCTTGCTTCGCTTGGCCTGGCACTCCGGCCCGGGAGCGCGGACCCCGCGGCTTGCCGTGACGAGAGAGTGGGGCCATTTGCCAGCCCGTGCGCATAGCTATGCTTCTGCTCCCGGCCCCTGCGGGGGAGCGGAGCGCAGAGGACAGCAGGCCGAGCTGGGCAGGGTTTTTTAGTGGCATGCTGGAGTCCCGGCAGGCTCCAGCGTGCCATTAAAAATTGGCTTGCGTGCTATCTTTGGCACGTGTGCCATAGGTTGCCGACCCCTGTTATAAGATTTGTTAAGCTACCAGATCATGTCTTTCAGGATATATTGCTTTTGGGGGAAATACTGTTCTCACTATCCTTTAGCAATGGAATGTTAGAATGTGGGGTTTCCATGATTAACTAGTACAAACAAGCCAGCCCACCAAGATGCAACAAACCAGCTGATGCAGATACAAGTGAATAGTCGTAGAGAAGGTGTTTTATAATCATGAGAAGCTATTCGCTCCTGCCCTAAAGGAAAGCCATGAACAAAATATTCAAATACACAGTCACAGTGAACACTAACAGCAAACAGTAGTGGAGGACTAATTTAGTACTGTGATCAGATCACATACAGATTTCAAGCCAGGTGACCAGTCACTGTATTACTGATGAGATACTAATTGTAGACATTAGATTTTTTTTATTTAAATCTGACTACTTTATAAATCTCAGTTCCCACTCTCAATCTCAGGCTGCTGTTATTTATTTTTTATTAAAGCAAGCATAAAGCTAAATATATTAGAGCAACTAAATGTCAGACATACTAAAAATAAGAGAAATGACAACCCACATCCTAACAGCCCATAAAAGAATCAACACACATCTCATTTGGTCATGACATCAGCAAGACATTTCATTCTGATTGACTTGAGAATGAGACAAGACCCTAAAAATTGGAACAAGAAGATCTGATGTCTTAGCTACCTGCCATTTTTTTCCTTCTGTTAGCCTGGCTATGTACAAGCAAGCAAATCCTTTGTTTAAGAGAACTTTGATAATTATCAAATATCAAATTATCAAACACCAAACATTATCGAAAAATATTTGAAAAATAGAAAGACTTATTTGAAAGATGTCACTAATGTGATTTTAAAGATATAATTTAAAGAAGCAAAGATTATATTTGAAGAGATTATTTAAAAACAGATGTAACAGGCTAGCATTTCAATACTGGTCTCAAGAACCTACCGCTTCATTTGAGAAACATAGCAAACTCTCAAAACTACAGTGTCAGGGAAGAAACAAAGCAGAGCAATAATGTGGAAACTTTCAAACTCTCACAAATCCTTGTAGATTTTTGCAAGCTGCAATGCAGGGATCCAACATTTTTAAAGACTTCAATACTTTGGCACAATGATAGTGACATTTTATATTACTTCTTTCATCCAGACAGATCTCATGAGCACTTTACAAATAGTCCCTTCCATTTAATTCCGTCACTAATCAATCTGATCAATGTAATTTGAACCAAAATATCAGAAGCCAAATCATATAAAAACAAAACCCAACTCCCACCTTTTATTTTGACAATACTAGACTATCATTATTGGATGATTCAATAATAGCTATGTAAAACTGCTTAATAATGAAAATTAGGATTTTTAGTGTAATACAAGTAAAAAGGAGCCCCAGGAAGACTCATATTACTGAAGAATGATTATAAGTAAAAACTTAGTTATAAGACATTATAAACAGTGTCATGTGCTATGCAAATTGTGATAAGCATCCTGGAAGTTAAATAAGCTGTTGAACGTGAGTTCGGTTTTAACCAGTAAAGAGAACAAATTTAACTGGAGAGATTTATGCTCTGGTTATTATTAAAATGTCAATATTTACCTACAGTGGAACCCATGATTAACACAATAATTTCAAATTCTAAATGCAGGGGAAAGCTGTCGTGATCTCAGGTACATTTGTGTGGCAAATATAGGTACATGCTGACTTTTTAAATGGTAACATTGTATGTGTATGCAGAAAGTACATATACACAGTGATTGTCTTTAAAACAAAAGAAAATTTTCCCATAGCCACTGCACAGAAATGCGAGGCTACCAGTGTTTTCCCCTATACTTTGAATAGGAGATCTCTGTGATAAACTGCATAGCATGACTGAAAGGAGCTTACTTTTTAATGGCTTCTGCTGTAACAGTGCACAGCAACAAATCATCAACAATGGGGAAGAAAGTGGAAAGGCCCCATACATTCCATTCTGCAAATTTAAGATCACAAAACGTTTCCTTCACAAACTCACTGACTGAAAATTACACATTTTATTTGAACCTGATCCACTAAAAAGTTTTTATGCTTCAAATTCTCCTCCTAAAAATAGATTATTATAGCCTGCATAAACCTGTCTAAGGGTAAGGTAATTGAATGGAAAATTGGAAAAAAGTATTCCAACCTCTGAGGAAAAAAGTTTATTTAAATGTGTACATTGCTCTTATCTTAACTTTAGTTCAGACATAGACCATGGGACCATAGGCCAAAAAAACACTTTAAAAGTCTCTCTCTGAGCTCACGTGGAGCTGCGGAAGTAAGTGAAAGGAGAATTAAATGCTTTTTATCACTACAGAGGGATGTGACTCCAGGTTAAAGTCATTGGTAGGGCAGTGTACAAGAGCCTCCAGTGCAGTTGTCAGATAGCACCTAGTTTTAAATTGTGGATTTAAAAATGAACTAAATTCTCACAGATGATCATCTTTTTGCTCTGTTTATCAGTTACAAAAAAGGAAAAATGAGTTTAGGGATATTTTGAAACTGATTTTAAGAAGTCTCTCCTAGGCTGGATGGCATGAGCCAAGTTTTCTGTAAGTGGCTGCCAGTTTGTCAAGCATATGCACAGTTGTTAGGGCAATCTTAGGTGCTTGTTCATATCCAAAGGCCAGGTTAAATTCCCTTTTATTTGGCTGTGTGTTTCTAAAGCCCCTTAATGCAGGTGTCAGCTAATGGCAAGATGGCATTTGAGTTCTTTAGGTACAGTAATTCTTTAGTGGTTTTAGTGTTTTCCCCTCTTGGCAATAAACTTACTTTTGTTTCTCTCAGCAGAAACTGCAAATCTCGCCCACTAAGGATGCCATGGTTTTTCACGTAGCTGGGCATATGGACAGTACTTGTCCCGTGGACAGTTCCATGGACTTCCATGTAGGTATGAATGATGTCCAAATAAGCCTTCTTATCCTATAAAATAAAACAAAGTTTGTTTTAGTCTTTACAAACAAACTAAGAAGTGATTCTGTCCTAATCAGAACTGGCTATCTACCTAAACAATGTCTCAAAGCCCTAAATGAAAGAAGGCCAGTGGTTCTCATCTTTCATAACCACATCTTTGACATAAGACTTGATAGTATATTATATGATTAGCATTTTAAAGTCTTAATTTCAATAAGTTTTGTGCTAGTTTGCAATACAGACAGCCTGCTCCTGTTGGACACAACTCAATGGGAAAATTGCTATTAATTTCAAGGGAGCACAACCAGGCCCTCAAACCATAATAACTAAGACAATACATTTTTACAAGACAGAAATGTTTTCAGTTCACTTCTACACATAATAAACTCAATTTTGTAACCCACACTTATTCCACTTTCATTGGACTACTTATGCAAGCGGTCAGCACTTTTGCACAGTCGTGCAAAAAACAGTTACCAAGTTTGGCTTAAAAAAATGGGTTAGAAGAGTTGTTAACGTATTTCTGTCAGGAACTCAATATAATTGGCCTTGGCTCATCCTCACTGTGAAGAAAGAAGGAGTTCTTCTTATCTCACTAGTGCCATGTCTCTACTTTCTCTCAAGATTTGGACATAGGACTAGACTGTATGGAGGCTTAACACCAAGAAACAAATGTCTTGTCTCTTTGGTGCCAGGACATTTCTAGGCTTGTATTTTCCACCCTACTTGATTTGTCATAGGCAACCTCTACACACCATTATTTGACAGCTATCTATAGGAAAGTTGGCCAACGGTGATATTGAAGTTCCCTCGAGGGGAAGGAGACTAGGAAAATCCTATTACCTGGAAGCCTGGGACAGTAAGACACACAGCCTAGACAAGTGACATTTTATAATGTACTGCTTACCAAAAACGGACGTGCATTAAGTATTCAGTGCAGCCAATCTGAGGCTTGAAAATAAAAGATGGTTTCTAGCTTTAGCTTCCTCTGTGGTTGGGTAACACTTGCAGGGAAGTGGACAACTTGCTCTTTCATAGCCTCCCCCATTGATAAATGTCTCTGATCAGCCAGTTGTGCCCCATAATACATTTTAGGAAGAATGCACTGGCTAATTATTATTTATGTCAACAAAAATATTGAGAGAACCAAACTTTCTTGTCTGATAACTAAATCCAAGATCCAGATTGTCCTTGTACAAATCAACATATGAAAAAGGCTTTTGTACTCTGGAGGACGGAAAAAGGCAGGGATGAAGGAGCTATCCAACTCTGGCAGCTGCTGCTTAGTCTCTACAAAACCTTAAAGCCACATAAAATACTGTATAAGCCACAAGATAGTTAATTCAAAGGCTATCTAGACAATAATAATAATTAAGTACAGTTAAGTACTACTTCCTACAATCCCAACAACTCAAAAATATTTCATTAGGATTAGGGACAGGGAAAGGCAGAGAGTATAATGAATAAACTCACTTGAGAGAAAGGTTTCACACAGTATATTACAGTAAATGAAACAGCAAAGCAGAATTTACATTCTTAATATTGGCTGAGAAAACTCAAAGTCATGCATAAACAGAGTTCTGAAAAGCCAATTTTCAAGCATAAGAATAGTAAACAGATAATAATGCTTAGCTCTTATATAGTGTTTTTCATTATTAGATCCCAAAACATTTCACAAGGGAGGTCAGTATCTCTATCCCCATTTTACAGAGGGGGAAAATGAGGCACAGAGAAGTGAAATGACTTGCGCAAGATCACCCAGCAAACTCGTAGGAGAGCTGGAAATAGAATTTAGGTCTTCTGAGACTTTTTAAAAATTATTTTTTCCACTGACTGTTAAAGGTGCCTGACTCACACCACTTCCGCTGTGACCAGGAAGGACCTCTTCCAGGGCTAAAAGGGCGTTCTGTCTCCATGCTTATTGTCAAAGGCTTTTTCCTGAGGCGCCTCCTCCCTTTTATTGATTCAGCCTTGCTCTGTGGTCGGAAATCTTTAATGGGTACCCAGGTTCAAACCAAAGCAATGCAGGGTCATTGTCTTGTCTAACTTCAAAAAGGGTACCTTCCCCTACTCAAGGCCTCAGCCACGATTCAAGTGCTCATCAGCTGGGGTGGATTAATGCATCAGCCCATTGCGAATACAGTCATGAAATTCAGAAGATCCCAGAAATTAGAGGTGGAAGGGACCTACACTATTAGTTCATCTCCATCTCTGGTTCTTGGTTGTGTACTTACTAGCATTTTGTCTCAAGCTATGAGGCTTTCACCACTTTCCTTGGAAGACCATTATGAAATACTGTATAGACTTCAACGCTCCTGGCCTCCCACAGATGTCAAAATTGAGGAAACAGAGGCAAAGCGACTTAATGGAGTCCACACAAGAAGTCAGTGGCCAAGTCAGGAATAGAACACTCAGTCCCTTCCCAATTCCCAAACCCATGCTCAGCTGTCATGAAATTATGCTTATAAAACTGCCCTCTCATTCTCTGTTCTGTCCTAAATAATTCCTCTCACTGGTGTTCACACCCTTCAAATAACTGTAAATGTATGTCCCTCTTTAGTTATCTTTGAATACAGCAGTACATATTTAATGACTTCTACATTTTTCCCCACAGGTGAATCCATTTGTTGTTCTTTTCTGAACTTTAATTTCTCAATACATGTGTGGTAAGGAGGTGCCCAGTACTGAACATGACATGCTAGGAGCAATTATGCCACAGCTATATTCTATTATGTGTATTACAAGAGCACCCTAATTGAGGCTGGCGCTCCATTGTGATGGGCAATGAACACACAGTAGGAAACAGTCCCTAATGGAACAGCTTTCAATCTAAAGAGACAAGACAAACAAAAGGTTGGAAGAGAAACAGAGACATAGAATTGAAGTGACTTTCTCAGTGCCACAACAACAGGTGAATGGAACAGCTTTCAGTAGATGCTTTGTCTTATCTCAAGTCCTATTCCAGCAGCCTTCAAAACGGGCTATGTTCTCTTTTGAGGCAGTGATAGACACATAGACTCATAGACTCCAGGGTCAGAAGGGACCAATGTGATCATCTAGTCCGACCCCCTGCACAAAGCAGGCCACAGAACCCTACTCATCCACTTCTATAACAAACCCTTAACTTACGTCCGAGTTATTGAAGTCTTCAAATTGTGGTTTGAAGACCTCAAGCTGCAGAGAATCCACCAGCAAGTGATCCATGCCCCACGCTGCAGAGGTAGGCAAAAAACCTCCAGGGCCTCTGCCAATCTGCCCTGGGAGGAAAATTCCTTCCCGACCCCAAATATGGTGATCAGCTAAACCCTGAGCATGTGGGCAAGACTCACCAGCCAGCACTCAGAAAAGAATTCTCTGCATTCTCTGTGATATAATACAACATCTCTGAGCGCGTAGCCCCAAATTATTTTGGCTTTTTCCTGCTGCATTGAATGAAAACTCATGTCTAATTTGCTATCCAATATCACCCTAAATACCTGTAGAACTAAGCTCCAGGGCCCTATCTCCCATTGGAAGTTAGTTTTTTTTTGGTTTTGTTTTTTTTTTTTTTTTTGCTTTATGACCTACAGGCTACATATAAATAACACATAAAAGAACAAACCAAACCTTCAATACATGCGAGATATTATTCTCAACAACGAGATAAAGAAAACACAGAGTTGGCTAGAATAAAATGCCATGGTATCGTTTATTTCTTTAGATATTTACAATTATAGCTTAAGGCTATATATGTAGTATTATTAGCAACTCAAATAATATATTTAGTGCCTGGAAATAATAGCTTCAGGTGAATTATGTACTTTAAAATACCACAGGGATAAGCCAACTAGGTTACACTAGCAATAAAATATAACATGAAGCGCCCTGCTGTACCACTGCGACTTACATATTATTCTCACAGTATGTTTTTCATTTGTAAACGATCTTTATTTTTTAAAATAGTGCCTTACAAGAGTAAGTGCTTTGCAAAAGGTTAAATCTCATCACGCTCCACTGAGGAAGGCACTTCAAGTATTATCCTTTTATTAGAAGCAAACTGAGCAGAGATGTTAAGTGACTTGCCCAAGGTCATGCAGTAAATCATTGGAAAAGCAGGCAACAGAAACCAAGAGCTTGGATTTCCAGTCTCTGTTGCCATTATTAGTTAACATGAACACATTGCTATCTGAAAAATGCAGACTTCAAAATTAACCAAGTACGTAAGAACCCCAAATTCCTAGTGTTTATAAAGTAGAATATACACAATTGAAAAGCGAGATAGGACTTAGGATCAGATATATCTCACACGGTAAATGAAAAGAGCTTCCTGAAAATAAGAGAATACTAACATTTAGAAAATAACTTTACTAGTCAAAATGCTCACAATGGGTTTGGAGTTTTTGGGGGTGGATTACAGAAATCCCTTTGATGTAGGCTTTTCTTTCAAGTTGCAGAACTACAAATTGTAAAACCCATTCCTGTTTTCTTAATGCAGTTGAGGTTTACTGATAGTGGCATATCTTAATCCACTGTGCCTGCCTAAACAAAGTCCAGGAGTTATGGTTCAGTGTTTTAAAGGTGAAAATAGATAAGCATAGGTATTAATGAAAACATAATCTGCCAACTGTAGAAACAATAATAAACTCACCTTGAAAATCTTATCAGCAAAAGTCATATAGTGTACACTATAAATAAAACCATGATAATATGAATATATTGTAAGTGGCAGAGAAAAAACAGCTAAAAAGAAAAATAGATGGATTTCCCCAAAACGTTACTGATTTCAGAGAAATAAATAGTTACCCAGGTCTTACACAGCACATTTCTTCTTAAAATAAAAACACACACAAGTTATCCAGTCTTCACAGCTCCTCCTAGAGGCTCCTAAAGAACCATACACATTATTCCATTTCAGAGATATAGCAACAGAAGAACCGAGGCCAGAGGCCAGATTATCAAAAGGTATTTAGGTACCTAAAGATGCAAATAGAGACGCAGTGGGATTTTCAAAAGTGCCTAATTCCCATTGAAATCTCTCTCTTTAGTGAACTTTTCCATTATGAAAATACAATGGGGTATATATAAGACTCTTATTCGCACTGTCATCTCAAGCCAATTCTCCAATTCCTCCTATTGCGCAACAGAAGTACACTTTTTCCACTGTGAGTTGTCTTCTTCAGAAGCAATTCTACAGAAGCAATTTTCCCACAAAACAGAATAAAAAAGGTAGGAGATGGAATAAACATAAAAATTCTTCTAAAGAAGCAATAGGAAAGATACTGTATAAAATATAAACCATTCCTTGATGCTGCCAGAATGTCTGTATTTATTAACAGACTTCAAAATCACTGAATGTGTCCCAATTTGTTTATGTAGTGTAGTTGTAGCAGTACCAGTCCCAGGATATGAAATAGACAAGTGGGTGAGGTAATTTTTTTTTTTTTGGACCAACTTCTGTTGGTGACAGACAAGCTTTTACATTACCTTATCCACCTAGTCTCTCCATTTGTTTAATTATTCCATTCATATTCTGCCAACTGAGTTGGTTATTAAAGCCATTCTGCTTTGGAAGAAGTATTCTTTTTTGCCTGTGTCAATTAAATCTTCCTAGATCTACGGTCTGTTTCTTCATATAATTATTTTGAAATATGGTCAGGAAAATAAACGCCCACAACATATTGTACAACTTTTATTTTTCTGAACAGTAGGAAAATATTAGAAAATTATTCTTAATAAATTTGAAAAATTTAACCAAATGTATTATTATATAGAGAATTCAGTAAAACATCTAAGATTTAGGTAGGAAAATACACAATCATATACAAGTAGATGTTTTTAAGATGACTTTTATAGTTACATTAAGTGGATTTCTCCCTCCCTCCAACATTTGATATTATAGCAGTGAAATATTTTTTCTAACAAAGAGACAATACAAGCTTCTGCACACTGCTAAGACAATGCACTTCAATTCTGACGTTTTGCAAGCACAAAATATGAATACTTTAAGGTTAAGTAATTTAATTCCTTTCTTCAATAAACCATGCAATACTAATGTTCTAAATCAAAGAAAACTACCAGAATGAAATGCACCTCATTTTGATGCTTAATTTACTGGAACAAAAATATTAAAATATTTTGTTATAATGTAGAGTTAGTGCATTTTTTATATTTTAACAAATGAGCAGTTCTCCCCATAATGTGACAGTAAAATGAATGTGAGGTAAATACCTAAAACCTACTGAATTTGATTTTTAAATGGGTTTGAAACCTTTATTTAAGCTTAGAAAAGGAAAATGTTGTTTCTGAAAATAATACATTCTCTAATGCAGGGACAGACAAAGTTTTTGGCCTGAGGACCACATCTGGGAATAGAAATTGTATGGCAGGCCACGAATGCTCACAAAATTGCGGTTGGGGTGCGGGCTCTGGGATGGACCAGAAATGAGGAGTTCAGGGTGGGGGGGGGGCTCTGGGACTGGGGAGTGGGTGCAGAGGGTGGGGTGAGGGCTCTGGCTGGGGTGTGGGAAGGGTGCAGGCTCTGGCTGAGGATGTGGGCTCGGGGGTGGGGCTGGGGATGAGGGGTTTGGGGTGCAGGAGGCTGCCCTGGGCTGAGATCGATGGGTTTGGAGGCCAGGAATGGGATCAGGCCTGGGGCAGGGGGTTGGGGTGTGGGGAGAGGCTCAGGGTCCAGGCGGCACTTACCTCAAGTGGCTCCCAGAAGCAGTGGCATGTCCCTTCTCCGGCTCCTATGTGGAGGTGCAGCCAGGCGCTCTGCATGCCGCCCCATCCACAGGCACCGCCCCTGCAGCTCCCAGTGGCTGCCATTACCGACCAATGGATGTTGCAAGGGCAGTGTGCAGAGTGGAGGTCCCTGGCTGCCCCTATGAATAGGAACCAGAGTAAGGGCCATACCACTGCTTCTGGGAGCTAGGATGACCAGATGAGGGATGTGAAATATCGGAACGCGTGGGGATGTGTGTGAGTGCGCGCGCTGGCAGAGCAACAAAAAACACCAAGAGCCGGTGACGGAGGAAGAAACAAAACAAAAAATCTAGAGCCACCAAAGCACAGGAAAAATTGGTGAGGGCTGAGCACCCACCGGCAGTTCTACGCCCCGCCCCCCCGCACCAGTTCACCTTCACTCTGCCTCCACCTCCCCTGAGCTGGCTGCCGCGTCCCGCTTCTCCCGCCTCTCTCCAGCACTTGCGCTGCCATACAGCTGATTAGCACAAGCCTGGGAGGGATAGGTGAGGAGGAGGAATGCAGTGTGCTTGGGGAAGAGGCAGGGCCAAGGCGGGAATTTGGGGAGAGATCTAATAGGGCAGTGAGGCGGCGAGGCTGGGGACGGGGATTTGGGGAGGGATCCAATGGGGGAGGGAGGGGTGGAGTCAGGGTGGAGTCCGGGTTGGAGTTGGGGTGAGGGGGCGTGGGCCCCCTCCGCCTGTGAGCTGGAGGGCAAAATATCGGGACAATTCGTGTCCTGACTATGGGACAAACAAGCAAATATAGGGACGTCTGGTCACCCTACCGGGAGCTGCGTGGCACGCACCCTGACTGGAGCGTCAGAGGGGGGCCATGCCACTGTTTCTGGGAGCCATGGGAAGCGGCCCCTGACCCTGGAGTGAGGCAAGCAATAACAATGATTAGGCTCCTGGTAAGCAAGAATTTCACTAATGATGAAAACTTTGAGGATCTTTAGTCATTGTTCTTCAGTTTTCACCATTTAGCCTTCTGGAATGAACCGCAGAAGTAAAAAACATGTTGCCAACATATATTTCTCAGTGCATAGAGATAAAGGTAAATTTGTCATACCTGCGAACAGTTATTCTGCTAGTTCCTCCTATTTCAAGTCTGACTATAGCATATAGCAACAGGTGGCAAGAGAGATCAACTGAGATGTATTATATTTTCCTTCATTATGAGCCCCCAATGACAACCATTTCACAGCACACAACCCCCAAATCTAAATATTTTCTGGCCTAAAATATTTGAGAAGTGCACAGGAAGGTGTAGCAATAATTCACATGTACAACACATATGGCAAAGTTTAGAAATTCACTGGAGAGATGTGCACATCAGAACGAGCAGATAGGTATCCTCAAAACCTAGACACCAGAATAGGACTAATCTGGGAAGAACAATTAGGTTCCTTGTTCAGTTCAGATTTCTCATCAGACTCTTTAACCAGTCTGGAGTAAACCCAGTGGAACCCCTTCGAATACTCCAAAGCTCTCAGGCAGGAAAAATAATTCAAACAAAAACATGTTCTATTCCATTGGCGCTTGACAGCACAGCTGGCATCACTTTCTCATAAAATGAGTTGTAACTCTCTTCAGCTTTACCACAGAGATTATTCAGGGCAGGTCTTCTAGTGAAGGCCATGCAGAGTCATTGCTGTTTCCATAACAAACAAGAGCAGCCAGATTACTCATCAAGGAAATCCTGTTAATATTTGCAAAAACATGGTGCAGAAAATGCTGTAAATCATAATGCTAAACATTTATCTTGTTGGAAAAGTATTTATGAAAGCAAGATAGAATAATTAATTTGATTCTCTGTTCTTGTTTGTGCTACTCTGAGACAGTAAGGAATATGTCCTTTGAACCTTGTATCCAAAAACAATTCCCATCACTTGAACTAAGGATGATTTTCTATTTATTTTCAAGAGTGCTAGTACCAGAAGCAACTAGCACTAGTTATTTTTCCAGCTTTGTAACCAGTAAGGTACAAGACTACTGCAAAAAACCTCAGAAGTACCGTTATTTGGTCTTTTGACAAAAAAAATCTGTCTCTTCTTATGGTAATAATGAATTTCTCAGTTCTGGTATATATTTTGGGGAAGCTCCATTCTCTCTCAAAATAATTTATTCCACTTGATGAAAGGGGCAATTCTTAGCAAGAATTTGGTCAAAGCAAGACTAATCCTCACATCTACACTACCTGCTACGCTTTCTTAACACAGTAATCTACATATGCAACAAAACTGTGTCTATGCAAAAAAAATGGGCGATGACAGTATCATCATCTTCAGAAATAGCCCTGATTTTAGGGGCAACACTGAACCTTATTTTTGTGTTACTATTCCAAGTGTTACCCTTTATCTTCAATTATTGTTTGTAATTTATTGGAACACAGATTTCCCAGAAACCACGGTCTCCGCTCTTTAGAATATTGTCCAATGGCAGAGAGACTGGGAACAATCATTATAGGCGACAGTCTTCCTGAAAGTGCCCAGGCCAACCCTTCTCTCTCTAAAATGGTCACTGTCCAGGGAGCAAATATAATTCCCTTCAGCTATGCACAGTACTCTGTACAGTAAAAACACACACAAATCCCTTCTTGACTTCTAGTACCAACTGGGTAAACAGAGGTTAATTTAATCCAGCCTCTGCCATCTCAGATATTTGGTCAACTGTAGAGAAAAGCCGAGGCCAGAACCGCAAGCCTGAAACGCGTCTATAAACTTTGAAATAGCCCAGCAAAGACCTTCATTGCTAGGGCTCATCTGTAATCAAGAAGGAGCCCAGGGATGTCCAGGTATATTTACTTGTAGATCCCTTGCTCCTGAAGGAAAATAAAACAGGGGAGTTCCTGAGGCATAAAGGGAAGGGAAACCTCCTTCCTCCAAATCTGTTATGTTCTAGACCTCTCTAGAGGTCCAAACTGAATAAGTATCCACCATAACTAAGATGCCCAAATTCAGGAAAGTACCTACATTCAAGGTAGCACTTAAATACATGCTTGAGTAGTTTCCTGAATCAGGACCTAAGTCTAAACATAAATAATGTAGCATCCAAAATAGAATTCATTCCTCAGATAATCTAGTTTTTAAAAAGTAATGGATACTTAAACTCAAATGAGTTATTAGAAATATTAGCTGGCCTACCTGTACCATTGTGAAGGGCTGTATGGTATAGCCTACACACACTGTTTCTGTTTGCAGAGTGAGCTCCTATAGATTGGAAAGGGCTGATTTGTAATAGGCACTATAGCTTGAAGAGTTACTCATGGGAAGAGATGTGAAACAAACAAAAAGTAAGCAAGCTTTTAAAAAAAACAAAACTATTGTCCAAAAAAAATATAGCAAGCCAACCAAAACCCTTCCCTAAAGTCAAGTGAAACTTCTGAGTAACTGGAAAAATGACAGTCTCCCTTCTGTTTCCTGTACAGATGCACCCTCAATTTGTTCCTTCCATAAAACATACTCCTTTCTTCTCCTGCCCAGAAAACCACAAACCAAACCAAACCCCACAAGCCTTCTTAAGCTACTTTAAACTGTAAACCCTTATTTAGTTTGTGATCTGCTTGGGTCAGACCCTGTTTTCTCATTTGACTATAAAGCACCAAAAAATACACACATACACATCTGTATAGACAAAATACAGATCTCACAGATGTGTCCATGTCTCTGTGCATTTTAACTTTCTCCTTTTCATTTTATTTGTCTGGGTTAAACTAAATGCTCCTTGGGACAAGTGTCCTGGAAAGTGTCATATAAATTAAAAAATAAAATAAAAATCTACAATCGCTTTTTTATTTTTTACATCAATGTCACAAATAACCATGGATTTTTGCAAATTCAAAGACACTGCATAAAGGAAACTATCAAAATTGGTGTACCAAGCTTAATGTATAATTAACTAACCTGTTGCAAGTGCATTAGAAAATACAGATCGATAAATAAATCAGGATCTGCAGTTTGAAAGTCAATTCATTATCACTTTTAATTTCAACATCCTTTCAATTCACTGCTTGGTGCTTCCTTACAGCATCTTGTTATCTACAAATGTATTTCATCCAAAATCATTTAACTGGATGCCACCAGGTTTTTTGTCTTGTGTTTTGGTTCTCTCCAAAATAAAGTGAAGTAAAAGCAGATTCCAGACTACTGGCTGTGAATGCAAAATTGACTTGTTCAGTTCTTGGCACAGGTTTTAATCAGAGTGGCTCAGTCTCTCCTTTTCTGTTGCTCATAGTGCAAACTAGGCTTACAGCATTAAAATCACATCAAAAAGCAGCAAATGATTTCTTCTCATTCCCAAAATGGGAAGTTCTACTAGCTTTTAGTCATTTTATTCGACAGCTACAATAAACTTGCCATTTAAGAAAGACACTTTTGTTGATCATTGCGCACAGAACTGTTATTACTTTATGCCAACTATTTCTATCTACTTTTAAAAGCCTTATGATAAAGCCTTTCACATCAAAGGAATGGAATGACAACCATCTTTCCCTAAGGCACTGTCAACAGGAAGATATAGCCTGAAGGGTTGAAGTCTTAAACTGGGTAAATTAAAATTTCAGAAGTAGAATGCTGCTGTAATAATAAATGGAAGCATGACACAAAGAAAACTGAAGTCTCCTTTTACTCTGCTTGAAGCTGGTGCAGTAAAGGCATCAACTTAAACTTGCTTTAATTTCAATTTGGCAGCCTAGATTATGACAAATTTTCATGATTTTAAATTATTCAGGTCACCTTCACATAATATTAGTCTCATTCACCACTGAACCACTAAACAACATTATGTTCACAATCACAGGCCAATTATGTTAGAGAACAATTAATCAGAGCCCTTGTTTGCCTGGTGGTCCTTGTAGTTCAAATTGTAAAACATATGGAGACTAGTTTGTGGTCCCAGGTTTAGTTTCCCTTATTAAAAATGAGAACGTGACAGTTTTTATAAACTTTTATTAGTGCAATTTTAAAAAACAAGAATTGCTGTTGTAGGTGTTGGCACATGCCCTGAATGTACCCCTTTCATCTTTCAGAAGTCCTAATACCTGGACGTTTATTTGTCCTATGCCAGATCGAAGGTAGGTGGAAGCCCGATATCTGCCTTATGTTAAGATTACGCCACACTCTAAAGTTGTCCTAACCAGAGAATATGCGGTTTTAAGAAAGAACCACTTTAATTTTCAAAACAGAAGACAAGCTAGGAATGCAAAACAAGAGTACAAATGATGCACTTTGGTGCATGAACACTGTGGAGAAACTAGAGTTATTTGTGAGAGAGAGACGTATAGCAGAACTCCGTTTATCCGACCCTCCATAATCCGGCTCTCCGTTTTAACTGGACAACTAGCATACACAGGCCCAGAAAAGGGTGCTCTCTCGTGGGGCCACTAGATGGTGATACAGCATTGCACTTTCCTATTTTCTGGTTTATGTGGATTTTGATTATCCCATCTAGCTCTAGTCCCAATTAGATCAGATAAATGGGTTTCTGCTGTACTGTTTTGATTTATAACAGTGTTTACCTTATGAAATTAATAAACACCATGTGTGTCCCCAGAGGGAACAGAGTCTTGGGGTTGGTCAGGGTATTGATAATGGGATGAAGAGTTTTTCATCTTTATATTGTCAATTCAAATCCAACCCAAGCTGGAAGTGACTGAAGTCATTACTATGATGATGAGAAGGAGATTCAGAAGTCTGTGTTAAATGAGCTAGTAACCTCAATACAGTTCCAGGTAAGCAGCTGTCCCCATCACAAAAACTACATCAAATGCCACAACTGTTTGCAGTCTCAGCTGAGGTGCCAATGACTGAATGGGAAAGAGTCTTAGCTAAAAGAATTAAGGGACATTAGAAAGGCAATCCAGGGAAACATGCCAATGGCTGTGCATTTTCTATTCTAGGAAACGGAGATTTCCGTCTCCAGAGCTACTGGTCTGGTGCATTTCACAAAAAATGCTTTTTTTAAAAATGAGTCATCATGTAGGTTATCTTCAATCTGCGCGCCCTTCAAACACTGCCTTCTTCATAACCATTCCTTGTTGATTTTATCATGAAGAGGCGTTTTGTTTTTTTTCCTATGCAAGTTAAAAGGAGGTTAACTATAGTGGTATTCCCAACCCTGCCGTAAAGAAAAAATACTAGTCCAAAACATTTTACTAAAACTACAGTAAGGTAATCTACTAAAATGTAGGAATAGTAAAATTCTTCTAAGATACTGACAGGGTTTGGAATTATTACTGGAGACGAGTGGACTATTTATAAAGGCATCCCAGCATCCATTGCTACGTAATGTGGAGAAACCAGTAGCTATGCTGAAGCATACACCTGGATGACCGTTATCACTTAACGTCCAAGTTCAGCAAAAGAAAATTTTAACACACATGGGAATAACATGGTGGATGAGGAAGTAGGGCAACCAGCTCCCCCAGTCTATTTTAGATCTCTGTCATGTGGACTGAATTCGGTAGTCACATTTTAATCTGGTTCCATGTGTTAGTACAGTAGCCCGGGTGCACAGTCAGATTAAAAAATGTATAAGGTCCTGTAAGTTAATAATATCACACACTCATTCACAATGATCTTATAATATAAATAAGAAACAGCCTTGGGGAATCACTGGTGTAGAAGTGCTAGCTGAAGTCATATGAGGAAATCAAATGACATGGAAAATATCAAGATACAAGAGTTAAGGTCAGATTACAGAGCATCCAAGGAAATCAAGAAATGAGAGAAGGGAAAATGAGATGCCATTTAAAAGAGATGCTGAGAGAGTGGGTCAGCAAAGTATACTCCTGGGGGAAGTCTGTGTCACTGTGCATATGCAGAATTTATGTCCCCTGCAGATTTCTTTGCTTCTCCACAGAAAAATGACTTTCTGATGGGGCGCAATGGGAAGCCACCAAGAGGGTCATGCAACCCTCCCCAGCAATATGTTTCAGGTGCCCAGCGCAGCCAGCAGAGAGGTAAATCACTGTGGGGCAGGACGGCAGGACTGGGGAAGACCTGGCTGGAGGCTCCTACCCTGTGCCAGGCTCAGCTGCTAGTCTCGGCTGAGCTGGGGAGGACAGATCTTCCTCTTTCCTTGCACAGCATCCGGGCTCCATGTCAGACCAACCCCCAGATTTCTCCCCTGGCAGTAGGAAGCTCTGCAAACTCCCTCCCCCCACCTCTGTGCAGCCAGTTTCCTGTCCTCCTCAATGCCATGCTGGAGCCTCCGCATTTATTTGACAAACAAAATTTGCAGAATTTTTAACTTTTTGGAAAAATTTTTATTTGGTGGCACAGAATGCCCTCAAGAGTAAAAGTAGGAGAACCAAGGGTGCATAATGTCAGGGAAATCAAGTTTAGAGAGAAAACAGAGGAGGAGATAGATCAGCCCTGTCAAAGAATGAGAACAGAAGTGTCTTTTTAATTTAACTAAGAGAAGGTCAGTAGTAACCTTAGTAAGGACTGTTTGTGAAGGCAGGAGAGAGTGAGCGTAAGCCAGACTCGATGGGATCCAGGAGAGAGCTGGAGGAGAGGAAGTGAAGGCAATTAGAGCATGCTCTAGGATCTGAGAGACAAGGGGAAGAAGGGAGGCAGGACACTAAACTGAAGCTCGTTCAGCAGCAGGACTTGGTTAAAATGGGAGAAGAGAGAGGAATCATACAGAGCAGAAATGGCTCCACGAAAAAGGGAGGGAGACAAATAGATGGAACAAAAGGATGACAGGAGGCAAACAGCAATGCAGGGGGATAAAAATTGAAAGCTTAGGGGCAAAAAGTTAAAAAGAGTAGATTTCAGAGTCATAGCAGCAGAGATGAGAAGAGGGTAGAAATGGAGCAAGAGAAGAGATAGGTTGGATGCCAGTGGGATCTTGGCCTGGACACGAGGGAAGACATAAAAGAGCAGGTGCTAGAAAGAAGGATTAAGAGAATTGAAGGTGAAGAGGAGTTAAAGGGAGCTGACAGCATAAGAACTGGTCAGGGAGGAGAAGTAAAGCTCTTAAAAAGAAAGAGGGCAGAACTGAAAGATAAAAGAGTTCATTTAACGTTGAGCGAGTCAGTAGGAGCACAGCGAAAGAGTGGGGTGGAGGAAGTGAGTGCAGGGGAAGAGAGAGTTGGGATGTGGTGCTTGTGAAAGTTACATCCTGTTAGCTGATAGTCTTACTCAATATTACAGGACTGCATTAATTCACTGTACTGGTATGCAGTTCTGTGGAAAGAAAATCGAAATAAGCAGAACATTTGATAGCTGAGCCATGCTAACGCTAAATTTAAAAAACACTATAATTTAAGGAAGACTAGCGTAATAAAAATTAATTTTTAATAAAACATCTCCAACTATTCATTTAAAATTTGATGTCTGCAAGATGATTTACAAATGCACAGCCATATGTATGGCTTTTGTTTACTTCTTTTGCTCGTCTGTTTCCTTCCATATATATTCTATGAAAGCAAGTAGGCCTGTCTGAAGAATTGTGACAGTTAAAATGGCTGCCTCCCTCAAGACAAGCCACAATTGCCATAGGAAGACAGGATCTGAGCTGCTATCTGATAGTACTGGCATAAATTTCAGTTGATAAATTAGGCAATAACTGTGGTGTAAATTTGGACGGAAAAGTGGATGATGAGCAAGGATGATGTCTGCATTTGTAGGGAGTTAAAAGGAGATTTTTCTCCCTACATCTACTGGCTTCAAAACTGATAAGTACAATGAAAGTATGCTATAAATACAATGTGTAAGAACACTGTAAAAGGAGGGGAAAGGGCAAGCTCATGGTCAGCAGCAATCTCTAATAACCATGGAAGTTCTAGCTTGGAAGGCTGATCTTTACTAAAAAAAATCCCCTGAACTTTTCTTCC
The DNA here is from genome assembly GCF_025201925.1 of Gopherus flavomarginatus. NCBI lineage: Eukaryota > Metazoa > Chordata > Testudines > Testudinidae > Gopherus > Gopherus flavomarginatus. The sequence goes on from NC_066626.1 coordinate 64,650,291, forward strand.
AATCAGTACCTACAGAGAATCCACAGAGGCGGAAAAAAAGTCCTTTACATACTATTTAAGGTAGGGATAGTGTTCAGTGAGAATACTACTAGCTCAGTTTTTTGAAATATACTAAAAAGGAAACTAAATATGTAATAACCCCAAATCTTCCAAAAAAATTACATGGACAATAACCATTTATGAAGAATACTCATCTGTCAAAAAGCACTGGGTGTTCACTGGCTGTAATTATAAAAGTATTTTTATGCGAATTGTGGTTGAATATATTACATTGTAATTTTCCTGGAGTGATTTCCTCAAAGATACATAGGAATGTAGGGCTGGAAGGAGCCTCACGAAGTCAAATCCAGCCTCCTGGGATGAGGCAGGACCCAGTAAAACTTGACCATCCCTGAAAGATGTTTGCCGAACCTGTTCCTAAAAACCTCCAATGATGGTAATTTCACATTCTCCCTTGGAAGCCTATTCCAGAGGTTAGCTACCCCTTAGAGTTGGAAAGTTCTTCCTAATACCTAACCTAAATCTTCCTTGCTGAAGATTAAGCCCATTACTTCTTGTCCTTCCTTCCATGGACATGGAGAACAATTGATCATTGTCCTCTTTATAAGAGCCTTTAACATATTTGAAGATCATTATCATGTCTCTTCTCAGTTTTCTTTTCTCAATAATAAACATGCCCAGGCATTTTTAACCTTTCTTCATAGATCAGGTTTTCTAAACCTGACATCATTTTTGTTGCTTTCCTTTGGATTCTCTCTAATTTGTTCACACCTTTCTTAAAGTGTGGTGCCCAAAACTGGATACAATATTTCAGCTGAGGCCTCGCTGGTGCTAAGTACAGTGGGAGGATTACCTCCTGTGATTAAACATATGACCTTCCAGTTAATACACTGCAGAATGATATTAGCTTTTTTTGAAGCTGCACCACATTGCTGACACGTGTTCAACTCATGATCCACTAAAACTCAAGACTGCATATTCCATATTCAGATATTTTCCAAAACAGAATACAAAAAATTCTGGCGCCCCCCACTCCCCGCACGCTGGAAACTACAAAACATATAAAAGACTATTTAAAATGCATTGCATATTTTTTCTTTCTTGGATTAGAGATGAGGTTGTGAGCGGCATGAGACAAATAGCCTGATAGCCATATGGGAATTGGGAAGGCACCTGCAAGCCTCAAAGTATTTCTTTTTAGTTGTGGTATTCTATGATTATAGCCAATTCTATTTCACTTAGATGAGGGAGAAGTGCTATGGGCTTCACTCACATTCTACATAGTTGTCCTGTTCTGATCAGGCAGACAGTGTTCTCTCTTCAGTTATTTATACTGCCCTGAACTCCAGACAGAAAGTCACTTGAAGGTCACCCAAGTTTCCCTCATTTTTCCACACCAAATTTTAGTCTCTCTCAGCAGCCTTTCATACAGTTGATCGCAACACAAGCTAAGAACAGACGTGTCCATCTTGCTAACCATTGCACTCCACAACTGATGTACAGGGATCGCCTTTAGAGATTTAGAAAAACTGTACCATTACTGCGCTGGGAAATAAAAGGGTCCGAAGTACAGTCTAGAGGTTAAAGGGGAATATGAATGAGAGCCTGCAACAGAATCCCGATCTTGTGGCCTTCAGCAAGTTACTTAAGATATCCAGATCTCTGTTACTCTGTTTGTAAATGCCACCTGGCTCACATGGCTGTAGCAATGATGGGGTGTAAGCGGGATCCTGGGGGGCAGGGCACGCTGAGATTACTCAGCTAGGGCAAACTGCTAAGAATGGAGCAGGCAATCTGCAAAGCTGGTGGTTATTCTGATACTTAGATCTATCAAGCTCACAACAAAACAGCCTCTATAATACCTTACTGGTTACCCAAAAGCTGAAAACACAGTTCCCTCAAAGAAACCCAGCCTTGGGCTCCCTCCCAGACAGGCAAATCAAATATGATGAAGATTACTGAAAATCTTGTTCACCATAAAAAAGTTCTACCAATCAAAAGGATTGGACACATTACCCACCAAGTTAATGAATACTTCAGATCTTACCCAAAGACATGCTTACAGCCAATTCTTATTAACTAAAATTTATTAAAAAAGAAAAAAAAGAGTATTGGTTAAAAGATCATTATACATACAGACATGAACAGAGTCCTTAGGTCAGCTTAATAAGAGAGATGGTAAGCTTTAGAATTACAAAAAGTCCTTTTCAGAATCAGTTCATCAGCTTATAGTCCTATGTCCAAATATTCAATATCAGAGCAGTCCAAATGGGACTGGAGATCTCAGTCTCACAACTCAAACTTCCCCCTGAATAAAGCTTAAGCAGATCTGAGATGAAAGAATCAGGTCCCAAGAGTTTTGAATAAGAGATTTTTGCAGGCACTTGACAGCGTCAGTGTTGGGTGAACAATAGGCTTTTGAAGTAACCTTCTACACCTCTACCTCAATATAACGCTGTCCTTGGGAGCCAAAAAATCTTACCGTGTTACAGGTGAAACCGTGTTATATTGAACTTGCTTTGATCCACCGGAGTGCGCAGTTCCCCTCCCCCTGAGCACTGCTTTACCGCGTTATATCCAAATTCGTGTTATATTGGTGTTATATCAAGGTAGCGGTGTATTTCCTAAGCATTATCGGTAATTAGCTACATGGATTAACAAAGTAATTGCCTATCTCACACCATTTGCAGGTGATATACTATATACTTCAAAGAGAAATCAAGGCAGTGATATCAGTATATTTATAGTTCATTTAAATGTTAAGATCTTTGGATCTCTGAATTAACAGAACACAGCACAGACAGGAACTGTTTGGTTACATTGTTACCCCCTAAAAATATATATGTAATCACACAAAAAACATGATCATTAACTACTACTGTCTCCAAAGGTTGAATCAAGGTCAATTAGCCTTCAAGTTGCTTAACCCTTTTTGGCCCTGTGTCACCTGGGGGTATGGGAATTATACCAGCTCCATAATGCCATGTATCAGGATTCTACTTTAATTTGTAGTTCTGTTCTGACGTCACTCTGAAATGGCAGTGTGCTGTCCAATATTTATTGTCTCAATTATTTCAGTTCAAATCCGTTTAGTTTACAAGTCAACTGAAGTTGCTTTTAACTGCCAATCCTGCAAACTCAGCTTGGAAGTCAAAATGGCTCTCTCTTTCTTCTGTATCATCCTCAGTAATGAAGGTTCTTCAGGCAAAATTATGTCCCCACTGATACCAGTGCAACCTCATCCCCCCTTCAATAGGTACAAACTGATTGGAATTAGACCAAGAATTATGTTCATAATACACAAGCAGCAACAGAGACCAGCTGTGCTCTTGGCACAGTAGAACTAAACAGGAGTACCAAGCAGTAAAAGGTAACAATATACAAACCTTTACAGATCCAAGAGCTTTATAAGCATGAATATAAGTTCCTATATGGCAACTGAAATACTACAGCTCCATTTAATAGATAAGGAAATAGACACAAAAATTAAGTGATTTGCTCAAGGTCACAAACCAAGTTAATGGCACAGCCAATCCTAAAACCTAGGTCTTCCAACTTCCTGTGTGATGCTATAAACTCAGTGGTTCTCAACCCATGGGCCACCTGTGGCCCAAGCAGCACACAGCTACAACCCATGTGATATCGTCAGGGCCATACAGGTAATATATCTATTGTATGGATGCGGCTCACGTAACAGAGAGCTGTACATGCAGCTCACAATGGTAAATAGATTGAGAACCACTGCTCTAACCATTACAGTTGCTGATCAGAAGCTGGACAAACATATGCACTAGGTGGGATTTATATAGTTTTAGTTAAGTGATCTGTTCTGATACAAAATATAAAGAAAACAGCATAAATAGATTACTTGAGTTCAACTCTACTCATAACAACAAACGACAAGGCCACTAAACAGGTAAAGCAACCACAAACTAAGCCAACCGCACAGAAATGTTGGTCCGATGGATTTCATCATCCAAATATGCTTCCCTCTCCACTCCCAGAAGAGGACAAACCGGTCTGTAAGGGGTATACTTTACATGTGTTGTTCACAGGGCTGACTGCATGCCAGACAACAAATACATGTTAACAAGCAAACAATATGTTTTAATACAACCAAACGTACTGTCATACATCTAGGACCCCTGAGAATGTAGGTCATAATTACAGGATACTGGAGATGCTATCTTGGAAAGTAGTGACTCTGAAAAAGACTTGGGGGTTTAGGTGGATAAAGAGCTTCACATGAGCTCCCAGTGCAATGCTGTGACCAAAAGCCCTAATGTAATCCTTGGATACATAAACAAGGGAATATCAAGTAAGAGTAGGGAGGTTATAGTACCTCTACAGTTGGCAGTAGTGTGACCACGCTAATGGAACACTATGTCCAGTTCTGGTGTCCACAATGCAAGAAGGATGTTGCAAAATTGGAGAGGGTTCAGAGAAGAGCCAAAAGAATGATTAAAGGACTGGAAAATGAAAACACTTTACAGTGAATGTCTCAGAGCTCAATCTGTTTATAATAAAGAGAAGGTTAAAGAGTGATTTCCACCATCTGTAAGTACTTATGTGGGGAACAGAAATTTGATAATGGAGTGCTCTTCTATCTAGCAGACAACTATATAACTAGTTCTAATTGCTGGAAGTTGAAGCTAGACAAATTCAGATTAGAAATAAGGCACACATTTAACAACAGTGCAATTAATAATTGGACCAACTTACCAAGAATTGTCATGGATTCTACGTCACCGGAAATTTTAAAATTAAGATAGGATTTTTTTTTTCTAAAAGCTACGCTCTAGTCCTATGGCCTGTGTTATACAGGAGATCAGACCAGATGATCACAATGGTCACTTCTGGCCTTATAATTAGTAATCCATGTTGCCAGAGTAGGGTAGACAGATTAAAGAACTGAAAAAATATGTATGTATAAAAATCCAAGTAACTGAGCAACAACTTTGTTTACTAGATCTGACTACACTTGACGGTGCATACATCGACAGGCTGTTCTGTTGACTCGCACAACTAATTGGGTCAGGAAGTATAGATGATTATCAGATCCAACTATTCTTGAGAGTCTGAATTACGCTTTTGGTACTGATAAACAGATCATGAACTGTAATCCCAAAAGCCTAAACTAGAACAGACTCAAAATTAATGGATTTCTCTTCTGCTTAGATGTGTTCTGGGGAAAAATCTTCATTATGCAAAAAGGGAAACAACAACAACAAGAAAACTAATGAAATCTTTCTTCAGTCATGAACCAAACAGAAAAATCAACAAAGTCTGTATCATTACAGTCAACAAGAATTACTTTTTTTTTTTTTTAAATAAGTGAGGATTTCAAGAGGATTAGATTTGTATGAACATATTCTGAGGGATCACAAGCACAAATGCACTGCTGACTAATATCCACATGGTTTTAATACGTCAGCTAATGAACAGAGACTCTGCCCTTCCCATGCCCCAAGGATACTATAATAGACAACTAAAGTGGACAGTTGGCAAGTGGGCAACAGGGTGTTTATCAATCTGTGTAAGTATCTTTTCTTCTGAAGTGCTGCCCTCTTAAATGGGCTTAATGCAGCACAGCTATTCTCATGGGAAGCATGATCAGAAATACTATTAAATCATTCAGTATGTTTGGACAGCATAGTTTCCTAGGCCAATTAGGATTAATTCTTAGTTCCTCAAAACTTCTCTCTCCAGGGATCATCAGCGGAAGTTTCATGTGAAAGGGGGAGTCAATCAATCATCCATTCCAAAGGCAAAAGGCTTCATGTTTAAATGAAGCAAGATTTCAGCTCCCTATTTGCTTATTTTATCATCAGTTGTAACTCAGAGGCTTCTCCCTTTCCATGTCAGTTGTGATACGCCTGAGAATTTACTCACAGCAACTGTCTTAGTCCTGTATTCTGAAAGATCTTGGAGCACTGTACCAGTATAAATGGAGCAGTAGTTTAGGGTAACCACATTTCACCTTTACTCTAAAGGAACAGCGTTTTTAGGTGCAGGAAATCAGAATCCATACAATAGCCAGCTTCATTGAGTTAGATGAAATCCTTCCTCCACATCCCTTACTGCCAGACATTCCCTCAGTTTTGAGAAATAGCAGCAAACTGATGCCAAAGTAGCAGTTCTTGTTTACGGACTCCTCCCGCTCCTTCTATATGCAATACTGCCTTACCCTCAGTCACCCAGGGGAACATAACAGTTTATTCTGGAATCCTCCCTTTCTGCAACCCCAGATACCCATGTAACATTTGTTCCTGTTATTTACCAAGAAGCTCACAAATACTACATCAAAAGTTTGAAACCTCATAATAGAACAAGAGTCCCTCAAGTAGTTTTATCTGGACAGGACAGATTGATAAATTGCCTCAGAGGCTCAAAGCAGCAGGCAAAAAACAACTCTTCCTTCTAATAGCATCAAGGACACACCTTGAGTGAGCAGTAAGGGATGACCTGTTACTTTTGGAGAATTACTGAGCTGCTGAGACCAGCATCCAATCAGCTGAGGGATGTTGCAACAAATATTAGTGTGACACTACGCCCCAAATTCTTTATAGAAATATTGTTAAATATGATTATAGCATATCTAAGATGTATTCTATGCAAGATGGGTCATGTGAGATGTTGGAAAGGTTATGATTTACTGATCATCATATTTGCATGCATGTATCATTTTTGTCTCTGAAGTTAGGAATATTGTGTATGCACCAATTACAAATGTGTTTATACCTGGGGAACGCCCGCTGGCCAGAATGCAATCAGTCTAGATTGCTGGCTGGAAAGGGCCATTAGGAAAAACAGGTCTTTGAAGATGCTAATCTCCCACCTTCCTGGAAAGCCTTCCTGTGGATTCTGCAAATAGACTGAGTTATGGCTGCAGGGTCATATGATCAAGTCACCTGATATTGGACTCCATGATAAAATTAGTACTTTTCCACAGGCTGGGGGTGGAAATGCCATATGCAAAACCTATTTAAGGCAGGGGATGACATAATGAGTGTTCTTCTTCACTGAATCCCCGCCCAGGACAACTGCTGTAAACATCTAAGAAACAAAGACAAAGGGGGAGAGAAGGACTGAGCCCAGGCTGGAAGGGTATCTAGCCTGTGAATCAAATATCTGAAGTTTTAAGCTGCAGGCAAGTGCAGCTGGCCTTCAAGAATCTCTGCAGTCTGACTAAAACAACACTTCAGGTGAGAATTTGCTACTTGTAGCTAGTCTCTTTAGTATTTTAAACTTAGATTGCGTGTTTGTTTTATTCACTAAATGATCTGTTCGCTATCCCTTATCACTTAAAATCTAACCTTTTGTAGTTAATAAACTTGCTTTTGTTTTCTCTAAAAACCAGTTTGTGGAATTCATATCTGGGGGACAGGGGTGGCAAAAAGATGTGCATACCTTCCTACACACTGAGGGAGGGGGCAAATTTCAATGAGCTTACACTGTATAGTTCTCTGTGCAGTGCAAGAATATACAATTTTGGGTTTACAATCTAAAGGGGGTGTGCACTTTAGTGCTGGGCAATTCCTTACCCAAGCTTTCTTATGCAGAGCTGTTCTCAATATGTGTGTGAAACTGCAGCTGGGCGTGTCCCTACCTGTGTGTGTGCTGGTAAAGTGCACTCTGAAGACTGAGGGAGGGCTTGGTTTATAGTAAAAATAAGTCGTTTATTTAACAAAGAACAGAGATTTGAGGAGAGGCAAGTAGAATTAAGGGAAACAAATCGTTGCATGTAAAACAGACCCATAACATGCTTTCTAGAGCCTTAACTTAACTAACTAGGCATTATGTCATGTCATATAGAGCAAAAGCCCACCCAAAATCCTTCCTGCATAATACAGCCAGGAATCACCATCAGACCCGGGGATTCCTGTAAACCCCTATGCACCCCTTATGCCCCTCTATGGGTTGGTATTAAGGGGTTCCTGGGTCACAGGCACAAAGAGCTTTTGGTACCAACAAAGAGAGCAGTGCCAGAGCCGTCTGTTTTGACAAAGCCTGCAGTGCCCGATCGGAGGATGAGCCCCAGTAAGTGTTTGCCTTGGGGTATCTGCTCTTGGGCCTGACACTGAGGGTAGCACTGAGCCTGAGGCAGCAAGATGAGTCTCAGATCTCTTTACAGAGGATGCAAAGAGGACGACTTTGAAACTCCCAGGTGTCCTAAAATGGCCTGACAAAAGCTGAAGGAAGCCAAATGCCCTTGCAGACTTAACTGTCTGCCATTCCTCAACAAAGGGGGGGAAGGTCCATCAAATTGTGCACCAGGATGCTACTTGAGCCTCTCCCAGGCACGCAACATGCACACCTGTCTCTGGAAAGATAGCTAGGTAGCTTGAACCCCCCATGGAGTTTGGCACCCGACATGGCCTGGAGCATAATAAAATGCAAGTGGTCCCAACTACTTGAACTATATTATAAATAATTAACTAAACTAACAATGAGATGTTAGCCTAACTAGCTTGTGCACATGAGAAAGAATTTGTTTCACTCTCAGCAGCAGTAGCAGCAAAGGAATTAAGGTGATTAGGGTGTGTGTGTTCCTTTATGTAGACTGAACCAATGACATCATTCTAATAATAGCAGGATATTGTGCCCCCAGTAGTTATACTGCTCCTCAGCTTGCTGCTAGAGGGACTAGGCCCCATAAATGTTAATTTGTGATGGCTGCCATTGTGAGAACACACCAGGGATTGGCCTGGGACCTCCAGGGATAAAAGCATGAGCTGTTACAGCGCCAGCTAAAGAGACAAAACTCTGGAGCTGAAGGCTGTGGCAATTCATATCCTCTGTGGATCGGGCACAAAGGAAGGCTTAACTAACACGCACAAACACACCAGTAGGTTATGTCAGGGCTGCCCAGAGGAGCAGGGGCAGGGGGGCCCCCAAGTGGGGCAGGGGCCCCCAAGAGAATGCTCCGGCCCCAGCCCTACCTCCGCCTTCCTCCATCCCCCGGCACCTCAGCGTGCCATGTCCAGGAGCGGCCCTGGATAGAGCTAAAGTGGCGTGGCTCAGGTGGGGCCTGAGCTCCTCCCTGCTCAGAGCCGCATGGTAAGGTGGCGGGGCTGCGAGCTCCGGGCCGACCGGCGGGAACTTAGGCCACGCTGGAGCCAGGCTGCTGCAGCGCTGTCCAGGGCCGCTCCTGGATGCAGCTCGCTGAGGCTCCAGGAGAGGGGGCAGGCGGGGGTAAGCAGCATGGCAGGGGGCCGGGGGTGGGGGGTTGGCTAAGGGGCAGGGAGTCCTGGGGACAGTCAGGGCACAGAGAGGGGGCAGAGGTTCTGGGGGGTTGGTCAGGGGATGTGGAACAGGGGGTTGGATCATGGGTGTTCTGGGGGTCTGTCAGGACTTGGCTGTGTGTGTGTGTGTGTGTGTGTGTGTGTGTGTGTGTGTGTGTGTGTGTGTGTGTGTGTGTGTGTGTGTGTGTGTGTGTGTAGGGGTTGGGGCAGTCAGGGGACAGAGGGTTGGTGGGTGGTGGTGGTTGGGGAGGGGATCTCGGGGGGGCGTGAGGGGACAAGGAGCAGGATGGGTTGGGGATTCTGATGGGGGCAGGCGGGGGGCAGGAAGTGGATGGGGGTCGGAGAGGGGGCAGGGCCAGGCTGTTTGAGGAAGCACAGCCTTCCCTACCCTAAAGATCATTCAGCAGTTTGGGTTAAGTTAATTTTAGTACCTTGTATCTGTTGGGTCTAAACTTTTGGTGAACTTTGGGGAGCCAAAACACACCCAGACTGACTGTCTCTGCATAATCCTTCCTGAACCCTTTTGAACAAAGCACTGACCTGCAAACTACTCATGACACCCCCTTTCCCTAGTAGCCATTAGCCTTTATCTCTATGCATTTACTTGTTAACTTGCTTTTCCTGTAAAATCTTGATTAATTATGCATGACCATTATCTTTTGTTAATCACTTTGTTTACTTCTGTGTATAAATATTGATGCTCACCCCTAATAAAGGGGCCACACTTAATCTAAAGCTTTTTAGAGCTAAGGATAGTGTGAGCCCGTTGATCAACGCATTGGTGTCTGGTCTCTGACAGAATTGTGTGCCCCATACCAACTCCGCACGAACTCGGGTGCTGGAGAGGTGAGTGAGGACTTGCTTTATTACCTAACAATTTGGGGGCTCGTCCGGGATTCCTTCTGGTGCGGTACCTCTGTCCAGTGGTCAGACCACTCATATATGAATTGGCAAGGCGCCACAGGAGATTTCTCCCAGCCAATTCAATATTGAGGGGTCGTGTATTGGACAGGAGGGTAAACGCCAGTTGGAGGGCTCCTGTCAGACACCATGGGTCAAGGGACTAGCGTGCCTCTTGAGAGTCCGTTGGGGATTGTAAATAAGTTATGGAACGAAGGGAAACTCCCAGTACAGACAGGAATGTCTAGGAAAAAGTTGTACACACTATGTGTAAGGAATTGGACTGGGTATACCGCGGTATTGGCCGACCCGGAGATGAGGTGGCCTTCGTATGGCTCTTTCGAACAGGCTGCCTTAAGAGGAGTAAAGAGCCAGATCGAAAAAGACCATCCGGGACAGTTATGTTACTGGCTTTGTTGGAACACAGCAGCAGAGCTGTGGAAATCTTTAAAAATTATGGCAGTCAGGTACTCTCCCGAGAGTGAACCCCCTCCAGGTTATTTCGATGAAGGGTGTAGACCACGGCGTGTTTTGACTCGTCAGCTGGTCCCCTCTGCACCTGCCCCTATTCCTCCGCAGGGGGACTCTCTCCATGTAGCAGAGGGGAATCTGCAGAATCCCAAATTGGAATTTCTGCAGAAGGATGAGGAGGAAATGGAGGGGCAAACCTCGGGAGGAGTAGTTACTAGGCTAATGTCCAAACAGATACAGCAGGGTGCATGCCCCCCCCGAGGATAGCCCAGAGGATGTCCCCGCCAAATCTCTTGCGAGTAATAAAAGTATAGTTAGAGAGATGCCTTTACAGGTGCACCACCAGCTCAGCCCATTCCCCAGGCCTGGATCAACTACGGGAAACAGCAGCAGCCGCAGCAAACTCAGCCTCCTCAATGACGGTACCCCGGGGGCGAAGACAAACAATGTGATGGTCTTATTTCCTTAATGTCTTTAGCCGGCTCCTTTCTCACTTTCTCCCCTCCCAGCAAAGAGCCTCGTTTAACCCTTTCAGTCCAGGGACTGCCTGTCTCTTTCCTCATTGATACTGGGGCTACTTTCTCTCTTTTAAATCATGCCCCCTCTCCCTGGCTATCCTCTGAGGTTAAAACTGCGACTGGGGTGGAGGGCAACCCACAGTCTCTGGGACTCACTTTGCCTTTGAATGTTATTTATGCTGATAAATGTTTTCCTCACCGTTTTCTTTTTTCCCCAGCTTGTCCGATCCCTTTGATGGGCCGGGATTTACTCTGTAAGCTTGAGGCTACTTTAACCTGCACTCCTGAAGGGGTAGGATTATTGATGACAGTGTTAGGAGATTCGGCCCCTACTCAGGGTAATTGGAAAACACCCCCCTCTCTCTCCCCTGACCTCACTGACTTGCCTTCAACCCTCTGGGGAATTTCTGACACTGATGTTGGCCTGCTCCTTTCGGCAGAGCCCGTAAGGATTCAGGTGAAGCCTTCCTTAACCCCCCCGTCAGTCCCTCAATACCCCCTGTCGCTGGAAGCCCGGGAGGGCATCCGCCCCATTATCGAGGGATTCATTGCACAAAAGCTAGTCCGCCCTCAGCGCACTCCCTGTAACACCCCTATACTGCCTGTCAAAAAGCCTCCTAAAAAGGACGGAGACCCTGTTCGTTGGCGCTTTGTACAGGATCTACAAGTTGTTAATCAGTATGTGGTCCCTCTTCATGCAGTAGTTCCTGACCCAGCTACTATCATCAGCCAAATCCCCTGGGATGCTGAGTGGTTCACTGTTATTGACTTAAAATCAGCTTTTTTCAGCATTCCTGTGCACCCAGACTCTCAGTATCTCTTTGGTTTCACCTGGGAGGGACAAAGTTATGTCTGGCAACGACTTCCTCAAGGCTACAGAAACAGCCCCACGATTTTCAGCCAGTGCCTCCGCCACGACTTGAAAGGTTTCACCAGTCCGCAGGAATCCACATTGGTCCTATACGTAGATGACATCCTATTAGGTAATCGCGAAAAAGCTGCCCTCCGCATCGATGGTAAGGCACTTTTATTATACCTACACACCAGAGGCCACAAGGTAGACCCTAAAAAAATTCAGTGGGTCTCACAAAAGGTCCAATATCTGGGCTTCCTGTTAACCCCAGAGGAAAGACAAATAAACCCAGCCCGCATAAAGACTATTCAAAACTGCCCTCTACCAAACACCAAAAAACAACTTCAAGGTTTCTTAAAATTAATTGGCTTCTGTCGCCCCTGGTTGCCGTCCTGCGGGGAGTTAAGCAAACCGCTCCACCGACTCACTGCTAACCTTGCTCCTGACCCTTTGCAGTGGTCCCCGGACACTATTCAAGCCTTTCAGTTACTCAAGGACAGTGTGGCCTCCTCCATGTCTCTCCGCCCCCCCCATTACAGCAAACCCTTTCACCTTTTTGTCCACGAGAGGGGCGGAATTGCTAGTGGTGTCCTTACCCAGCTGAGCGGGCCCCACCATTTCCCGCTTGCTTTTTACTCTCAGCAAATCGACCCTGTCACTCAGGGAACCCCATCCTGCACCCGAACTCTGGCAGCAGCTGCCCTGCTGATCACAAAGGCAAAGAGCCTAACCCTGGGTCATTTTACCACGGTTTGGACCTCTCATGCCTTGTCAGCCCTTCTGCGTAGGGGCACAACCCAAGTCTTTTCGGCCCATCGTCAGCAACAGCTAGAGGCCGAACTCTTAGAAGACACTAACCTAATTTTTGAAAGGTGTGGACCCCTTAATCCAGCTACCTTGCTTCCTGACCTGCCAGTCCTCCAGGATCAGCACAACTGTGTGGAAGTAGTTTACAGCATCTTACAGATAAAAGACAACCTGTTTGACGTGCCACTGAACAACCCCGATTGCATCCTCTTCTCGGACGGAAGCTCCTTCTATGTTAATGGCAAGCGTTTCACTGGTTATGCTGTCACCTCTAAATGGGACATTCAAAAGGCCGCCTCACTGCCAGGCAACTGGGGAGCCCAAGCCGCTGAACTCTATGCCCTGGCCCGAGCTTGCCAGTTGGCCACTGGTAAAACCGTTACCATTTTTACTAATAGCAAATATGCTTTTGGAGTTGTGCATTGTCATATCCACCTCTGGAAGTTTCGAGGTTTCCAGACAGCTGCCGGTAAACCCATTCAGCACCTCCCCCTCATCCACAAGCTTTTGGACGCCCTCCAAAAACCCTCTGTCCTGGCTGTAGTTCACTGCCGGGCCCATACTAAAGATAGTAGCCCCGTTACCCGTGGGAATGCCCTGGCTGACGCCTCCGCCAAGAAGGCTGCCACCTTACCTTTAGCCATGCCCACATTGGCTATTGCAGCCTCCTCCTTTACTCCACCGCACCCCATACCAGTACCCGCTGCTGAACTACAATCGTGGGAGAGCCTCGGGGCCACTCTGGTCAAAGGGACCTGGCTTATGCCAGATGGCCGAGCCTGCCTCCCTCGCTCCACATACCCCGTGGCAGTTCGCTGGCACCATGATAAAGGGGGTCACTACGGCACGCACGCCCTCGTAAACACCATCGCTCGCTTTTGGTATGCTCCAGGCATTCAACCCTATTGCCTATCAATAGTGAAAGCATGCAGCACATGTCAGCATAATGGACCTGCTCCACCTCTTAACAAAATTAAGGGTGGAAAACCTCCGCCTGCTGCTCCATTTCAACATCTTCAAATTAACTTTGCAGATATGCCAAAGGCTTTTGGAAAAAAGCACCTCCTTGTTTTGGTTTGCCCTCTGACTTCCTGGGTCAAAGCTTTTCCTACTGCTAATTGTACTGCTGCCACAGTGGCAAAAATTCTCCTTAGAAACATTGTACCCCGTTTTGGCATCCCTCTTGTGCTCGACTCAAACCGCGGACCTCACTTTATTGGTCATGTCCTTGGCCGTTTAAAACAAGGACTGGGCATTTCACACTCCTTTCATACACCCTACCACCCCCAGTCTAGCGAAAAAGTTAAGCGTATAAATAGGGAACTTAAGTTTACAGTGGCTAAATACTGTCAGGAAACAGGATTAAAGTGGCCTCAGGTACTTCCCTTGGTCCTGTTTCACCTTCGTACTCGCCCAACCCGCGCATTGGGATTATCCCCCTTTGAACTGCTCTATAAACACCCCCCCTTTATCGCCTCGCAGTTTTCCCAGACCGTGCCGCTGGAGGAACAGATCCACCCGTTCCAACCAGGGGACTTCGTCTGGGCCAAAAAGTTCGTTCGTGACGACACCCTCCAGCCAAGGTTTACTGGACCCCACCAGGTTCTTTTAACAACCCAAACTGCAGTGTTCCTGAAAGGACGCAAATCTTGAATCCACCACTCCCACGTCAAGCCAGCCGTAGTGGACCACAGTGACGGACCAGCAGCTCTTGTCACCACTGAGGACACTGCCTTCGACCAGTGGACCAGCTTACCTCTCTCAAACATTAAACTTAAATTAACTCGAAAAAAATAAAAGGACCCTTTATTCTGACAACTGTATGTTTTTTTTATGCTTTTTTAGTTTATTTTCTGCTTATAAAAAATGCTATGTTTTTGTAAATGACACCTACTCTAACACTTTTCAACATACCAAACACCTAAGGGAAATGGCTAAAAACTACTCCTCTGGCCAGCCACCTTATAATTGGTGGGGAGCCTTATAAAATTGGCTGCCCGGATTTGGGTGGGTTAAAAAAAAAACTCTTGGTGGGTGTTGTTGGGGCCATAGTAGTCCTTATAATACTGTGTTGCTGTATTCAGTGTGTCCCCTCCCTCATAAACTCATGTAAGTCAGTTTATTCTTTTCCCACTTCAGCTAAAAGCCTTACTCTCTTCAAATTGGCCCAGGCTAAAATTGCCACGCGGCCCTTAAGATCTTAAAATAGGGTGTAGCTTTTTGATTAATAGTTATCTCAAAGCTACAAATGGAGGAATGTTGGGTCTAAACTTTTGGTGAACTTTGGGGAGCCAAAACACACCCAGACTGACTGTCTCTGCATAATCCTTCCTGAACCCTTTTGAACAAAGCACTGACCTGCAAACTACTCATAACACCCCCTTTCCCTAGTAGCCATTAGCCTTTATCTCTATGCATTTACTTGTTAACTTGCTTTTCCTGTAAAATCTTGATTAATTATGCATGACCATTATCTTTTGTTAATCACTTTGTTTACTTCTGTGTATAAATATTGATGCTCACCCCTAATAAAGGGGCCACACTTAATCTAAAGCTTTTTAGAGCTAAGGATAGTGTGAGCCCGTTGATCAACGCATTGGTGTCTGGTCTCTGACAGAATTGTGTGCCCCATACCAACTCCGCACGAACTCGGGTGCTGGAGAGGTGAGTAAGAACTTGCTTTATTACCTAACATATCCATTCACATGCATGGGCTATTTTGAGCATTTCAGTTTTCACAACATAGGCTCATCCCAGATTCTGGAACAAGCTCAAATGCTCAGTTCGTGGAGTATGTACATAAGCTATACTAAAGACAAACCCACAGTAACTGTCTCCAGTTTGTGAGGGACCCCATGGAGCCAGACTCTAGGAAACAGATACATTCATGGAGGTTAAGTCCATTAACGGCTATTAGCGAGGATGGGAAAGAAATGGTGTCTTTAGCCTCTTTGTCAGAGGGTGGAGGTGGACAGCAGGAGAGAGATCACTTGATCATTACCTGTTAGGTTCACTCCCTCTGGGGCACTTGGCATTGGCCACTGTCGGTAGACAGGATACTGGGCTGAATGGACCTTTGGTCTGACCCAGTATGGCCATTCTTATGTTCTAAGCTAAATGAACCCAAAGTTATGGAGACAGATGAGAGTCAAGGAAGCCAGCAGAGTATCAGAAACCTGGAAAAATCTCTGACTGGATGGGCTCAGGCGTTTGGTCACAAGCTGAAGTGGTTCAAAAGTTTTGGAATTTTATTAAGCAGAATTTTTTTTATTGTTTCTTTAAAGAAACACAGCAAGCAGCAAATATTTGGCCACACACTTCTGAAACCCCAAACCATGTTCAAGTTTTGGCAGACTAATTTCAGCTTTTCAATTAAAAAAAAAAACAACAAATTTTGAAGGAAAGCAGACATTGTCCGTGATTTTTTTCTGCTTTTTAAAAAGCCCTGGCTTTCGATCCAAAAAAAGTTTTGATGGAAAATATTTGTCCAACCCTTTTAATGAGTTTTAGTGCCTGAGAAGGTGTAAAGGTGACTTGAAAAGAGGTTCTCTCAAAACTGGGTTTGTGCCGAGATGCAGACGGTTTTTAAATGTTTTTTCTTCCCAGGGCTGCCTGGGGGAGGGGGAAGGGCAAGTGAGGCAATTTGCCTCAGGCCTCACAAGAGCCCACACAAGAATATAGTGTTCTACAGTATTGCAGCTTTTTTTTTTATGGAAGGGTCCCCTGAATCCTCTGGGAGGCCCTGGGTTATGTACTTCCTTTGCTCATAGGAGGTTCATCCTGAGTCTCTTGAGTCCAACAGCAGTTTTAATCTCAGACAAGATTCCACTTAAATAATGGCTGAGAGCTTGGCCAACATAGTGGGAATTGAACTGGGAACACCAAAACCTAAAAGCATGAGCTACTACATCATGAGCTAAAGAGCCCGGGCTCTGGAGCTAGCAGTCGTAGCAGACTCATATCCTCTGCAGATCGCCACACTCTGGGACCTGTCAGATTCTCAGCAGTGGATTACAAATGCACAGAGACAACTGCTTCCTTTTAGGAAGCAGAACTAGTTGTCAATGACAAGCTAAATATTAATACTCCCTTATCCAGATATGATAGCTGTACAACATCAAGGTCAATTAAGCACAAAGCTGATTCTTTGCAAGGGAGCACAAGAAGCGATATTTCCAGAGCTTTAAAGTGAGAGCGTGAATAGGTTCCACATAACCTTATGATCAGAACATTGAACAGCCTGCTGTCAAATACAAGAAAAACTTTCTGCAGCATGCAGGAGAATAAATCACTGAAAGAGAGTTTACAAAAGGCTCTGTACCACTTCAAATCCCTGCAATGTATCTTTAATACTTACTGTACCTCCCTCAAATCACTCTGATAAAACTGTAAAGACTAATTTTGTTCCCAGTAAATAAAACAAAACAAGCTTCCTATTCACTGGGTTATGTAAAAAAAGTCCTTTATCCAAGCAAGCGAAATGCTATACAAAACTCAAAATTCCATTGTGCCTCACTATGGTTCATCGGCACGCATAAGCATATACATTACTGAAAACTAGCATTTTTACAACCAAAGTAAAGTGGACAGATATTGTGCAGACATTTTCAGACCCACTTCCCCCCTCTGCCCTTTTAGCTAGGCAGATGCCCCTTTTATTACAGAGCTCCACAAATGCACAGTAGATAAACCCTTTGAAGTTATTGCTTATTTCCAGACAAAGGACTTATTAGAAATTCACGAGGCAACTTATTGTGAGTCTTGAGATTTATGTCTTTTTCCCTTGATCAAAATGAATTTGACAAAGATGTAATAAATAAATAAATAAAATGCAACTCACCTTCCAGAAGTTATCTACTTTGCCATAAACAAGTGACTGATTCTGCCTTTTGATGTCATTAATGTGTTTAACGTCACTGGAATTCAGATGCTGCTCCACCACAAACCCAAGGAAGCTGTTATCTGGAGTGTGAGCTGCAAGAAAGAAAGGAGAGACATGTTTATTACATGAAGTAATAAAGCATTGGGATTTTAATATGTGGTCATCATCAGAAGAGTGACTTCCATGGAAATGTCTCCTCGCTTGACAAATCTGCTCCCTGCATGTATATTCAGAGATATATTTGCTTACTCTATTGACAATATTAATTCTTACTACTTTAAGTCCAACAGATCCAAAACAGCAATAGGAGTAAGTCATTCTTTTCTTACTCATTCATCACTAGTAATAAAAATTCTGAAGCTGGAACTTGATTAACAGTACTGTTTATAATGTTTAGCTTTATGCTACAGATGAAAGATGATGGTGTCTGAGCCAGAAGTACCCCAGTTTGACTTTCAGACCTCATTACAACTTGCAGAAGTGGCAATTAGAAAAACACTATCTTTACACTTGTAAAGTGAGCTGTAAGACACTGAGGAACAATTAACATGAAAGTCTATGCTGTCTTAATTATTACTACATACAGTCACCAGTTAGAGTTTAACTGTACTTAAGTGTTGTTCAAATTTTACTTCCCAAAGTGGAAGAGGAGCCAACACAAAACACGGCACAAATCACTTTAATATCGTGTCTCCATTTTAATTATTTTCATGTAAAATCACAAAAGAATACACAGAGGAGAGATGTAAGAGGTTAATATGAATTTTACTGTCTAGATCACATAATCCTTATAAATACTGGGTGTAAATCTGGCCCCATTGAAGTCAATGGGGTTTGTTCATTAATTTCAATGGAGTTAGGATTTCACCCATTATTCTTCTAAATTAAAATTATTTATTGGTGCATTACATTCTAAAAAGGACACATTTCATAAAAATTTTCTGTGACCTTGCCTTCTGTATAAGTCTTTTCTTACCAGCAACATCCAATGACTCTAGCCACCATTCTTTGGATGTATATAGAGATGTTACAGGTCCCCCATGAGTGTAAGAATTCCCGCCTCTCCTATTAATAAAGTGTTCAACTAGAGAGGGACTACCATATTAAGAAGAAGTGGTCACTCACCCTGTGCAGTAACTGTGGTTCTTCTAAACATGTCCCCCCGTCAGTGCTTCACTTCAGGTTCATGTGCACTCCACATACTTCTGATCGGAAATTTTCATTAGTAGCATCCATTCAGCCCACGGAGGTGCCCTAGTCCTCCTTTTGTCCCACAGCAAAGCTATATAAAGCTGCATGGGTGAACCACCCTCAATTCCCTCTACATTGCCAAGTCTCTTAAGAAACGCCAAAGCAGAGGGGTAGGACGACAGGTAGTGGCACACTCACAGGGTCACGCATCTCAAAGAACCACAGTTACTGCACAGGATGAGTATGGGTGCTTCACGTCAGGTGACTTCCAAGCAGAACCCCCAAAAGAAGAAGGGATCTTCAGAATCTAGTTCATAATTGAGAAAAGAACTGCGCTGCTAACTGTCACATGTCATCTAGAGGCATTGATTAAAGCAGTGTCTGGAGAAGCTACGTACAGAAGATCATGCAGATCTCAGATACAGGGACATTTTTAAGGAGGGCCACGGATGTAGTCTGAGACCTCTTAGCACGTGCTGACACACCAGGAGGAGGTGGAATGCTGGCAACAACATAATATGCAATAATATATCTAGAGATTCATTTGACAGTCTCTGGGTAGAAATAGCAGATCCTTTAGATCTGTCTGCAAACAAAATGAAAAGTCTTGGAGATTTCCTGAATGATTTAGTCCTATCCAGGTAGAAAGCCAGCACCCACCAGATATCTAGAATGTGGACAGCAGTCTTCAAAATGGAATTATGTGCTTTTGGAAAGAAAATTGGCAGATAAGTAGTCTGATTCAGTAGTCTGAAACCCAGATAATATTTTAGGAAGGAATCTGTGATGTGACTAACGAAATCTTGTTAAATATTGTGAAAGGAGGGTCTGCCATTAATGTCCCAATTTTACCCACTCTTCAGGCTGATGTAATAGTTACTACAAAGGCTAACTACATAGAGGAGTTTAATAAGGAGCAGAATGCCACTTGTTCAAATGGGCATTTCATGAGATTTCTAAGAACAAAATTGAAGTCCCAAACCAGAGCAGGGGCTTTCATCTGTGGAAAAACATTTCCCAATCCCTTCATGAACATTAAAGTTGGAGGACGAGCAAACACTGAGAGTCCCTCTTGAGACAATCCTGTTTTTCCTTTAAATGCAAGAGGTCCTCCAGAACTAGCAGAAGAGGGGCGGAGCGAGGAACAACTTTCTGGAAGTTGCATCAATGACTGACTACATCTATTCCCTTTATTGAAGGCAAGTATTTCTGATATTACTAAATGGTAGAGTCCATCTTCTGGCTCTTCCCCAACAAGCCATCAAGGAGCCACATCTTGAGGTGGAGACTTCTCAGATCAGGCAGCAGCCGGATGTGTCCAGCAACAGGAGATGAGGAATTACTGGAAGATTAATCGCTGGGCACACAGATAGGTGAAGCAAGTCAGGAAACCATGTCTACCTCGACCATGTCAAGTCTATTAGAATAACTCTGGCTTCGTTCTATCTGATCTTGTTCACCACGCTGAGAATAAGAGGCGTGGGGGAAACATGTAAAATAGCTTCTATTTCCAAGGGAGGAGGAAGGCATCCCCCCAATTAATTGAGGCCTAAGCTCTTCCCCTTGAACAGGTAGTACTTTTTGTTTGAAGATGTGGTATAGAGGTCCACTGAGAATTCCTATGTTCAAAGTATGTCAGTAAAAATCAGAGTCCAACTCCCATTTGTAGTCTTGGTGAAAAGACCTCCTGAGATCATTGGCTATGATGAAATTCTTGTGTGATGCCTTATGCATCAGTTCCATACCTTTATTGCCTTTGATGCAGAGGGAATGGGATCTCGTCCCCTCCGGAATGCAGGCCACGTCGCTGGTCATGACTCTGATAGACTTGTCTTTGATGAGAGACAGAAAGCGATGGTAAGCATTTCTAAATCATCTAAATTCCAACAGGTTGATGTGGAGAGTGGTTTCTTGGGTAACTATCCACCCTGTACTGTATGAGCACTGAGGTGTGCCCCCATCCTGTTACCTGAAATTGGGACAGCTAGTAAGCTTAGGGAGGACTAATGACCCACCAGAGTTTGGCAGAAAGCATGTTTATTATATTGATAGCTAAGTTCAAAAGAAGGGTGTGTGTGTGCGCGTCACACTCACACTCTCACGCTCCCAGGACAGGCACGGCACTGGAAATGTCAGGATTCTTCAAGGTAAGCGTCCCACAGCACAGCGATGGATGATGCGATTAAGGTAAGTCTTCTCGAGGCACGATGGAATGCACTGCGGCAAACCACTGGCCAGGCAGTCCGGGTGAAAGGCCTTCACTGGAGGTACAAGCTTGTGAGTGCACTGCTGAGCACATGGCTCCTTCCCCTTTTAAGGAACTGCTTCTTATGGCCTGTGATTAGAGATAACTTGGCCATGTCTGGTTGGTTACACTTCACCTTGGGCAATGTCCATGCAGTGTCCATGCACTGGGTGTGTGAGCGCTGCCTAATTAGAGTCCCAGACACTTTGTCTACCTGGGAGCTCTTTTGATCTTCCAGCTGTTTTAGCAGCCCATTCTTCACTCCACAAGCATTCCAGGAGGGAGGGGGAGGGGGGAAGCCACTTCACAGATATTCAAAGAGAGAGGAGACAAAGTGCCCTGGGGGAAGGTATAACAGATCTTTTGAACATACAGGTTATATAGAGCATACAGATCACTGCTGCTCCTACAACACATCCCAACACAGATGCTTCTGTCATTACGTGACCATTGGCACCAGCTGAAAGAAGAAACTCCAGCACCTACATTTTTATGATCTTGCCACCAGTCTAAGGAGCGTTTCACCTGTTGGGGAACTGATATTTGTTTGTCTAAGTTGTGTCTGCTCGATGAACAAGCTATTCTGAGCCATCTCTAGAGACAGTGAAGGCATAATCTTGCATGATTTGTCACAAAAGTGCAAGCTACCGTGTGACCGAGAAGCTGAAGACAGTGTGTTACTGAGATATGAGGGCTCATCTGAATAGACCTGACAAAGTCTGACAGTGCTAAGAAACTGTCCCTGGGAAGAAATGCCCTGGCTGCCAGGGAATCCAGGGATGCCCCTATAAACTGTAATTGTATATGGTAGTCAGCATGGATTTTTCCACATTCATTTCAAAGCCAAAGTCCATGAATAAGGCAAACGTCCTCCATGTGGCAGAGAGCACCTCCTTATAAGACCGACCCTTGAACAGCCAATCGTTGAGACCCAAAAACACTACAATTGGCTGTCGATTCAGGTACGTGGCCACTACTGCTAGAAACTTTGAGAACACGCTTGAAGCTGAGGAGATGCCAAATGGGAGCACTCAATATTGAAAGTGTCCTGGTCTATAATGAAATGCAGGTACCTTCTGTGGGATAGATGAATCGCTATGTGGACGTACGCATCTTGAAGGTGAAGAGCCAAAAACCAACCCCCTGAATCTAGTGAAGGAATTACACCTGCCAGACACCATCCTGAACTTTTGGGACCACACAAATCTGTTTAGGAGTCTTGCATCCTAGATTGGTCCCTATCCTCCATTTTTCTTTGGCACAAAGAAGTACCCTGAGTACAAACCTCTTCTTTTGTGCTTAGTGGGAACAGGTTCTATGCTCCTATATGAAGGAGGGAGTTTATTTGCTGTCTTAGAAAGAGCTTGGATGGGAAAGAGGGATGAGGAGGAGGAAGGGAGGTAAAGTTGATGGTGTAGTCTGTTATTACTTCCAGAACCATTACTCCAAGCTTGTCAGAAATGGAAGAGATGGTCTCTGCATTGGGGGTGTGCAAATGATTGCAGCTGACAGTCTAGGGAAGGGGGAGGGTTCAAATCCTCAATCATCCCATCAAGAAGCAGCAGCCGCTACCGCGGCCTGCTCCAAACTAGGGTCTGATGGATTAGAGAAACTTTCTCTGGAACCTTCATCTCTTCCTTAGAGGTTCCAGAGGTCTCTCTAAAAAAAAGAAGAATTGCACGAGGCAGGATGTTTGGACCATTTGGGATCTACTAAATTTTCTTTTCTTTGAATGAGTGTAGATGGCCAATGAATGCAACGCGGCTCTACAGTGTTTTAGAGTGTGTAGTGACTTGTTGGTACTCTCCGCAAACAAATTCAGTCCATCAAATGGGAGGTCCTCTATCATAGTCTGGACTTCTGGGGAACCAGAAAACTGGAGCCAGGATGCCCTGCACATCATCATGGCTGTGGAGATTAAATGAGCCATGGTGCATCCTGAGAGTTTTAGACCAGGACAGCTTGAAGGATTGTTGTGGTCAATAACTGTCCCTCAGCAATAACTGCCTGGAATTGTTCCCTTTTGTCTGAAGGAAGGTGCTGAACAAAACCAAACCCTGTATAATGTGTGAAGCTGTATTTGGGCATTAGTTCCTCACATACGATAGCTAAACTCACATGCAGGGTACTACAGAAATCAAATATGATTATGGGGCTTCAATATTTCATTCTTGAAAATCAGGAAACTGACTGACACCATAGAAAAGATAAGTTTATATACACACAATATCTTTTTATGTCACTGGTGGATCTCTCACAATTTCAGTAAAATGGGCAGAATGTACAGATTCACAAGTAAAATACAAGAATTTCAGAGGATAAATCACGCAGAAAAATAGTTTTATATATAATATTTACATATTAAATTGCTTTTTGAGTAAGAAAAACATAGATAGTTATAGATACAGTAGTTTGTGGATGACATTAAAGTTGCCAAAGTAGACTTATGCATTTATTGTCAGGATCTGTGATTTCCGGTCTCAACACATGAATACAAGAAATACTGATGCACCCAGAGGCACAAGGCTACAGGGAAGACTTCTAGGAAAACAATTTAATGCACATTATACAGACAATGGAAATCCTCTCAGTTATTATATTCTCTATTTAGGACTATTGTGCCTTGAATAAACTACATGAAATCCAATTATAATTACCCTTTTCACAAAAAATATTTCAGCTACAGTCAGACAGAGAACTTCCAGACCACAGAAATTGACAGTGGTATTTAACAATGAAGAGTGCAGAGAGAATGCTACTGATTAAGGGCACCTTTTCCATTTTCTTTTGTTTTAGGAAACGGATGCAAAGGAATGGGAAGGAAATACAAAGTTAAAAGAAAACACTAACATTGTTAGTTTGCCCCATTACTGCTCTTACACGAAAACATGTAGAAAGGGAAACAGAACCTCATGCTTCCGGATAACTCAGAGGACTGGCAATAAAATGTACAACATTTTTCCAGTAAGTTACTATAAAAATATGGCCCATTTTAGTCATCATATTTGCTTTATGTGAAAAGTTGAGTTCCAGTCCAGATTGAAATAGCTTTATCTAAAATTGGCTACGTTAAGAATTTCTACCAACTTTTGCCTGCCTGATTCCTGTTTGCTTGATTTTTATCCAGTGGTAATTTTTTGCCCTCATAAACAAAGCCCTAGAAATAAAGCTGAGTTACAATCACATTGTAAAATCTTTACTGATAAGTATTTTAAGGTCACAACCCAATAAAAGATTGTACTACCTCTGGGTGAGTGAGAGGCCAAGAAAGCTGGCTCTTTTCCATCAGATTTAGCAAGATGTCAAATCCTTGAAGGTCTCTAGCACTGCAATTGCACATGCTTCAGAATGAGTTTGGTTGACTTATATCTTTACCATCTCTGTTGTGATAAAATGCCAAGTACTGAGGAATCAGAATAACCACCATATATAGAATTTTAAAAATTGGATGAATATTATCTGGTAAACACCAATAGTTTATACATACATATACTGTTTTGAATATAATTTATGAAGTTGTTCTGCGCAGGAGTAGTAGTAAATCCTAGTATATATGCAACACTTTAAGAACTATTAAACCTCTCAAAATCTGTGAAAATGGATAACTATTACCCACATTTAAGAAGGGAGGAAACTAAAGGGGAAAAAAAGGTTATGCCACAAAGAGAATCAGATCCATAGCTGAGATTAGCTATCAGGACTCGTGTATCCAAGCCTGCTGCTCAGACCACTGGATGTACACTCATTAATTGGTAAAAACAATATTTACTGTTTTGCTGCATTAAAAATATTTTTCCTTTAAATAAAGAGAATTCCCTGTGCATTAAAGAGAGAAACTAAGAACAACCTACAGATGATGGGCACAGGATTGCCCTTGCAACTATTATCCCAATGCACCACCATTCTGAGCTGTTATCTTGTGCAGGGCCTCATGCAGAAAGTTATGTACCAACAGTATTAAATAATGCCTCACAAATGAGCCCTGGTTTTAAATTTCTATTTGTGACATGAACCAAGAATATGAGATTAGGTCACCAGAAGCAAAAGCCACCTTTGCTCAACCATCCACCATCTCTCAAACCCTGCCTAGAATTGTCCTGTTCAGTAACATCTCCTAGTCACAAATCATTACCATATTTTTTGTTACTTGCCACTAAACAATTGTGAATGCAGCTCCTTTATTTGTTGAACAATTTTCACTGTACTTCTCTAGGACTGTATGCATAGTGCATGACGAACTAAATGTGTCTCAGATTTTTACAGAGCAGTTAAATTCAACAGCATGGTAGACAGCAAGTAGCCATGACTTGGCAAGTAGCCTCAAATATAGTGAACAATGAAAAAGCAAATAAGGAGTTCTTTTACAGAATCTGCAACAATGAGGAACTCCCATTAATTCAGGGACAAGCTTCACAGTGTTCTAAATAAATTGGGTTTGGTTTACTTTCCACTGTCAGCACTTGCACAGTAGATAAGCCTTGCTCTCGTGAAGTTTGGCAGCATATTGGCAACACTCTCAAAATGTTCCTGAGCTATTTCTCAGATACACTGTCCCAGATCTCTCTCGACATTCGGCAAACATGTAATTCTTCCTTTCATTCCTCATTATTTATTGGTTACTGTATGGAAAATAAAATCCCACCCTTTTGTCTCTATTTCCTTAATCCAGCTGCTTCATTTCAGCCAGCCCTCAGCAAATCTCAGTGCCACAGGCTGGAAGCCCTGAGCCTGGCCCCCTCCCCCGTGGGGCTGTAGTCATGAGCACCGGGTTGCCAGAAGTCCTGTCTGCTCCGTGCAGCTCCCGGCATGTCCCCTAGAAGCAAGGTCTATCAGGGAAACGCTGTGCATTGCCCGTGCCCCGAGCACCAGCTTCGCAGCTCCCATTGGCCAGGAACTACAGCCAGTGGGAACTGTGGGGGCGGCACCTGTGGGTGTGGGCAGCACACACCGCGCAGAGCCCCCTGCCCCCTCTGCATAGGGGCCAGACATGGCGGCTGCTTCTAGGAGCCACGCGGAGCCTGCATCTAGCCCCGCTGCGCCACGGACTGAGAGCCGCCCGAGGTAAGCACTGCCCGGCTAGAGCCCACACCCTGAACCCCCTGCTCCAGGTCGGAATCCCCTCCCACACCTTAACTCCCTCCTAGGCCCCACACTCCAACCCCCTGCTGCAGCCCTGAGCCCCCTCCTGCATCCAAACTCCCTTTTGGAGCCTGCATCTCAAACCTCCCACACCCCAACCCCCTGCCCCAGCCCACTCACGCACTCCAAATCCTTTGGCCCCAGCCCGGAACCCCTTCCTGCACCCCAAACCCTTCACCCCCAGCCCTACACCAGATCCCGCACCCCCAGTCGGAGCCCTCACCACCTCCTACACCACAGCCCTCTGCGCCAACCTGGAGCCCCCTCCCATACCCTGAACCCCTCATTTTTAGCCTCACCTCGGAACTTAGGGGGAAGCCCTGAGAGCCCACACACCCCCGGCAGGACTGTGTGTGGCCCGCAACTGATTTTTTCTGTTGGTTAGTAGCCTCTGATAGAAAAAAGGTTCCCTGCCCTTGCATTAACCCCTTAGTGCTAACAGTGTACAAGCAGCAAAGAGTCCTGTGGCACCTTATAGACTAACAGACGTTTTGGAGCATGAGCTTTCGTGGGTGAATACCCACTTCGTCAGATGCATCTGGATAGGCATATATCTGGTGTCTTTTCAAGGAAAAAACCTGGCTGTCCCCCAATAAACATGCTTGCCTTGTTTTTGCTGATGCCTGTTGAAACGGCACAGGAGGTGTTAGCTAGGTTGCCTAAAAATCACATAAATGAGTCACAGCTGCAGAGACAGGAATACAATCTAAAAGTTCTGGCTCCCAATTTCTTGATCTAAACACACTACACTCCCTCCAACAATTTGATTAGCTGACACTGATCAGACACACATATCAGGCATTGCATAAGCTGTCTAAAACATTTCAGAGCCACTGAACAGCTTTACTTTTTTTTTTTTTTATAATAGTCAGTAAGTGCAACTTTCAGCTACATTGTTCTCATGTACATGTTTTAATTTTCAACAGCCTTGCAGGTTGTTGGGTTCAAATAATTTGAATAAGTCCACCTCAGTTTAAATGCTCATAACTGGAAAACAAACCAGGTGCAAGCAAATCTTGAAACTATCTGCAAGAAAAACTACAGATGCAAAAATTACGTTGAATGATGGAGATTGTGAGTTTATGATATCTGAACGAAAAGCAGTGGGGAAAGCATTGTGCTCTGTTCAGTTAAAGACAAAACTTATGAAAAAAGGCATAAGTACAACATCACAGCCTGAAGAACTCTGACTTAAAAATGATCAAATACAACAGTAACTTAGTCTACCAAATGGAATCACTCTGCAAATGTGTCAAAAAACAACCACCAATCACTCCACAGAAGCATTTGAGACACTGAAGCTAACAAAAGTGAACTCCAGACATCAGTGTGTGTTGGAAAGCTAATTTCAGAATAAACCTCCTTACCAAAATGTATATCCAGTTAATATTGTTCTTTTATGCATTTGTGCTGAGCGTACTGCAGCTTTGCATATTCAAAAACAGAATTACAAGCTCCCTGTCCTCTGTGTTTTGCTAGATTATGACCTAGCTTTTGAAACTGCAAAGATTCTCCCTAATGGGAACATTCACTTTTAATTCTCGCTCTAGAAGCAATTATATATGAAAACAAGGATACTTACGGAACATTGTATAAAACTGCTGTGGATTAAGGTTCCATTTCCCCCATGGCGTCTTGTGGCCTTTAGACTGGGCATAATGAGCATGATTAAACTCAGGTTCAGTCCCGAACGAATCCAGTACTCGTAACATACACCTGAATGAAAAACAAGTAATTAAAACCGTTCATGTTCTTCTTTGACTAAGCTTCTCTCTTAAATTTAAGAACTTCCTTTACCCAGAACAAACCTTAATCATTTCTAAATTGTGCAATTACAAAAATGTCACCAAATGGTAATAAACGTCACCAACCATAGATGCAACCAAACAGGCTTTGAGAAGAACAAATGTAGGTTTCAAAAGTCACTAACTACTGTGCATTCATATAAACGAAAATGGAAAATGAACATGTCTGATATTTGGTTTTGTTGGTTACACTTTATTAACTTAGCATATTCATCTGAGACTAGCTGTTTAAAGGAACAGTGTAAAGAATCAAAGAAAAAAATTTTAAATTCCTTTCTGTCCCTAATTTATAGCAAAAACTAGAAAAGATTTAAAAGTATAATTTACCTCTCTCTTTGAATCCTTCCACTGGCTCTCCCTTCTCTATCACATCAAAAACAAACTGTTTGTCTTTACTTTCCAGGCCTTTCATGGCGTATCCTCACTGCACCTGCCATCTGTCATTCACTACTGAAATGCTCACTTCTGCTAAGGATTGGCCCATGATGCCAACTTCCATTGCCCACTTGTTAACTTTTCAGACAAGCACCTTTGTGCTTTCTCCAATACTAACCCCTCATGGTTGGAAAGAGATCTCCTTAATCATATGCAAAGCTACCTCATTATCTCCCTTCAAATCACTCCTCAACACATGTTTTTTACCCTGATGCCTACAACTTGATAGGCCACTAGTCTGCTGAGACCACTGTCAGTCACGCCGACCAATGTTGTCTCATTGTTTCCTTGCACTCCTGTATCTCTGTATCAAGCTGTTGTTTCTGGTCTTCTGTATAGACTGTTCTATGTACAGCTCCTAGCACTACAGGGTCCTGGTCCATGACTAGGGCCTCACAGCTAATGTAATTCAGAGAGAAAATAATGACTGCTGACTCTTCTAAATGGACACCAATTCTAATTTTGGTGTCTCCTAATCTTTTTAAGGGCTGAGAATTGTCTCCCTCCAACAACCCAAGTGACACATATGGTTTGAAAGGGAGCAGAATGGCCTCCTCCCCCCAAAGAGCAAAACACGAGTTGTAGCAGATAGATGGCAAGAAGCTTGTAAAACTGGGGTCTACACTGAAGTGTGCTATAGAGCAGTGCTTCTCAAAGTGGTGGTCCGCGGACCAGTGCCGGTCCGCGAGCCATCAGCTGCCAGTCCCCAGCAAGTTTCCTCATAAGAGCGTCAAATAGGATAATATGGCACCAGTCCCTGGCACATTGGAAAAGGAAAATTGCCAGTTCCCCAAACCAGATAGCTTGAGAAGCACTGCTATAGAGTACAGCTCTGCAGGGGTTTGATCTCTGTCACTGCACAATGAGGGTGAAGGCATGGCCAATTGATCTACATTTACATGGATCCACTTTCCATCTCTCACTGGTGAGGGTTCTGCAGCTGCATGAGTTATTAAGGGGAACAGATTGCAATAGCAACCAATGACTTGGTGAGCAGGTGCTCTCCCTTTTGAGAAGTGATCTACCCTCCCAGCCCCATATACTACCTTATGCATAAACTCATTTCCTCAGAAAGGAAGAAAGAACTTGGCCCTAAAAATACACATGTACAGTCATCTGTAGTCATTTGTTTCAAACATTCCTTTTACAATTTCTCCTCCAGTCCCCAACGTCTAAATGAAAATTCATAAAGCAATGGCAAATTGTAGCTTTAATATGAAATGTTACCTTCATATTTGAGAGCACAGGACAGAATAATTTACATGTTTTATCCCTATAGGGATCTTTCAAGCAAAATGAATAGAAAAGTACAACATACTGTGAATCACAAAACAACAAAGCTGACAGTTCCGTTTCTGTAGTAGTTATTCAGTGTTTTATGTCAACTGTTTTCATTGAGAACATTTTACAACAGTGGCAATTATCTCTGCATCACAGAGAACACTCCAGCAGGACAAAAACAGACTCTGCAGCAGTAAATCAGAGAGTAAGAACCGAATTCTTGTTTCTTTGGTAGTCTCAATCCAGCATTCCTAATAAATGCACATTTTGGTCTCATGTGTGACTAGAGAGACTTCTAGGAAGCTAAATTGAGACCTCATTGGGGCCTGTTGAATCATCTACACGAGGAGCACAAATGCTTCAGGTGTATTTAATGCTACACGTACAGGCTGATTTAAACAGCTGGATCTTTAATTGGAAAGGATCCAACATAGAGAAAACAAAGGGTCTCTGAAGCAGCAGGATGATAGAGATACAGAAGTGATGGAAGGTGCAGCAGAAAGCAAGCTAATCAAGGAAGGAAGTAAATGAAGGGTGTGTTTATTCGATTATGGCATGCGGGAACTGGAGAAACGAATAAGGGAAGGGAAAGTCAGATAAGAAGGGTTTGGAAAGGCAAACCCGAGCCATAAAACACCGCAGGGTGTGTGTCATGACACATGCAGACAGAGTGCCTTTGAATTGCTGTGAGGCTAATAAGGGTATGCAGTGGCATGCTTGGTTGAGTCTTAATGGATTTTATTGAAAGTGAGACATTTATGTTGAACAGCAGAACTCTAAGTGTTACAGAAATAATTATGTACCACGAATTCTTGGATATATTTGCTGGTTTCAAACCATCTCCACAGAACACACTGTAGCAGAAAGTATTAAATGAAGTCTGAAGCGTCCTATGCTTCTGATAGCTTGGGAGTGAGGGAAGATCTTACTGAAAACTGTGCTCAGACACCACACTATTACATTAGTACTTAATCGTTTAAATATGTCAAAGCAGCAAAGAATCCTGTGGCACCTTATAGACTAACAGACGTTTTGGAGCATGAGCTTTCGTGGGTGAATACCCACTTTGTCAGATGCATGTAGTGGCAATTTCCAGGGGCAGGTATATATATGCAGGCAAGCTAGAGATAATGAGGTAGTTCAATCAGGGAGGATGAGGCCCTGTTCTAGCAGTTGAGGTGTGAAAACCAAGGGAGGAGAAACTGGTTCTGTAGTTGGCAAGCCATTCACAGTCTTTGTTTAATCCTGAGCTGATGGTGTCAAATTTGCAGATGAACTGAAGCTCAGCAGTTTCTCTTTGAAGTCTGGTCCTGAAGTTTTTTTGCTGCAGGATGGCCACCTTAAGGTCTGCTATAGTGTGGCCAGGGAGGTTGAAGTGCTCTCCTACAGGTTTTTGTATATTGCCATTCCTAATATCTGATTTGTGTCCATTTATCCTCTGCCGTAGCAACTGTCCAGTTTGGCCGATGTACATAGCAGAGGGGCATTGCTGGCATATGATGGCGTATATTACATTGGTGGACGTGCAGGTGAATGAACCGGTGATGGTGTGGCTGATCTGGTTAGGTCCTGTGATGGTGTCGCTGGTGTAGATATGTGGGCAGAGTTGGCATCGAGGTTTGTTGCATGGATTGGTTCCTGAGCTAGAGTTACTATGGTGCGGTGTGCAGTTACTGGTGAGAATATGTTTCAGGTTGGCAGGTTGCCTCTGGATGAGGACTGGCCTGCCACCCAAGGCCTGTGAAAGCGTGGGATCATTGTCCAGGATGGGTTGTAGATCCCTGATGATGCGTTGGAGAGGTTTTAGCTGGGGACTGTATGTGATGGCCAGTGGAGTCCTATTGGTTTCTTTCTTGGGTTTGTCTTGCAGTAGGAGGCTTCTGGGTACACGTCTGGCTCTGTTGATCTGTTTCCTTATTTCCTCGTACGGGTATTGTAGTTTTGAGAATGCTTGGTGGAGATTTTGTAGGTGTTGGTCTCTGTCTGAGGGGTTAGAGCAGATGCGGTTGTACCTCAGTGCTTGGCTGTAGACAATGGATTGTGTGATGTGTCTGGGATGGAGGCTGGAGGCATGAAGGTAGGCATAGCGGTCGGTAGGTTTTCGGTATAGGGTGGTGGTAATGTGACCATCACTTATTTGCACCGTGGTGTCTAGGAAGTGGACCTCCCATGTAGATTGGTCCAGGCTGAGGTTAATAGTGGGGTGGAAGCTGTTGAAATCGTGGTGGAATTTTTCCAGAGTCTCCTTCCCATGGGTCCAGATGATGAAGATGTCATCAATGTAGAGTAGGTAGAGAAGGGGCGTGAGTGGACGAGAGCTGAGGAAGCGTTGTTCCAGGTCGGCCATAAAAATATTGGCATATTGTGGGGCCATGCGGATGCCCACAGCAGTGCCACTGATCTGGAGATATAGATTGTCATCAGATTGGAAATAGTTGTGTGTGAGGATAAAGGCACAGAGCTCAGCAGCCAGTTGTGCTGTGGCATCATCAGGGATACTGTTCCTGACAGCTTGTATTCCATGTGTGTGTGGGATGTTTGTGTAGAGAGCCTCTACATCCATGGTGGCTAGGATGGTGTTTTCTGGAAGGTCACCAATGTGTTGTAGTTTCCTCAGGAAATCAGTGGTGTCACGGAGATAGCTGGGAGTGCTGGTGGCATAGGGTCCACACATCCAGACAGTCCTTCAGTGAGAGTGCCAATGCCAGAGATGATGGGCGTCCAGGATTTCCGGGTTTGTGGACCTTGGGTAGTAGATAGAATAACCCTGGTCGGGGCTCTAAGGGTATGTTGATTTGTTTCGGTGTTAGTGTAGGGAGTGTCCTGAGTAGATGTTGCAGTTTCTTAGTGTATTCCTCAGTGGGGTCTGAGGGAAGTGGACTGTAGAATTTGGTGTTGGAGAGTTGTCTGGCAGCCTCCTTTTGGTAGTCAGACCTGTTTATGATGACAACAGCACCTCCTTTATCAGCCTCTTTGATGATAATGTCTGGATGGTTTCTGAGGCTGTGGATGGCATTGCGTTCTGCATGACTTAGGTTATGAGGCAAGCGATGTTGTTTTTCCACAATTTCTGCCTGTGCACGTCGGCGGAAGCATTCAATGTAGAGGTCCAGACAGTCATTTTGACCCTCAGGAGGAGTCCATGTGGAGTTGTTCTTCTTTTGCTGTTGGTGGGAGGGTACCTGTGTATCAGTGCGATGTTCAGTGTTGTCCTGAAAGTATTCTTTGAGTCAGAGAGGGCGAAAGTAGGCTTCCAGATCGCCGCAGAACTGTATCATGTTGGTGGGGGTGGCAGGATAGAAAGAGAGTCCCCGAGATAGGACAGACTTTTCTTCTGGGCTCAGTGTGTAGTTGGATAGATTGACGATATTGCTGGGTGGGTTGGGGGTACCACGGTTTTTCAGAAGCACCTTTCAAGAGACTCTTACCTACACTAAGGTCACAATAAATCTGCCTAATGTATTTAAAGTACGGCGGAAAAATCAAACAAGTGAAATATCCACATTATTTAGTATATTTTCTATAAAAATATAAGAGTGAGCAATAAAACTCTAGGTCTATGAAAAGGAGATAGGATGGAGAATGGGGACTAGATTCCAAAAAAAAAAGTAAAAACCTCCCCCAATCTCCCTATAGTTTGTTTTTAACAGTGTGAAAGTTACAGTAGCTGATGCTTATTCTTTTTTTTCCCTTGCCTGTACAACTAATTTACCATCATTCAATAATGTTTCAGTAACACCACTCCTGACATCTATTGTCAGCAATGGGTGACTTTTCCAGTGTAGGTCACAGAATCTTTCAGGCTAGTTAGGATCTGCATTTCTAATGTAAAAATTTAAGCAGACTTCCTTTCAGGGTTTCTTTATGCAGAATATCATCAGGTTAGGCCTCAGTAAGGACTGGGAGTGGTTGGGTTATTATAAAATCTAAACTTCATTTCTCCAATACTAATTTCTCCCTACTGTTACTCACACCTTGTTGTCAACTGTCTGTAATGGGCCACTCTCTTAACACTTCAAACTTTATTTTTCCTCCCTTGGTATCCTGCTGTTAATTGATTTATCTCATCAGACTGACCTCACACTTGGTAAAGCAACCCCCATCCTTTCATGTATTTATACCTGCTCCTGTATTTTTCATTTCATGCATCCGATGAAGAGGGTTCTAGCCCACGAAAGCTTATGCCCAAATAAATTAGTTAGTCTCTAAGGTGCCAAAAGGACTCCTGTTGTTTTTATTTATACAGAATGTTGCTCATTTTGAATAGCAGTCGTGTTAGACATCAAAGCCAAATCAGTTACAGTACATTCATGATACTGGCAGCACCAATGATACTGGACATACAGCAGGTGTTACCTGATGTCATCACTGGTGCTACAAGCAAGAGAAATGAACAAAAATAGGACTTGGTTCATGCAGAATTTCAGAACTCCCAGCAGCAGAGTCACTGCTTTTGGAGCTGCTAACTCTAGTCACCTAATTTGAAATCATCAATAACTTCCTTTGAGCTAAAGTTCTCTTACAAAACTGATATGGCAGTGAATATTGAAATGAACAAACAGCAAGTCTGAATTTAATTCACATTCAAGCCTGCTCTGTACAAGCAGACAAAACTGGCCAGCATACTGACATCTGCTGAGAGAATTTAACTGACATAAAACTAAGAAATGCGAGCACAGAAATACCCTTAGCTTTGCTATAGAAAAAAAAGTGGGGAGGGGGCTCAGACTGTAGATATAACAAGAACTGACCAGCTATTAAATATTAATAAATGAAGACAGAAATTAGTAAGGAAGCAATGACAAGGTAGCAGTTCTATATGATAATATTCATTCTATTGAAATAAACTAAAATATATGTAAACATCTGCTTTGACACTGGAATTATCCATGTTAAGTAACAAATTCTTTCACTGACAAAATTTGCCAAGAAGCTTATGTTACTCTGTGTTTGTGTATGGGGGAAGGGGCACTGGTAACACAATTTATTTTAAAAAGCAAAACTAAGAAAAATTGTAGTTCACACAAATTTGTTTAGAGCCAAATTTAATTGCAAAAGTCATGAACCAGGAAAAAAGTCAGATTAGAAAAAAATAGGGAAAAATATATTGACATTTGAAGATGTAATGATTCATGAAATAAGAAAAATGGAAAGCTAATCAAACAACCTTGGTGTCATGCTACATTTACATATCTTCATTATAAAACATGGCAAATAGGAAATTAAATGAGGGATAAAAAGGAAGGGACCATTTTCATTTTACATGTTTTTTGCCATTCTGGCCTAATGATAGAATCATATCTGGCAGACAGACAACCAAAGAAATTCAGTGGAAAACAAGATTAGATTGATTAGTGCGCTCCTCAGAGCAGAACCTATCTTCATTTCAAATTCCCTTCAAAGTCCCTATGAGAGAATACTGTAGTGTGCAACTTGGGCAGGTGCGTAATTTAAAATAAGCCTATGATGGAAAAGATGGAACTTAGAAAAAACTGAGGCTGGGAGAAAGGCTAAGATGACTTTTTTCTGCCTCCATAAGAATACATTTCAGTCCATTCACTTTAAAAAAAACAGAATTTGTTGGGAATTTTGAGTGACACCACCAACTTGATTTAGAAGCAATTTAGAAACAGTCAGGACTGCAAGTCATACAAAAAATATTTTATTAAATCCAGGAGTTTGGAATAAGCTATTTTAGATCTGCTGGTTCCACGTGCGGCGGGGAGAGAGACAGAGAGAATTTATTTCAGCGCTCAACTACCCTGACAGTTTTTTTCTAATATCCTGCTGCAATTTAAGCTCATGGCTTCTTGTCCTATTCTCAGAGGTTAAGGAGAATAAATTTTTCTCCCTTCTTGTAACAACCTTTTATGTACTTGAAAACTGCTATCATGTCCCTTATCAGTCTCCTCTTCTCTGGACAAAACAAACCCATTTTTTTCAATCTTCCCTCACAGGTCAACCATTTTTGTTGCTCTTCTCTGGACTTTCTCCATTTTGTCCACATCTTTCCTGAAATGTGGCACCCAGAACTGAATACAATACTCCAGTTGAGGTCTAATCAGAACAGAGTAGAGCAGAAGAATTACTTCTTGTGTCTTGCTTTACAACACTCCTGTTAATACATCTCAGAATGTTTGCTTTCTTTGCAACAGTGTTATTTAGCTTGTGATCAATCCACTCTGATCCCCAGATCCCTTTCTGCAGTACTCTTTCCTAGGCTGTCATTTCCCACTTTTTTTACTGCTGAGGGAAATCTGCACCAAAAAATTAAAAATTCTGCATACATTTTAAAATTTTGCAAAACTCTGCATATTTTATTTGTTAAACTAACACAATATAATCACACCATTTTCAATTATTTGCAAAATACAAAAATAACCGAAAATGGTGTGATTATATATTTTGTGTTTGTGTGTTAGTTTAACAAATAAAATATGCAGAACTCTGCAGAATTTTAATTTTTTTGGCAAAGAATTCCCTCAAGATTACCAGGGCTCTGTGTGGTGCAATTTAGGTGCAGGCAGCTCGGTGGGAGGCTCGGGGAAGTGGGGGAAGAATCTGGATGCACAGGGGCTCCATGCAGGGGGAATGGGACTGTGGTGGTTAGGGCTCAGTGGTGGTGGGGGACTGGGTGGGATGGGGGGCTCAGGGTGCAGACAGCTGGGGCTCAGTGGGGTAGGGGTCCAGGGCTCCTGATGTAGGAGGTGTGGCTTAGCGGGGGTGTTTGGGGGGCTTGGTTGGGGGGGTTCTGGGTACAGGGGGCTTGGTTGGGGATCTGGGTGCATGGGGAGGGGGAAGGGCCACTGTACGGGGAGCTGCTTCCCATCTGCCCAACCTCCCCCAGCCCCCCCTGTACAGAGCTTTCTGCAGCCAGGGAAAGTTTCAGGGGATTGATCTGACCCAGCCCCAACTACTCTGTGCAGGGAAGGGGGAGGAGGAACTCCATTTCTATTCTCCTCTATCTCCCTCCCGTCACCCTCACCGCCCAGCTGGGACCAAGGTCCCAGCTGCACTCCATGGCATCCCCATCCCCCGAGTGATTTACTTCTCTCCCAGCAGCCCAAACAGAGTGCCTGAGCTGCTGGGACGGGGGAAAATGAGCACTGGTGCAGCTTCTCTTTTCTTTCCCACAGAAACCATTTTCTGCAAGGAAGCAAAGGGAATCTACGGGGGGGAGGGGCATTTTTCTGCTGCCCTGCAGTGGCTCAGATTTTCCCCAGGAGTTCCATTTTGTATGTGTCCAACTGACTGTTCCTTCCTAAGTGGAGTACTTCACATTTGTCCTTATTGAATTTCATCCTATTTACTTCAGACTATTTCTCCAGTTTGTCTAGATCATCTTGAATTTTAATCCTATTCTCCAAAGCACTTGCAACCCCTCCCAGCTTAGTATTATCCACAAACTTTATAAATGTACTCTCTATGTCATTATCTAAAACATTGATGAAGATATTGAACAGATCTGGACCTAGAACTGATCTCTATGCGACCTCACTTTATACGTCTTTCCAGCTTGACAGTGACCCACTGATTATTACTATCTAGGAACATGTTTTCCTACCAGTTATGCACCCACCTTATAGCAGCTCCATCTAAGTTGTGTATCCCTAGCTTGTTTAGGAGAAGGTCATGTGAAACAGTATCAAAAGCCTTACTAAAGTCAATATATACCACATCTACCACTTTTCCCCTATCCACAAGTCTTGTTATCTTGTCAAAGAAAGCTATTAATTTGGTTTGGCATGATTTGTTATTGAAAAATGTTACTTATCACCTTATTATCTTATAGGTGTTTGCAAACTGATTGCTTATTATTTGCTCCTTTATCTTTCCTGGTACTAAAGTTAAGCTGACTGGTCTGTAAGTCCCCAGGTTGTCCTTATTTCCCTTTTTCATAGATTGGCATTATACTTGTCCTTTTTCAGTCCTCTGGAATCTTTCCCATCTTCCATGACTTTTCAAAGTAAATCACTAATGGCTCAGATATCTCCTCAGTCAGCTCTGGGAGTATTCTAGGATGTATTTCACCAGGCCCTGATGATTTGAAGATACCTAACTTATCTAAGTAATTTTTAACTTGTTCTTTCCCTATTTTAGCCTCATATCATACCTCATTTTCACTACCATTCACTGTGTTAGATGTCCAATTGCTACTAAATCTTTTTGGTGAAAACTGAAAGAAAAGTCACTGTATCACTTCTTCCCCCCTCCCCCATTGAGTAATGGGCTTACCCCCATCCTTGGTCTTCCTCTTTCTTTCTAATGTATTTGTAGAATGTTTTCTTGTTACCCTTTGTTTCTAGAGCTAGTTTAATCTAATTTTGTGCCTTGGCCTTTCTAATTTTGCCCCTACAAATTTGTGTTATTTGTTTATATTCATCCTTTGTAATTTGACCTAGTTTCCACTTTTTTGTAGGACTCTTTTTGGAGTTTCAGGTCATTGAAGATCTCCGGGTTAAGCCAGAGTAGTTTCTTGCCATACTTCTTATCTTTCCTATGCAGTGGGACAGTTTACTCTCATGCCCTTAATAAATATAGCAGTTAGTGGCCTCAGTTCAGTTCCCAATGGACAGATATTTATACATCACAAAGGCCACCACAACTTGTAGCCCCAGGAAACTCAATAGGCCAGACAGATTGAACTAACCATTCATCCTTAAAGATAGATCTCTCCAGCTCAAGGTTAGGACAGTGTGCGTAAGGTATTGTCACTGACTGTGCAAGTACTATCTCAGTGGATAAACAGAGGTCCTCAGTCTCCAGTGTCACCTAGCAGCTGTGTTCTTGCGGAACC
The DNA here is from genome assembly GCF_025201925.1 of Gopherus flavomarginatus. Taxonomy (NCBI): domain Eukaryota; kingdom Metazoa; phylum Chordata; order Testudines; family Testudinidae; genus Gopherus; species Gopherus flavomarginatus. Next base: position 64,688,860 of record NC_066626.1, read on the forward strand.
AGGGCACAGTACCCATCCTGTCTAACTCACAAAAGACCTCTGCTCCCCCCGCTACCCTGCGCCCGGCCTCTGCTTGATCAGAACTGATCAGAAAACAGACTTACAACGAGCAATGAAAAGGCAGTAGGAGACACACCTAAACCCCTGGGATAAGGATGACAGGATTAAGGAAACTCTCCTAGCCTCATTTGCATGGAAGATGGGACAAGGAGACATCTCCATTAGCATACAGAATGGAGAACAGAGATTCCAAGCCAAGAACCGCATGGAACTCTGGGACCAGAAAAGCAGGGAAGCACTGCATGGATCTCTGCTCCAGATGTTAATGAACCTACGCCTGCACACTCCCAGCTCAGTAATTGTCAGACCAATTCTAGTAATAAATCCTTTATTGGTATCCAAGACAGTGAAGCTCCCTAATTGTATTGTGAGGAACACAGCCCATAGCCAGAAATGATCAGCTCCCATTGGCTAGCCTGAACAAAACAACTTTGGTATACTCCCTTGAGCCATCAGTTCACACACAAACAAATCTAGTGTTCTCCCTTGAACTATTGTTGTTTCTCTACAAAAACCCCTACTCATGCTCAAGTAAGTGTTTTGATGCCTGGATCCAAAATCTGCATCAGTTCCATTGGGACTTCATCTTCTCCTGACCGATCATGCTGGGGGCTCTGCCTGTCTCCAGCACTCCGGACCCTCAGTTACCACCACTCAGTTCTCTCTCCCCAGTTATAGCCTTCTTACTCTACTTCTGTGATCAATTATAGGTTTCTAAACCTGACTTTTATAATCAAATTTAAGTTAGACTTAATATTATAACTGTTCTGTTTGTTTGGCTCCCCTATGGTTACCGCCTGGCAATAAATAATTTTCATGATAAAGCTGGTTGCTTCTCTCTCTCTTCCCCCCCGCCCCCGTGGGTGTTTATTTTGTTTCCTCGTTCACTTTGCAGGAACCTCTTCGTGCCTAAGCTAAAAGATCCCTGCAGCTCCCAAAAATCCCATGGGATTTGCTCATCAAGTGGTTACTACCAGACAGGGGCACCTCTAGGCATTTTGCTGCCCCAAGCACGGCAGGCAGCATGCCTTTGGCAGCTTGCCTGGGGAGGGTCCGCTGGTCCCACGGCTTTGGTGGACCTCCGGCAGGCACGGGACCAGCAGAGCTGCCGAAGGCAGCCTGCCTGCTGCCCTCGTGGCGACAGGCAGAGTGCCCCCAGTGGCTTGCCGCCCCAAGCACGCACTTGGTGTGCTGGTGCCTGGAGCCCCCCCTGCTATCAGAACAATTGTAATGTGAAAGTGAGGACAGAGACGTGCTGAACCTGGGACATATGAGGGTGGCAGCTTGGAGGTGCTGTTCGATCCAGCCTGCTAAATCTAAGGGCCTATGGGGGTGGCAGATTGAAAGTGCTGCTCGACCCAGCCTACTGAGTCCAGGGACATATAAGGCATCAGCTTGGGAGTGCTGAGTAACCTGGTCCTCTCAGAGGCACTCTGTTAATGTCTGTTTTTGTCTGATTCTGGGGCTGGAAGAACCCAGCCACAGGGAACATAGGTCCTGCAGGATTGCTCTGCTGGGAGGGAACTTGCAGCAGGGATAAGTAGAGCTCCATATGAGAACACAAGTGACACATGCAGTACATTGATTGAAATACAGAAACTGCTCTCCCCAGAAGAGTAACTCTAATAAATGACCATACCCCAAAATAACAGGCAAAGCTGGTAACACCAGGACTGCCAATCCAACACCTTTCATGAGGACTAAGTTAGTGATTTTGTTTTATATTACAGAAGATGACATATACTACTTCAATTGAAAAAGAACTCAATTTGCCTGCTGCTACATTTATCATTTGATTGAAGGTAAAAAGAACAAAGCACTCATAAGGAGCAAATGAGGAGAGCGCGAAAGTAGCTTAGTTGGAATACACAATTTCAACAATATAACAATATTCTGAAATGCTACAATGCATCCCTGATATACTGTCTTGCAGACTTTCAAAGGGAAGGAGAAAGGTGATTTAGAAAACAGAGACTATACACTCTTTATTTTTCTCCTAACAACAATGAAAGACTCCCCGAGGAAGTAAAGTAATTCTGAACAGCTTAATTTTCAAATAAATTCAGTTCAGACTGGATAATACTCAGGTCAGTATTTTATATATTTACTGCACATGTGCTACTCAAATGCTTTTGTTAAACAGCTTCTGCAAATGGTCAGATAAGAGTAATACTTACTGGTAATGAACCCATGATGGACCAAGCGTTTTCTTAAACTGAGTAAGTCCCACAATATCAATGTAAATGAGCTCTACCACTTTATCTCCCTGGGTGGGGCAGCCAGATCTGTTACCTACAACCTTCTTCATAATCCTATTAAAAAAAAAAAGGGGGGGGGGGGAAGGAATATTTCAGCATCTTTCTGCATTCATGCGATATGCAATTTGTATTGATAATCCAATTACATTAAAAAAAAATCACATTTTGCAAAATTAGAATAACTGACCAGACATTAATTGCATATGTGCAGTTTTAATCTCTTTCTGCTGAAAGCCAGTAAAACATTCTAAAACGTTTACTGCAAAATGGATTAAGTACAGTAAAATAGAGACTTCTTATAGTAGACTCTTGTCACTGAGTATTTTCTCTAGTCTAAACAGAGGCACAAATATAACCTGAGCAGCAATTTTCATAAAGCAAATGCGATATACTGAAGCAATTTGGATATCACTTCTAGTATTTTATTAACTGTTTTATTATATCAGAATTCACTCTAATACGGTTTCATTGTATATATTGTAAAAATGAAAGCTACAGAAAAAAGGACAAATGCCCAATGTTAAACCAGTGCATTATAAAAAGCATTAAAGCAGGACGAAGTGTCACTGAGACTAAACACGAAAATTACTTTATTCTACAAAAGAGACTAATGTAAATTTAAGTGAAATATGAGCATTTTTAGAGCACTTAACTGCATCAAAATTAATTTATTTAAGACTAAATAGCTGGATGCGGAGTGGGGAACACTATACATTTAAGCTAAAGGACATGGAATTAGAATAGTCAGTAATGTATCTTGCTGCAGATGTTTAAAGCACCTGTAATGGTAAAAAATTAAACTGCTTAGTTTGAATTTTCCAGCATTAATTTATGAAATCTCAGGAGGCTACAGCTACAATGAAAACATATTATCCTTTTCACAGCGCATATATTTAGCTCCTGAAAATAATCTTCTTATCTCCTGTTTAGTGAATTATCACTTTCATTTTCCTCTTCAAGAAATTATGGACAGTACTAATAGAGGCTTCAGGGAGTTTACAATTTCTTTTTTGTATTCTAGTTTCAAAATTGAAAATAATCTTCTTACTCCTTGAGCTCTGCCAGTGAAGATGAAATCCTAATGTCATGGCCCAGTAAGTAGAGAGATGTAATTAAATCACTCCATTGGACTAATTCACCAAGTGGGCCACCACTAAACGCATTCTCTGCAATCTTGAATCCAGATTCCTTTGTTAAAAGTCCCAAATGAACAAGGATCTGAAAAAGAAAGCCACATGTAAGCAGCAACAACATTAATTCTGCAACTATTTAACCAATGTACTTTATGTCGGTTCCTTCTTGCTCTCTCCACATTCCAACTCAAACACATTTGTTTTTTTAGCCAATTTAATCAAAGAACTGTTACATTTCTCAAATAGCCTCACCACTCTACTACCTGCAATAGTACTGCTTCATTGCTTTAGACCATTTTTACAAACCACTGCAGTGCCTTTTTTAATCTTTTACATCCGCAGGTATGATCTAAACAATATGATTACACAACAAGAAAATGCATTAAAAATGAGGGGAAGCAGACAGATGGAGAAAAAAATATGATTCTATATATAAAAAGGCGTTTGCCTTTTTGTCCTAATGAAGTGTGAGGTCAAAAACATTATAACAAGGAAAACAGAAAATAAAATATTACAATTAACTCACATTTTATACATTATGTGAAGATAGCATTTTAATCCTTCAAACATTGGAATGTTAAGTAATTTCTATTAAAAATTACAGGAGTCTGAAGACTAATAAGTCAAGATTAATTACAGGACATGTCAGTATTTCTTCTGCTCTTGGAGGACCATATTTTCTCATTAGATGCTTGCACTAGCTCGACACTCCAGCTGAGAAGGAAACGACATGTTTCTCTCTGGGGCTACTTCACAAGACTGTACACACAAACCACTCTGGACTGCACAAGAGTGACAAGGGTGCTCCCCCACCCCAATGGAGGGAATTTTTCTCTGCAGCTCTCCAGATCCTTTATGACCTTTGTAAAAAAGCATTACAACCTGTATCATAACTGAGCACCAAGCGCTGTGAAGAACTATCATCCTACTTTGATGAGAAGATCATCTTGGCACATTCTCTAATAGCATGGATCTGCACCACCTATCCCTACCAACCAATAGCCCAGCTGCATTCCCACACTTTAAACAGTTCACTCAAGAAGTTCTGGATGCCCTAAGAATCTCGATCCAAGATAGTTATGAACAACTGGTACCATTCCTGACCAAAATAGTCAACATCTCAGAGAAGAATCTTCCCTTCTTCCTTCAAACACAAAATAGTCAGACCAAAACTGAACAAACTCACTCAGGAGACATAGCCAACTATCACCCTATGTCAAACTTCCCATTTATCTTCATAGAGAAGTTAGCTAAAGGCTAAGATCAACTAATTGAAACTAATATTCTGGACCTGGAACAACCTGGCTTCAGGCCAGGACATGGAATTAAAATCATTGACACTCATGAATCATAAAATCAGTGACACTCATGAATGGTCTCCTGTTAGTTGATTGAGGACAACATCCATTCTAATCTTCCGGGTCATCTCCGCAACATTTGACACAGTCGATCATGAAATACTGTTGTCTTGTCTGTGAGAGGTGGCAGGAATCCAGGGCAATACACTGATATGGTCCGAGTCCTTCCTAGAGGGATGCACCCAACAAATAGGAATGGAAAACTGCATGTCATTGCACAAGGATGAGTTCCCTCTCTGGCCCTTTTCAACTACATACAACCACTAGGTGAACTGGTCAGACAACACTGATTCAAGTAACAGCAACATGAAGATGACACACAGTCCTACCTATCCTTCACCACACACGACCACAGCACTATCACCAAATTTGGCTCAGTGATTGGATGAGATCAGCTCAGAGATGAAGAGAAGCTGGCTGAAGCAGAACCTGAGCAGAAGTGATACTAGTTGACAGAGGAAAGCATTTTGAAGAATTGCAGACAAGTTAAAGTCTCCTTTGGTCTGCAATTGGTCAATTCCGTTTTTACTTTAGGAGTCCTCTTGGATATCTCACTGATAAACTCTCACATAGCAGAAATGCTTTCTATCGTCTCTGATTAGCTAAAAGTCTCAATTCCATCCTGGCAGATGATGACCTGGCCTCAGTTATTTATGTCGATCACCTCTCAGTTGGACTGCACAAATGTAATACACCTGGGCATGAAGCCTTCATTGCTTAAGAAATGCCATCTAGTATAAATTGCTGTACAACGTCTCCTCAGCAACACATCAGACCTGTCCACTGTTCTCAACACCAATTTCTCACATTCAAGATGTCAGTCCTTATCTTCACGGCAATCCATAGCCTGGGCCCAGCATATCTAAAAGCCCATCCATCTAAAGCTCTGGAATGAAGACAGTAGTCGATAACTCCACTCCTCTGGTGCAATCTATAATAAGGGAAAATCTTGTCTCTGTGGACCAGTTTGAAACTGTGGCACAAACTCCCCCAAGAACTAAAGACCATCACAACCTCCTACCACACACCTTTTTGCTCCAAGTATAAGGCATATTCTTTTGATTCTGCTTTCTCTAACACAGACACATAACAACCCTGTATATTTAAAAAAATCCCACACCCTCCCTAACCCCTCTCTCCCAAAACCCCTACACACAAAATAACCTACTAGACCCACTGAGATCTTCTTGGAAACAGGAGTAAGAACAAATAAGAGAGTAAGTAATTTTTACCTCTTCCCCCTCAAGCACTGCTTAGATGACAAGAACACTTTCCAAAACCTGTTATGATTTCAACTGCCAGAAGCAGTTAATAAAAAACTCACTTTTTTTCGTTTTCTTTTCTCCAGGTTTTGCTTTTCTGCAAGTGACTTAATTGCTTTAATCCAAGCATCAGCCATTCGTCTGATGCGCAACATCATCCATCGGAATTCTTCATGCCTTGACATCATTTTGTAGAGGAGATCAAAGTTGGTATGAATTTCAGCCTTCAATTAAACATTAAGTAATAAAATCAGAACTTCATACAGTGTAATTTTCTTCAGTGACAATCTGTCACACTTAAACACTCTGTGCTTCACATCCCCCATCTGTAAAATGAAGAAAAATATACCACCTATCTCACAGGTGGTTAAGGCTTTAATTAACACTTATAAAGTCTAGAGAGACCTTTGGCTGGAAACCACTATCACTACAGAAGTGTCAGTTATTTTTATTACTACCTTATAGCCTGGAAAAATACCAAAGTCACAAGTTTATGCAGAGCTCAGAAAGGATTTTTATTTGTACAGTATTGTTGTTCTGTTTTTGATTATGTGATTATAAAGTGAGCCTAAGTGACTCTACCTCAGATAATCTATGATTAAAATGCACTAGAAACAAAAGAGAAGTAGCCCCAAGGCACTATAATTATTTTTCATGAATGACCAAAGAAAGAAGTTAGCCATGACAACATTAAGAAAGCAGCCTTAACTGGAAACTGTCCTTCTGCTAGAACAGATTAATCTAAGAACAACTGATTCTGCAGAATGCAGGCATCCTATATCCACTGTCAGGTTAACAATGTTCATATATAGGCCATCAATTACCCTAATATATACACAAGTGCTTTACAATCAGATGTTTATAGCTCTGGAGCCAGTAGCGTAGCTAGCAGGGTTCAGTGGAAGCAGCCGCTTCCTCTCAGGGTGGCAGGCGCACAAGCGGCGCCTGCTGGCCGGTGCTACCAGCAGCACGGCCAGAGGAGCCATGCAGGGGCGGCAGACGTGGCTGGAGGAGGGAGGGGGCCGGCTCCTCAGCTCAGGGCTCGGTGGCCAAACGCTCTCCACCCCTTGCTAATGCGGCGGGTAGGGGGAGGCAAAAGGGCCCCTGTGCCTTTAAGGCCGCCTGGCTGGCGAGCCCCGCGTGGAGCATGTCGAGTTCTGGGAGTAGGCCGAGGACAGGTGGCGGCGCAAGAGGGAAGGTGAGCGGGGGGGAGGAGGTCCAGTCGGGGGGCGTGGCCAGAGGAGGAGCCAAGGGAGGGCGCCTTTTTTTATGTTTGCTCCCCCTACACTGAAAACCTGGCTATGCCACTGTCTGGAACATATGTAGAAAAACCAAATTTTAGGAAGAATCAAAATGCTGACACAAAACTAAAATACAATCAAGTGTATGAGCCATTTGCTGAGACTCTGGCCCTTGAGACATTATTGCTATGACTAGAGAAAGCTTGCAGTGCATAAATCCATCAATTTTTTTTTAAATGGACAGTTTACACCAATTCCGAATGGCCACAGAAGATAGTCAGCACCTTTTTAACTTTATCCAGCAATATGAAGCCCTCAATTTTGCAAAGATTTGTATACTAACTTTTGTATATTAACTTAAATGGGACTGCTCACTGCACAAGTCTTTGTATGACTTGGACTCACGATTGTAACTTAATGCAATAACAGAGGAAAACTGCATCAAATGCGAGTATGTAGCTTCATTGGTAACCTTCTCCAAAGCAGTAGGAATATGGCTGGAGGACTCTAGTGTTAATATACTCCATGGCATTTACATGGGTATAAGCTTCCAATTTTTGTCTGTGGTCTGATTCACAGACTGCTTCCTTGCCTATACAGTAAGTAATAAGCTGAAAATGAAAATGAATCTGTTGGACAATTTCACTGAACATTTAAACAGGTTTTAAGGCATAGCCAAAATCACCACTGCTCTCACCATTGCTTTTTGATCAGTTTCTTCATCAGGATTTTTTGCTCTCCAAGGTAAATGAGGACACCAGTTTTCAACCTGCAAAAATAATGGATGGAAAAGTTCTTTTGTTCTGCTTTCAACATGTGCAACTTTATCAAATTCTCTTGTATTTCATTTGTGTTATATTTCTCTACAGCTTGATAGATGAATATGAAGTCAGCCAAAAACAAAGCCATTTACTGTTATGATGTGTTTTCCCAGGAAAAGACATCAAAGATGCTTTGCAGTATAAATGGATACCAGGGAAAAACTTAAGATATAGAAAAAGCTCTGCTCATACCTTAAATATAGTTTAAAGAAGGTCATAGCTCGTTGCTTTTTATTAGGGAAAAAGGGAATAATAATAAAATAGTTTGGAATAGGTTACTCAGTTCTAAGGACATGGCTATAAAACCTATAGGGATGGATTTAAAAATAGGGTCAAAGTATTCTATCCTGTACATTTGAGTTCTCCTGTATCAATCTAGACAAGAAACATCATACTGCCAGTGAGGAGGCTTGTTGGGAAGTAACAGGAGAGGATGGTGCAGATAACACAGGAAAATGCATGCGTTTAACAATCAAATGGCACTGCACATCAATGTTAAGACAAAGGAAAGGTAACCACAAGGACTGAGTGACTATAATGATGGGGGAACCACGACAGTAACCGCTACCATTGTACTCTGGTAGCAGCTCAAGTAGTCACTGCTACTTGTACAATGGCTGGTTAGTACCGCACCTTCCTGCTCTTCAATTTAAGATCTGCAGAGTGAAAAGGTTCTTAAGCTGCACTGAGGCCTAAACGACTGGTTTACTGATGATGTTGTGGAGAAGGAAGAGCGTGTGTGCTGTCTTCCCAACTCTCAACACTACTGGAGAGAAGACACTAAAGGCCCAAGATACTTGCACATGCATTGAGGAGAGGAGAGAGCAAGAGCGTGCTGGCCAGCTAGGATATCATCACTAACAGGGCTTGTGTAGAAATTTCATGGGAGCAGAAGTCAGTGTTGCTGTTGTTATGCTCCTGTGTTTACAAAAACAGTCAAAATAAATGCAATATTTAGCCTACAGATAAACAAGGAGGGTAAGGTAAAAGATATTACCTCACCCACCTTGTCTCACTCCTATCCTGGGACTAATATTTGCAATGTTGTTATAGCCATGTTTAGCTTGCTCAAACCTACTCTATGTTCTGAAAGCAGTCAACTCAAAATCAGTAGGTGAGTAGCTTAAGCGAAATAGTATGTAAAAAGATTACTTACAAAAGCAAATTACACAAAAATAATTTAGTAGAAACCATAACCTCATTAAGGAGCAAATAAGTGGTGATCGGGTGAATCCCCCCTTGGGAAATGCCTGGCTCTTCATTACACTCAAACTCAGGAAAGATGCTGGAAATTGTAGTAATAGTTCATAATCTTAATCAACACATGCTGCAAAAGAACTAGTGAAAAAATACTAGAAACTTCCATTCTTTCAACCTCAGACACACAAATCAGCTTGGCTTTGCTAAACAATTGTATTTTTTAACCAGGTAGGCATTGGGATTTAGCATTGGCCAGAATACGCAGGAAAGGGGGAAAGCAGGATCAAAAGTGACACCAAGATCGTAGGCCTTGTTTTGCAGACAGACATTAACAAATTCCACCACTGATCCAAGCCAAAACTCTTCCAGCAGAAAAACATTTTTAGAACTTGGTGAATACTGGCAACAGAGCGAAGGAAGCAGGATTGCGCACACACTAGGTATTCAGCAGCAGAGAACTGAAATTTTCTGTTAATGCTCTGGAAACGCCCAGTAAGCAAGTAAACATTGCCCTCTGCAATTCAGAAAGTGGCACCAGACAATTTTCCCATATTAGAGAACCTTGCCCCTCAGTTCAAAGGGCTGTAGGTGCCATCTTTGTGGTGGGGAGAGAAATCAGGCCACATTCAAAGTTTTAAGTTGACATGCTGAGCTCTGGGAAAAGAAAGGGAGTCCACAAGAATGTACAGCTTTCTACTGCAGAAATCAAAAATACATGAGCTGCTGTCCCCTATATATGGGTCTTAACACGCTGTTGACTTTTACTAGCCCTGCCTATAGGAAATATGTAGAATCAATATTTTTTCATCATTTGGGACATCAGTAATTACATTACGAATGTTTGGGTAGTATAGGGAGATCTGAGCCCTGAAACATCAATATGTTAGAGGCTTATTTTTCCCCTAAAAGAAAAAAGAAGTTACTAGAAGAACTAGATTAATATGGTACAAATGGAAAAAAGTTTGAATATTATGTCATTGACCATTTTCATACAAGCAAATTCCTCTCTGTTGTGTCATGTGAACCCAATGATACTATATGACATACCGACTGCTCTTGCTACATCTTCTCTTGGTGATGGATGAAAAAAACTCTGCTGTGCACATTGGTGACCTGTGTTAATGCATGCACTTATTCCCCTACTCTTCACTTCCCTGCTCCTTTCTGCTTTCTGTTATAGCTGAGTCAGGGTCTATCCTAGTATGGGTCTGTACAGTGCCTAGTATAATGAGCTTCTGTTCTAGTAAAGGACCAAAGTATATGCTAGAGAGAAGGTGAGTGAGGTAATATCTTTTATTGGACTAACTACTGTTGGTGAGAGAGAAATTTTCAAGTTTACACAGAGCTGCTCTTCAAGTTTGGGAAATGTACTCACTCTGGGTTTCTTGTCTCTCTAACCAACGGAAATTGGTCCAATGGAAGCTATTGCCTGGCCCACTTTATCTGTCTAATATCCTGGGACCCAAATAGCTATAACGTAGCATCTACTATAATAGATAAAAATAATAATCGGGTGTCCATGCTGATATCATATTTGATACTCAGTATTATGAGGTGTTATTTACTTTGTCAATCATCTCCCACAATTCGTTTGACTTCCATGCAGTTTGCTGACCAGCCTTATTGTTTTCTGCAAGGTTTAATACAGACTATTTATTTTGGACTGGTTTTGCAGCTTGTATCTATTCAAATAGCTTCCCTCAGAAATGCATTCTGGGTTCAACATTTCTGTAGCTACTGGATGAGCAGTGAAGAATGTAGCTAGTTTTTTTTTATAACCCTGCCCATTGTTGTGGCATCTGAAAGGCTTATAGATTTACAGAAGGGAACACAAAGATATATGCAGCCAGTTCTCCTTCCCTAATTCAGTAAAAAAGGTGATCTTTTTCTTTTTAAATGGAATGATGGTGGGGTGACTGCAGAGGCTAGACAAAGAACTGGGTTTTATGTTTTGTTTTCTAAACACTGGGAATCATCTTCATTCTGGTCTTTTCTCACAATGAGTTGTGGGCCATTTGAAGAGAAAGCTTTGACTCCTGGACACACAAATTTCACTTGATATTAATAGTGCCATTGTTCCAGTGGATCTCAGATGTTGTAGGAAGTCCTTATTTGCAATGAACAGCTCCCCTCTGGTTACTTATGCCAGTCCCGTGGAAGGATTTTAAAAAGGCGATGCATAGTTAGTGGAAGGAGGAGTATATTAAGCATTACTAGGCATTGTTGAAGCCAGGCAGAGGAGAACATTGAGAACTTGCTGTTACAAGGCTGCTCCTATCAAAGATGTGGCTTATCTAAGTATGCCCTGACTAATCTCCATTTCAGAAGTTGGAAATAATCGTGTTCAACATTTGGCCAATGATGATTATCCACTGTAGGGAGTATTCAGCCCCCCTTAGCAATCACAGATGGCAAGCTAATAAAGTAGAATTAAATGTACAACTCATATAGCCAGATTTGGAGCACCCTGTGGAAACAGCCATTTTCTGGACGTGGCTGTTACAGACCTTAATAGCTCTGGATCCCTTTTAAAAAGGAGACAGCAGCAGCTGAAAGCAAATGGTCCACGACTGAGCTACCGTATGATTCTGTTGCACACATTTATGGTAATTGCAGCCTTTCCAATTTTCTTGATCAGCATTTCTATTTTGATCTTTTAACTGACTGGAGAAGAAAATGCTAAGAATGGAGAAGTAGTGGTGTATGTCTAGTACGTGAATTGAAAAACAAATCCTCTACTGTAATTTTAAGTCACCCATTATGGTAGTATTTGAGAGACTCACAATCGTTAATGTATTTATTCTCAGCACCTGTGAGGCAGGGAAGTGCTATTATCCCCACTGAATAGAGAACTGAACTGAGGCACAGAAAGGCTAAGTGACTTGCTCTAAAAATCACCTGCCACAAATTAGCCTTAGGGAAAGTTTAATTTCTTCAGGAATTGCAACACAAATGTTCCTCTCCAATGGCCCACAACATGTAGCCACATTACCTACCATGAGAGCATCTTTGTAAATATCTGCCCTTCAAAAAAGTTCAAAAAGTACTTCTTAGAATACTTTGCACACCAGTGGTGCAGCTAGGATGGGAAAGGTGGGTAGGCCACAGCTTTCAGGTAGGTGGGAGGGGTGGAAGGAAGGATCGAGAGAGGGGGCAGGAGGGATCCAATGCCCTGGGGAGGGCGATAGGAGGGATGGAGGGGATGCCTTCTCCCTACCCACTCCAACCAGCTCTTACCGCTCAGCAGGCACCCGAAGAGAAGCTGCCCAGGGCACACAGGCTGCGGAGTGCACCTGTAGGGCGGAGGGGGACACCAGCGGGGCTCGAGCTCCGCCCACCCCCAGGTCGGTGTCTGTTACGCCAGTCACGTGGCACATCTCTCTCCTGCCAGTGCCATGTACTACTGCCCTGGTCTCTGACCCCACCACTAGAGGCTGGAGACTGGGGCAACAGAATGTGGTGCCGGCAGGAGAGGGATGCACCATGTGGCTGAGCTGACGGACACCGAGGTGGGGGTGGGAGTCCCAGCCCATGGATTCGTGAGACTCTGGCCCACCCAGGCCCACCCATGGCTATGCGTCTGTTGCACAGATGAGGAAATTTTGGTGGTGCAAGGAATTGAACCAAATCCAAGGCTAATATGCTTAAACTACGGAATCATCCTTCCTCTCCATTAGATATTGAATATGGTTATCACTTTCTAGTGGTCAGTACCCACTAAAGGAGTGTCAGATGTCCTTTAGGCACAAAGTGTTACAGAAATCCAGTGAAGTTATGGCTTATTATTTTCTTCCTGCAAGTCTCAGGCCATGTCTACATCTAAAAATTTGCAGCGCTGGTTGTTACAGCTGTATTAGTACAGCTGTATAGGGCCAGCGCTGCAGAGTGGCCACACTTACAGCAACCAGCGCTGCAAGTGGTGTTAGATGTGGCCACACTGCAGCGCTGTTGGGCGGCTTCAAGGGGGGTTCGGGGAACGCGAGAGCAAACCGGGAAAGGAGACCAGCTTCGCCGCGGTTTGCTCTCGCGTTCCCCGAACCACCCTGCAAACCGCAGGGAAGGAGACCTGCTTGTTCGGGGAACGCGAGAGCAAACCACGGCGAAGCTGGTCTCCTTTCCCGGTTTGATCTCGCGTTCCCCGAACCACCCTGCAAAACGCAGGGAAGGAGACCTGCTTGCTCGGGGGTTCGGGGAACGAGAGAGCAAACCGGGAAAGGAGACCAGCTTCGCCGCGGTTTGCTCTCGCGTTCCCCGAACCACCCTGCAAACCGCAGGGAAGGAGACCTGCTTGTTCGGGGAACGCGAGAGCAAACCACGGCGAAGCTGGTCTCCTTTCCCGGTTTGCTCTCGCGTTCCCCAAACCACCCTGCAAACCGCAGGGAAGGAGACCTGCTTGCTCGGGGGTTCGGGGAACGAGAGAGCAAACCGGGAAAGGAGACCAGCTTCGCCGCGGTTTGCTCTCGCGTTCCCGGAACCACCCAGCAAACCTCAGGGAAGGAGACCTGCTTGCTCGGGGTTCGGGGAACGCGAGAGCAAGCCGGGGAAGGAGACCAGCTTGATTATCAGAGGCTTCCTCAGGTATGCTGGGATACCTGCTTATTCCACGGAGGTCAAGAAAAGCGCTGGTAAGTGTCTATACTTGATTACCAGCGCTGGATCCTCTACACCCGAGACAAAACGGGAGTACGGCCAGCGCTGCAAACAGGGAGTTGCAGCGCTGGTGGTGCCCTGCAGATGTGTACACCTCCTAAGTTGCAGCGCTGTAACTCCCTCACCAGCGCTGCAACTTTCTGATGTAGACAAGCCCTCAGACTGAAATGTATTTAACCAAGTTTGTCTGAGTACTTTTCATGATGCTGTTTTGACATTACCTAAAGCTGGGAAGAAATACAAATCACCTCACAGCTATCGGCTGGCTTCTAAATGAAGCAAAAAGGTTGCTTCAGAGATGGCATTAGTGCCCCCACAGGGAAGCTAGTAAACAGGTGAAGATTAAAGAGGGCTGCATGAAATAAAAACTCAGTGGGCAATGAGCAAAAAATTAAATAAAAAACCCTATGAAAAATTATTCCTTACAATTTTATGATGAGATCTGTGATTCTCTAATGGAAATACAGTTTTTCCACTGAATAAATCATGAATTTCCAAAGAGATCATTTTTCCCAGAAGCAAAGTCATCTCTGAAAGTCAGAGCTGAATCAGTGACTGTATGCAGTAAAATGTAAATGAAAAATTATGTTTCAGAAAACAAGCCAATTACTTTGTTAAAAGGGTGAATTTTTATCCCAAAGACAGACATATTTAGTCCCTAATACCTAGAACATTTAATTATTTTTAATGTTAGAGGAGCAACTATTTTCGGTATCCTAGAAAAACAACTCCAAGTTATCATTAGGATATTGAAAACTGCTGCTCTTCTGATTAATACAATGAGGGTTTATCTTATATTCTAGATCGAAGGGTCACACTGTTTCACAACAACACAAACAGGAGACACTAATATAGAAAATAAGATGTTTAATTTGGTACTAAGCAGCAGTGGCCCTTAATGATTTTAAAAATAATATAAACTAACAGAAGATATCAACTATTGTATTATGTCATATTTTGACAGTAACAGTAGTGCGTAATACGACATGACTTGACGTCATTATGTACTATTACTATTGATATGTAACGAAAATGTAAAAATAAAAAATACATTTCAACTTAAAAATTTCATTTTGAAACGCAATCCTTCCAGAGCAAAATATTCAAAAATGGAAATTCTAACTTAAAAATTAATTTTTGTAACAAATTATTAGGATTTTCACAAACAAAATTGTTTTTTGTCAAAAATGTTCCAACCAGCTCTAAATCTTAGGTGTGCCTCTAAGCTGCCACGTGACACTGGGCAAGTCACTTCACCTTCCTGCCCCGGTTTCACTGTCTAAAGTGAAGCGTGATATGTAGGTACCTTTGTAAAGTGTTTTGAGATCTATAAATACAAACCATATTACTATTGAAGGGGGCTTCATGGAAGCAGTGCATTCTGAGGAGAGATCTGAAAAAAAGTACATGCTTGTCATACTAGATTACAGAGGCTGTTAGAGAACAAGGGGAGAATATACCCAGGTCTAATCTATTTATCTATCTAGGTTTTGTCATTTCCAACATATTGCATGTATATAGTCAACTATATTATTTCTATACACTGACCTTTAAGGTGGAATTGAAAAAACCTTTAAAAAACAACTTTTGTTCCTGCTACAGTAATGTATTTTAATATTTTAAGGTGGCTGCCCTCTTCCCCTTACCCATCACTCAGAGTTCTGTAGCCAAATTTATCATTCAGCTTTTCACCCATATCATAAACCATCAATTCTCCATCATGGCCCACTTTGACAAATTATTCTGTGCAACACCATTTCCAAGTTATCTTTAGCAGCCAACACAGCTCATAAATCCACACCATTGTAGTGGTTATTAGAATTTCATTTCATGCTTGCATTCACAAACATTTAAGCTTTCAACCTTTGCTGTTGGGCATTAATCATGGCATTAATCATGGGATTAAGTATGCTGAATTTAAACTCAAGGTTAATAGCATGTTCAACCAATATTAGTTTTACATACTGTCAAGGGAGAACTCTAAAAAGCAAAGACCTTTCTGTCAGTTCTTCCCTAAATACAAAAACAAATTGACGAGTAAAGAACTGTTCTTCTGTTCCACTATGAACACAAAAATCACACAAATTCAGTGTTACTTAAAAAGTCATTTGAAATAAAAGTCTGCAAACAGCCTAAATCCTTGTCAATCACTTAATCTCTTAAGCTACCATAGTAATTACAATGGAAGTAACATGTACAAATTGATATTAAAAATATATGATGTCTGGTACAAGCACCATTGAACAAATCTCTTTAGTGAAAGGAAAAATAAATTAATTTTCCAAAATTTCAGGTAGCAGAAAAGCCTATTTATAAAAATAGAGGGAAGTTAAACATATCTAAAATTATATATTTGCATAAACTTTTTGATACTGGCTTACACTCATAATGGGTTAATTATGCAATTCGTAAATGACTCAGTTATTTTCTTCCTTATTTCCCTGGCATCTATAAATGTATAGTTACCTAATAAAACTTTAGGCACCTCGTCTACCATTTAGATTATATACACATTCATCCTTCCTGATGAGAAAGGCTGAAATATAAGATTTGCCCTCCCCGCCAAGAACACATGCTGCATAAAACCCATCTTGCGCCACACCCAATAAAATAGCTTAATATTTTATTGATTAACGGTATCTTATTTGAAAGCAATGACTCACTGAGACATATTTGAGTCACAAATTATTGAACTGCATGCAGTGGTAACCAGGTGAAGTTCTATGGCATGGGTTGTGCATGAGGTCAGACAAGATGGTTTAATGGCCTTAAAATCTGTGAAAGTGTTTCCAGCTAGGTGTGATGGTCCAGGGCTGGCCATCTGACCCAAACTATATTTGTACTATAAACCATACTGAGTTTCATAGTCTCTGTACTTCAAAGAGTTGCTCTTTGACACAGCTAGGAAATGCTGTAAGATCTGCAGGGTTAGAGACTGTTAATGTTGAATACTTGAAGAAAACTGCTTGTTGTAGCATGACCAAGGAAGGCAGAGATCTCTCACAAGTACCAAAGTGTTAACAATATATAAAAATATTACCTTAATGAGTTGTGATGCAAAAGATTTGTATAACATTTAATACCTGAGGTACATATGCAATGGAAAAATCAAATACCGCATGATACTCACATTGACTAACACTAATGTCTTTAAAAGAGGCATAAATAATGACAAGCCAACGAGTGTTGAGATATTTGTAAAGTTGTAATGGAACAGGGAACCTTGGAAATAGCTTAAGCTAAGACGTGTGTACCAAAAAGAGGAAATAGACAAGGATCAGAATGATACATAATAAAAGGAATAATTGCCCCTATATTATAAGTAAGGTTGCGTTTCAGTCACAGAGGTCATGGAATCTGTGACTTCCAAAGAGCTCCATGACTTCAGCCATCACTGGCTCAGAGCTGTAGGGTCCCCGCCAGGCGGACACCCAGCCACCCCGGAGTTTGGAGCTGCCAGCGGAGGGGGACCCTAGAGCTCCAAGTCCCCAGGGGTGTTGGGGTCCCCTGGAGCTCCCAGCCTGCCTGCAGATACCCAGGCTCCCCATTTTGTCATGGATATTTTTAGTAAAAATCAGGGACAGGTCACAAGCTTCTGTGAATTTTTCATTATTGCCCGTGATCTGTCCGTGATTTTTACCAAAAATATCTGTGACAAAATCTTAGCCTTAATCATAGGGG
Organism: Gopherus flavomarginatus; assembly: GCF_025201925.1. Classification (NCBI taxonomy): domain Eukaryota; kingdom Metazoa; phylum Chordata; order Testudines; family Testudinidae; genus Gopherus; species Gopherus flavomarginatus. The sequence continues at coordinate 64,706,524 of NC_066626.1, forward strand.
AAGTAGGACCATCTGAAAATGGCACACAGTCTGTCACAGAACTACAGCGAAGGTTGTCTGCAGCTGATGGCAACTGTATGCTTCTCTCAATATGTGCTGTCTTTACTAAGTGTTAATCAATAAATCCATCCAAAGCTGACTCATCTAAGGTTTATCATCAAACCAATCCAACCTCTCACTAAACAATCACAGTTAAAATTGTAATCAATGATTGCTTATCAATTGGCTATTGATTATTGACAAATTATTGATCACTGATTATTGATTACCAACAAGGTTATAATGGATCACAAATTAAACATGAGTCAACTGTATGATGCAGTTGCAAAAAAAGGCTAGCGCCATTCTGGGGTGTATTAACTCAAGTGTCATAAGCAAGGGCTAGTCTACACTAAAGCTGTAAATGAACCTAAGTTATCTTATGCTTCTCAAGGAGGTGGAGTACAAAGTCTTCACTTGATTGCAGCAGTGCCAATTTAGCCGTTAAGTACAGACAAGCCCTAAGTCATAGAAGGTAATCATTCTACTCTACTCAGCATCAGTGAGGCCTCAGCTGGAAAACGGTGTTCAGTTTTGGGCACCTCTCTTTAAGAAAGATGTGGAAAAATTGGACACAGTCCAGAGGAGAGCAATAAAAATGATAAGAGGTTTAGAAAAGCTGACCAATGAAAAAAGGATAAAAAGTTGGGCACATTTAGTCTTGAGCAAAGAAAACTGAAGCGGGACCTGGTAACAGTCTTCAAATACATTAAGAGCTTCCATAAAGAGGAAGGTGATCAATTTTTCTCCGTGGCTACTAAAGGTAGAATAAGAATTAATTGGCTTAATCTGCAGGAAGGCAGATTTTGGTTACATATTAGGACAAGCTTTTTATTTATAAGCATAATTAAGTACTGGAATAGGTTACCAAAGCAGGTTGTAGAATCCCCATCTGTCATAAACAGATAGTTAAGGGTTAATGTCTCTTTTACCTGTAAAGGGTTAAGAAGCTCAGTGAAACTGGCTGACACCTGACCAGAGGACCAACAGGGGGACAAGATACTTTCAAATCTTGGTGGAGGGAAGTCTTTTTTTGTGCTTTTTGTTTGGTTTGTTGTTCGCTCTTGGGGCTAAGAGGGACCAGACATACACCCAGGCTTTCCCAATCTTTCTGAATCAGTCTTTCATGTTTCAAAATTGTAAGTAATAGCCAGGCAAGGCAGATTAGTCTTATGTTTGCTTTCTCAACTTGTAAATGTGTCTTTTTGCTGGAAGAATTTTTACTTCTGTTTGCTGTAACTTTGAATCTAAGGCTGGGGTGGGGGGTCCCCCTCTAGTCTATATAAATCTGAGTACCCTGTAAAGCATTTTCCATCCTGATTTTACAGAGATAATTTTTACCTTTTCTTTCTTTAATTAAAAGCTTTCTTTTTAAGAACCTGATTGATTTTTCCTTGTTTAAAATCCAAGGGATTGAGTCTGAACTCACCAAGGATTGGTGGGGGGAAAGGAGGAGGGATGGTTAATTCCTCCTTGTTTTAAGATCCAAGGAGTTTGGATCGGTGACAAGCCTCTCAAGGCAACCCAGGGAAGGGAAAGTCTGGGGGGAAAAGGAGGGGGATGGTTAATTTCTCCTTGTTTTAAGATCCAAGGGGTTTTGGATCTGTGTTCCCCAAGGAAGGTTTTAGGGGAACAGAAAGTGTGCCAGACACTAAATTTTGGCTGGTGGCAGTGTACCAGATTTAAGCTAGTAATTAAGCTTAAAAGTGTTCATGCAAGTCCCCACTTTTTGTACCCTAAAGTTCGAAGTGGGGAAAAAAACCTTGACATGGTGAGCAGCGGTTCGGATTTTTAGGAACCAAAAGCCAGTAGGATTTTTTTTTCTCTCCCTTCTAGCTGCTTGGAAAGCAGCCGGAGGGCAGAGGTGTTAAGTTTTTAACAAGGGTCTTTGTTAAGAGGAGGCTTCAAGCTGTGAGCCAGAAGACAGCCAGCAAAAGGCATTTACAAGTTGAATTGATTTCTTTCTTTCTACCTCTCGGGTATAGCTAGTTAGAAAATTTCTGTTAACCAAGCAGCTTGAGCTGAAGCATCCCAGTCAGTAAGCTGCAGAGGGGTGCAGCCAGCACAAGAAAGCAGAAAAATGAGTGCCAAGAAAGCAGTTAAACAGGAAATGCCTAGGCTGGACACAGAAGAAAAAGCCAAAGAGGCTGACCACAGGAGAAAGCTAGAGATAAGAGAAAAAGAGATGGAGATGAAAGAGAGAGAGAGAGAGCAGAAAGAGCCGAAGAGGCTGTCCGCAGGAGAACTATGAAGATGAAACAAAAAGAGCTAGAGATGAAAGAAAAAGAGATGGAGATGAAAGGGAAGATAAAGCCAAAGAGGCTGACCACCGGAAGGGCTTTGGAGCTCCAGAGGGAGGCCCTGGAAATAGAAAAGGCTAAGCAGGATTGAACAGCTAACTCTAACAACCCTTCTCCAGGTACCTTTCCCCATCCCAGGAAATTCCCCACCTACAAGGCAGGTGATGATACTGAGGCCTTCTTAGAAAATTTTGAAAGGACCTGCCATGGGTACAACATCTCTACAGACCAGTACATTGTACGGCTGAGGCCACAGCTCAGTGTTCCCTTAGCGGAGGTGGCGGCTGAAATGCCTAAGGAACACATGAATGATTATGAACTTTTTCAAACCAAGGCCAGAATCAGAATGGGGCTAACTCCTGAGCATGCCCGTCAGCAGTTCAGAGCCCTAAGATGGAAACCAGATGTGTCATTTACCCGACACACCTACCACATTGGAAAGAATTGGAATGCCTGGATATCAGGAGCAAATGTTAACTCTCTGGATGAGGTGTCCCTCCTAATGCAAATGGAGCAGTTCTTAGAGGGTGTTCCTGAGGAAATAGAAAGGTACATCCTAGATGGGAAACCCAAAACTGTAACCGAGGAGGGGGAGATTGGAGCCAGATGGGTGGAAGTGGCAGAAAAGAAAAAAGCTACTAGCAAGGGGAGCGAATATCACAGGGGGCAAACCAAAAATAAACCCTATCATTGGGGCCAACCCAAGACCCCACCTACAACCCAAGGAAAGCCCCAGACACCCTATTGTCCCACCTCACCAGTCTCCAGCAACCCACCTCGGCCCAGTGACCAGTCAGCTGGGCGATGTTTTAAATGTAATGAACTGGGACATATAAAGGTCAACTGCCCCAAGAACCCCAACTGAGTGCAGTTCATTACACCCCCATCACACCAAAGATCCCCAGGCCCAGATGCCTCTCAAATACCCTCGGAACGAAGGGAAACCTTGAGAGTGGGCGGAAAGAAGGTTATCGCGTGGAGAGACACGGGGGCACAAGTGACAATTTACCCATTCATGTCAAAATCTGTAAACTTGCCTACAGCTGAACTGCCTGTCCAGTACAAAGGCTGGTCAGGAATGTGGACTTTTGCAGTCTATGACAATTATCCCACCCCCGTGCTACTGGGGGAAGACTTCGCCAGCCAGGTGAAGCGGCCAAGAGGGTGGGAATGGTTACACGCAGCCAAGCCAGGCAAGCTTCCAGACCCATCCCTGTTCCTGAGCTGTCCACAAGGGCCCCGTCTGTGTGTACCAGAGACCCAGGCAGAGGTGGTGGACCCGGATCCCCTGCCAATGACTGCAACAGTCACAGTGCATCTAGTCCCAGAACCGGAACTGGAAAAGCAACCAGCACCAGAACCGTTGCCAGCACTGACGCCAGCACTTGCAAACCCATCTCCAACCCCAACACCAGAGGGCACCAGCGGGCCTGAACCGGCAGAAGCACCAGACAACCCTACCCAAGAGGCTCAGCCAGAGCCTGAAATACCCCCTGGTGCACCAGCGGAGAGCGGTTCACCATCAACAAAAACAACCCCATCACCTACATTGCTTGGGACCAAGCCCAAGTTCACAGTCTAAGGAGGAACTGGTGTCTCCAGCCTCAAGGGAACAGTTCCAGACTGAGCAGGAAGCAGATGACAGCCTGCAGAAAGCTTGGGCGGTAGCACAGAGCACCCCATGGCCTCTCAGCTCTTCTAACTGATCCTGGTTTGTTGTAGAACAAGGACTTTTATACAAGGAGACTCTTTCTGATGGACACCAGGAAGACTGGCGTCCTCAAAAACAGTTGGTGGTTCCAACTATGTACCGGGGAAAGCTCTTAAGCTTAGCTCATGATCATCCCAGTGGCCATTCTGGGGTGTACAGAACCAAAAACAGGTTAGGGAAGTCCTTCCACTGGGAGGGGATGGGCAAGGACGTTGCCAAGTATGTCTGGTCTTGTGAGGTATGCCAAAGAGTGGGAAAGCCTCGAGACCAGGTCAAAGCCCCTCTCCAGCCACTCCCCATAACTGAGGCCCCATTTCGGCGAGTAGCTGTGGATATTCTGGGTCCTTTCCCAAAAAAGACACCCAGAGGAAAGCAGTATGTACTGACTTCCGTGGACTTTGCTACTTGATGGCTGGAAGCAGTAGCTCTAAGCAACACCAGGGCTAAAACTGTGTGCCAGGCCTTAACAGACATTTTTGCCAGGGTAGGTTGGCCCTCCGACATCCTTACAGATTCAGGAACTAATTTTCTGGCAGGGACCATGAAAGATCTGTGGGAAGCTCATGGGGTGAATCACTTGGTTGCCACCCCTTACCACCATCAAACCAGTGGCCTGGTGGAGAGGTTTAATGGAACTTTGGGGGCCATGATACATAAATTCTTAAATGAACACTCCAATGATTGGGACCTAGTGTTGCAGCAGTTGCTTTTTGCCTACAGGGCTGTACCACATCCAAGTTTAGAGTTTTCACCATTCAAACTTGTTTATGGCCACGAGGTTAAGGGGCCATTACAGTTGGTGAAGGAACAATGGGAGGGGTTTACGCCTTCTCCCAGAACTAACATTCTAGACTTTGTAAGCAACCTACAAAGCACCCTCTGACACTCTTTAGCCCTTGCTAAAGAAAACCTAAAGAATGCTCAGGGAGAGCAAAAGGCCTGGTATGATAAACACACCAGAGAGCGTTCCTTCAAAGTAGGAGACCAGGTTATGGTCTTGAAGGCGCAACAGGCCCATAAAGTGGAAGAGTCATGGGAAGGGCCATTCATTGTCCAAGAGCGCCTGGGAGCTGTTAACTCTCTCATAGCATTTCCCACCTCAACCCTAAAGCGTACCATGTTAATTCTCTCAAGCCCTTTTATTCCAGAGACTTAAAGGTTTGTCAGTTTACATTCCAGGGAGAAGATGATGCTGAGTGGCCTGAAGGTGTCTACTATGACGTAAAAAGTGACAGTGACGTGGAAGAGATGACCCTCTCCACAACCTTGGAACATCTGCAGCGGCAATAGATCAAGAAGCTGTGCACTAACTTCGCCCCATTGTTCTCAGCCACCCCAGGATGGACTGAACGGGCATACCACTCCATTGACACAGGTAATGCTCACCCAATTAGAACCCCACCCTAGCGGGTGTCTCCTCATGCCCAAGTTGCTATAGAACGGGAGATCCAAAACATGCTACAGATGAGTATAATCCGCCCCTCTACCAATGCATGGGCATCTCCAGGGGTTCTAGTTCCCAAACCAGAAGGGGAAATATGCTTTTGCATGGACTACCGTAAGCTAAATGCTGTAACTCGTCCCAACAACTATCCAATGCTAAGCACCGATGAGCTATTGGAGAAATTGGGACGTGCCCAGTTCATCTCTACAATAGACTTAACCAAGGGGTACTGGCAAGTACCGCTAGATGAACCCACCAAAGAAAGGTCAGCCTTCATCACCAATGCAGGGTGTATGAGTTTAATGTGCTTCCTTTCGGGCTGTGAAATTCACCCGCCACCTTCCAAAGACTTGTAGATGGTCTCCTAGCAGGATTGGGAGAATATGCAGTTGCCTACCTCGATGATGTGGCCGTTTTTTCTGATTCATAGGCAGAACACCTGGAAAAAGTCTTTGAGGGCATCAGGCAGGCAGGACTGACTAACTGTTAAGGCTAAAAAGCGTCAAATAGGCCAAAACAGAGTGACTTACCTTGGACACCAGGTGGGGTCAAGGAACAATAAACCCCCTATAGGCCGAGGTGGATGCTATCCAAAAGTGGCCTGTCCCAAAGTCAAAGAAACAGGTCCAATCCTTCTTAGGCTTGGCTGGGTATTACAGGCGATTTGTACCACATTACAGCCAAATCGCTGCCCCACTAACAGACCTGACCAAAAAGACCCAGCCAAATGCAGTTAAGTGGACTAATGAGTGTCAGAAGGCCTTTACTCAGCTTAAGGCGACACTCATGTCTGACCCTGTGCGAAGGGCCAGACTTTGACAAACCATTCCTAGTAACCACAGGTGCATCTGAGCATGGTGTAGGAGCAGTTTTAATGCAGGAAGGACTGGATCAAAACTTCCATCCTGTCGTGTTTCTCAGCAAGAAACTGTCTGAGAGGGAAAGCCATTGGTCAATCAGTGAAAAAGAATGCTATGCCATTGTGTATGCCCTGGAAAAACTACGCCAATATGTTTGGGGAAGGCGTTTCCAGCTACAAACCGACCATGCTGCGCTAAAGTGGCTTCATACTGCCAAGGGAAACAACAAAAAACTGCTTCGATAGAGTTTAGCTCTCCAAGATTTTGATTTTGAAATTCAACACATTTCAGGAGCTTCTAACAAAGTAGCTGATGCACTCTCCCGTGAAAGTTTCCCAGAATCAACTGGTTAAAAATTGTCCTTGAAATGTGAGAAGTCTTGCAGTTTTACATAATTAATTGTATATGTAAAGGTGCATGTGTTGTATTAATCTGTTTATTCTAAAGTTCTAGGAAGAAATCACCGCCAGTGTGGTTCCACACTGTCTGAGATTTGGGGGACATGTCATAAACAAGGGTTAATGTCTCTTTTACCTGTAAAGGGTTAAGAAGCTCAGTGAAACTGGCTGACACCTGACCAGAGGACCAACAGGGGGACAAGATACTTTCAAATCTTGGTGGAGGGAAGTCTATTTTTGTGCTTTTTGTTTGGTTCGTTGTTCGCTCTTGGGGCTAAGAGGGACCAGACATACACCCAGGCTTTCCCAATCTTTCTGAATCAGTCTTTCATGTTTCAAAACTGTAAGTAAAAGCCAGGCAAGGCGGATTAGTCTTATGTTTGTTTTCTCACCTTGTAAATGTGTCTTTTTGCTGGAAGGATTTTTACCTCTGTTTGCTGTAACTTTGAATCTAAGGCTGGGGTGGGTGGGTTCCCTCTAGTCTATATAAATCTGAGTACCCCGTAAAGCATTTTCCATCCTGATTTTACAGAGATAAAGCTTTTAATTAAAGAAAGAAAAGGTAAAAATTCTTTTTAAGAACCTGATTGATTTTTCCTTGTTTAAAATCCAAGGGATTGAGTCTGAACTCACCAGGGATTGGTGGGGGGAAAAGGAGGAGGGATGGTTAATTCCTCCTTGTTTTAAGACCCAAGCAGTTTGGATCTGTGTTCCCCAGGGAAGGTTTTGGGGGAACAGGAAGTGTGTCAGACACTAAATTCTGGCTGGTGGCAGTGTACCAGATTTAAGTTAGTAATTAAGCTTAAAAGGGTTCATGCAGGTCCCCACGTGTTGTACCCTACAGTTCAAAGTGGGGAAAAAACCTTGACACCATCATTGGAGTTTTTTAAGAATAGGTTGGAAAAACACTTGTCAGGGATGTTCAAGGTATACATGTCCTGCCTCAGAAGATGTAGTTGACCTCTTGAGATCCCTTCCAGCTCTATATTTCTCTCAGCAGATCTGAAAGCTCTTTACAAGAATTAATGATTGAGGCTCACAAACACGTTTTGAGTAGGCAGCTCATTTTATAGATAGGGAATGCGAGATGGAGAGAGATCATGTGACTTGCCCAAGGTCACACAAGAAGTCAGCGACAGAGCTGGAAATGGAACTGTGCCTGCCACACAGTGTTTTAGCCAACAAATTATACCTGCCTTCCAGAAGTGAAACAAGGAGTGGTAACAACATGGGAGGAAGAAACAAGCTGGAGACAAAAGTCATAGAAGACAAAGCCATATGTTCAATGCAAAAATAAACCAAAAAACTAAAACAAAACAAAACTTCACAAGAGAAAAACCCAAGAACTTAAGAAACCTTGGCTTACAAGTTAAAGGAGATTCCTAACTCCTGTAATGCAGTATATAGGAGGAGAGAACAACTGAATTCCATAAGGAGAAAACCACTGAAAGCATTTCATTCATTAATCTTAATCTGTTAATTTCTGGAAATTTTAGCCTTTTTACCACATCACTGTCTGGAATTATTAGAGAGCTGTTACTAATAATTTGGCAGATTTAATAGAGAACAATGACATTAATCAAATTCAGAAACTATGGAAGGCCAAAGACTTGATAGAGTCTTTTGACTACACTAGAGAATTTTAGTGCAAACTGAATTTGAGGTGGTGCTGGGCGCTGGCTCTCTCCAGGTGTTGCTTCTGGTACACCTTCCACTAACTCACTTGGGCTCCATGAGACCAATAAGATGAGACCTGAGATGAATTTTCAGGACCTCCAGCAAAAACAGTACAATTCTCTAAGGCAGACATACCTAGGGAGCTCTAAATAATAGCAACACCCTTGAGAAATCATTTTAGTTTCTCTCTACGTCCTCACAGAACTCCGTTCAAGCTTTGTTCTTCTTTTCCCACATGAATTGTACAAGTTATTATCCATAAATACTGAGACATTTTAGTGCTCCCTTATGGTAGGTGTTATGCACTTCAAGGCAGACTTACTGACCTCACTGAGGTAAATAAAAAAGGAGCATGTCGACCCATCCACACCGTAACTTGCATAACATGGATCCGATCGCCACATATCTTTCATCCACTGAAACAAAACAAAAATAGCCAGTCTGTTAGGTTTAAGGCTTGTGTGTAACCGTTAACTTTAAAAAGCCACATTTTCATCAGAACTCAATTTGGGAAGGGGAAGAGCTATGTCAAGAGATGAAACAGACTAAAATCAGTAGTGACAGAAGCTGTGGAAACTGTACCACAGACTATAAGAAATGAGTTGATTATCTCTTTTAAGCCACTAATGCTAGGTCACATATGCGGTCACCATGGATGACTATATTAAGCACTAACTGGCAGCCATATAAGAACAGACTTCAAAGACTGAATGGTGACTTGCATACTCTCTCCAGACCAATACTGAGGCATGTTGGTGGCATGGCGCTGCTTACATTGCCTCTGGACATGTTGCACTTGTTCTGTGTTCAAACAGATCACTTCAGGCACCAGTGCTGTCAGTCTGGCATCTTTACACAAGCAAAGAATTCATTTAAAAAAAAAAAATCTTTTAATGAAGAACTACCTAGAATTAGTTGTCCTGGTAAAGTCATCAGAAAAAGTAACCAAAAATAAATTGCTCTTCAGGATTATAAATTAGCAATTTAGCATTCAAATGCCATAAATTACTTAGCAGTTTTGCAACCAGTTCATCTACGTTGTTCAAAACTGAAGTCATTGAATTCATATAGGCCAGGGAGAGTTTCATTTTTTTTAAAAGTGAATTCACAATAAATATCAATATTTATTTCCAAGTACTCTTTTTGATTTAGTAGAAAATTTTAAAATACCCCTTAAATTCCAAGTATATAATCAAAATATATATCACATCTGAAACAGTTTCAGAAACAAATTTTAACATTTCAGACTCATTCATTTTTATGAATTAAGCAAGAGGAATTTACATTTTTTAACTCACTAATCAGTTTCATTGGCCCTTCAAGTTATTTATTTTTTTTAATGAAAAAAATTCTACCAGAAAACTGGTATTACTGAAAATTTTCAATGTTTTTGGGTTGAGTAAGAAATTGACATTTTTCAGTATCTGCTAATTGAAATATATATACAGCCAGCCAACAACAAGGTAGGCACTTCAGAGATAGGGCAAGGACTTCAGCCCAATGGGTTTACCATCTATGGTTCTGGTTGTGCAAACAGTTCAATGATATTATTCACGTGTATATGATTATTCACATATCTAAACTTGTGTAGGACTGAGGCCTAAATATTTCTGAATTTCATCTGATATGTAGTCAAACTATTAAGGGACAGAATACTAAGATACACAGCAAGCCTCCCAAATACTCCGGGACTCTATGTGGTGTTTTATCCCATGCCTTAACAAGGGACATCATCCATTTTCTTCCAGCAGTAATACTACAATGGCTTCATGTAAGGCAGTGGTCTCCAAAGTGGGGTGCATGCATCCCAGGGGGTGCGCAAGAGGCTCCTTCGGGGTGCGCAGCAGGAGGAGCGCTGCCAGAACAGCACCATTCTCCCCCTCTCCCCCTCCCGGCAGTCCAGCCAGGAGCCCGAGCGCTCCCCCTCTCCCCCTCCCAGCAGTCCGGCCGGGAGTCCGAGCAGCTCCCCCCCCCGCCCCCCGGCAGTTCGGCTGGGAGTCTGAGCACTCCTTCCCCCCCCCCCCCCCGCAGTTCAGCTGGGAGTCTGAGCACTCCCCTTCTCCCCCTCCTGGCAGTCCGGCCAGGAGTCCGAGCCAGCGGCTCCCCCTTCCCGCCTTTCCGCCCCGGCAGTTCGGCCAGGAGTCCAAGTGGCTCCCCCTCCCACCCCCGCAGTTCGGCCGGGAGTCCGAGAGCTCCCCCCGCCCCCCGGCAGTTCGGCTGGGAGTCCGTTTCCCCACCACCAGCCCGGCAGTTCGTCCGGGAGTCCTTTTTTTCCCCCCTCCCTTCCCTCGGCAGTTCAGCCGGGAGTCCAAGCGGTGCCCATTTTTTTTTTTTTTGCGCTTCGACAGTTCAGCCCGGAACAAGGGGCGTGTGCTTAAAAAAGTTTGGAGACCACTGATGTAAGAAGTGCCATAATGGCATGTAATCTGTACTTGTCTTCAGTGAATTCTGCTTTTATCTCAATTGCTTATATCTATAAATCTACAACTGTTTCAGCAATGGCCTCTTTCAACAGACAAGATTTTAAAAACATAACATGTACACAAAGTTTAACAGAAGACCACAATTACCTTTATTTTGCCCTCGCAGTGAGGGAAGCCATCCATAGGAGGCAATTCACACTGTTCCTGGGCTCCATTAATGAGATCTGAAGAGAAAAAAAACAACAGAACATAACTGTAATATTCATTTACACTTTTGACAGACATACTAAATCCATCCCTTTGAACTTCTGAACCACCATCCAAATTCACTAAAGAAAGGTTTCAGAGTGGTAGCCGTGTTAGTTTGTATCAGCAAAAACAACAAGGAGTCCTTGTGGCACCTTAGAGACTAAAATTTATTTGGGCATAAGCTTTCGTGGGCTAAAACCCACTTCATCAAATGCATGGAGTGAAAAAAACAGCAAGCAGAATATTATAGCACATGAAAAGATGGGAGTTGCCATCTTTTATATATGCTGCTTACTGTTTTTTTCACTCCATGCATTTCATGAAGTGGGTTCTAGCCCAAGAAAGCTTATGCCCAAATAAATTTGCTAGTCTCTAAAGTGCCACAAGGACTCGTTGTTTTCACTAAAGAAAGAATATTGTAGTCTCTGTGGCAGCAGTAAATGGATAAACTGCAAGTTTTGGTGTCAATAGCAATAATGTTGAAGCATAAAGTAATTTTTAAAACTCCTGTTTAATTTTAAACTAAGTAAGCACCTTTCAAAATAATATTTGGACAAGAGCATGAGTCTGATCTGGAAGCCCTTACACATGCAAGTAGTCTCACTGAAATCCATAGGTACGATTGCCTCCAACACCAGTGACAAAAATATCTCCATTGAGCGCAGTGGAGTTATGCTGGTAGTAAGAGGACAATTAGGCCTAACAGGACTTCTTGCATAGTTAAAGGGAATCAGCCCCTATGCTTGAACAGTGGTGAGGACACTGCTGGAGCTCAATAAATAGTAGTAATGAACAGCAGAAACTTTAGTGTGGAATTAAATTGTTTTTCAGGTTACAATAGTGGAGAAAAAAATAAAAATGTAATTCTTACAAGATGGTACTTGGCAGTCAAAAGTATGAAGTCAAAAGAGTACCATTAAGGCAACTTTGGAGCTGCGTACACAGTGTGGCGGGGGGAGAGGAGAAAAGGAGAAAGGAAGGGGACAGCGGCAGGGCTGATACAGCCAGCTTGGGGGCAGGGGAGAAGGCCTGGGACTTGTTCTGACACTCACTGTCCTTTCCCAGCCACTTGTTCCTGTCTCTGAGCAAACAAGGAGAGCAGGAAAAGAGGAGCAGCTCTGGCTGCCTGCTCAGCTGTTGCCCCAGTACTGTACACTGTAGCTGCCAGAAGACACATGCCTGCAGTCTTCTCCCAGCTCAGCCAGATGTGACATGATGTTGGACGCATGATATGGCTGCCAAATGTATGAGTGTCACTTAGATATGTGCCACATGGCAGCCCTGTCAATGCTCACACAAAGTACTCAAATACCTTTCAGACATAGCAGTGGTTTCCAACAGTAGCTATGATCAGAATAAGAATCTTATAGCTCCCTTCCAACAAACTTCCATTATCATCTCATTCATATCACATCGTTGGGGGGGGGGGGGGGGGGGGGGGGGGGTAATGGATCAGCATTCATGTCGCACACCCTATCAGTACCCGGGCCAGGGAAGCTAATGATCCAACCGGTGGACCAAATTCGCTGATGACTTGTGGCCACATGAGGCACATTGTGCATAAGCTATGACGAAGACTCCCAACAGAAAGTATGTTCACATGATAATAAAAGCCAACAGAAGTATTCAAACTACAAAGCCACGTACAACCACACACAGCTATATGTAAAAAATTAGTCATGTTTTTGTAATATGTCCTTCAGTCCTCCCTACACTTCCTGTTTTGTCTGTCATTTGCATTGTATTGACCTGTCTTTTAATGGCTGTTTTCTGAAGCACATAACATCTATAAATAAATACATACATGCAGTTGTATGTACTTCTTTAGTACCTTTTATCTCAAAGCACTGTACACAAATAGAGGTGGCTTAACTAGTCACCTGTGCGGAGGAACACAGCAACTACAGAGCAGGGAACAGCAATATTACCCAGCAGTTTGAGACAGAAGACTAAGAAATAGTCTCTCTTATCTGAGGTGAGGTCCACAGATCCATGATGTTACTGAATCTCTGCTATATACAACCTAAGAGGCAGACCAGAGCCGCCAATCAATAGCAGAGGAAGGGCGGCTCCACCTTTGAAAAGCTCACCACTTGAGATATTTGCACAGTAAAGCAAGTCCACTGTGTATCGGCAACGAATCTTAAACTAGGCATTAAGAGTAAATAGTAGCAATCCTTCTGCAGAACAAGGAATTAAATGAAAAACACATTGAGTACCAATCCGTAATCCAGTTTTTTTTCACAAATTAACAAGTCATTAGGGTGGGTTGGATCTGTAGGCTTCATTACTCCAAGAAGGGAAACTTCCAGGTAAAGCAAGTATAAATTTTCCTAATTCAATTGAGCTTGTTGTGGGACTTTAGGTAGGTTCAATATAATAACCCAAGTTAAATTTTATCTAGGATACAGTGGCTAATACATTTCCTCCTTCCAAAAACTGCCACAAGATATTTAAGGATTACGAGCAAAATACGGATTTCATATAATCAGATAGGCATCACCTCCTATAGCATGATATATTATTGCACCAACCTGTTTAACTTTTGACTCAAAAGGATGAGTGCTACTATCTCATATACTCAGGATGCTTTTCCTTTGTAACCAAGAGGTCCCAATTTTGAAAGAGATTGTTTAAGAAAAACAGCTTTTTACAAGTCATTTTCCATTCAGGCCCATGAGCATGTAATTTAGTGATGGAAAAATCTATGTGAGAATAATGGATCATCTGAGAAGTTCTCATTGAAGTAGTTGACAAATTATGTTTTGAGAGAGATGTACTGAACTTGGCTAAACAGGTAGCACTAATTAGCTTTTAAATTTTCTAAAACTACAGTTAAAATGTTAACCATTCATTCCAACATAGCAAAAGTCAAAACCTGATTGATTTAGCATTAGATAAATAATAGAGCACAGTTTCTCTATATTTTTATAATACTGGAAAAAGAACAGGAGTACTTGTGGCATAAGCATAAGCTTTCGTGGGCTATAGCCCACATCTTCGGATGCTGTAGCCCACGAAAGCTTATGCTCAAATAAATTTGTTAGTCTCTAAGGTGCCACAAGTACTCCTGTTCTTTTTTGCGGATACAGACTAACCCGGCTGCTACTCTGAAACCTATAATACTGGACTGTGTTTTTAAGAGTTACACTCCGCCCCTTTCAAATCTTGACACACTCATATATGAGTAGATTGCAACTGGAAGTTATGATGAGTACAATATCAAAAGTGGAATGCTTTCTGGAAAAGTATTTTTCTGTGGTCAGGAAGGTTGTATTTCTTTTAGAGGTACATTTCCATCTAGAATTTCAGTACTGTTACTCACTGAATAGATGTGCTCATCCAATATGCTTCTGTAGGAGACAACTTATACTGCGAAGCTCAAACATTCAAAATTCATGAGCCATGCCCTCACAAAATCATGAGATTTTAAAAAGGAACTTGAGTTCTTTCTGTTCGTATGCTGGTGTCACACCTTTAGTATTCACATTTTTTAAGCATTTCTCTGCCACCATGAGGGCTAGAAACTTTTTTTTTAAATGAAATATGGGATTCGCTTGTAATCACACGAATCCAGCATCTCAGTCTTTAAGAAATGCATCATATACTGTGCTCTAATTTTATCTCTGCCAAGACTGAGCAGTGCACCAGCTGAAATAGTCCACACTGAAATGTGAACTTCTGCAGAACTTTTCAGCATATTTGGAGTTGTATGTAGTACTCTCAGGGTTATAGATGGTGAGTCTTCTGGTGATCATGATTTGTTTCTTGCATTTGCTCAGGAAGCAGATGTCTTAAGTTTGGTTTCCTTTTCTTCATGTTGTAGAGTTTCCACACAACATTGAAAAGGTGCAAACATGCATAGACTGTATAGTGAGGCAGATCATTACCAGGATGTGCACACAGATCTGTCTGAATTTCACACTTTCACTAGCATATCTCATGACATTTCTTTTGTGATACTGATGTCTGCTGCCTTCCCACTAGCAAGGACTTATAACAGGGGTCGGCAACCTTTTAGAAGTGGTGTGCTGAGTCATCATTTATTCACTCTCATTTAAGGTTTCGCATGCCAGTAATATATTTTAACATTTTAATAAGGTCTCTTTCTATAACTCTATAATATATAACTAAACTATTGTTGTATGTAAAGTAAATAAGGTTTTTAAAATGTTTAAGAAGCTTCATTTAAAATTAAATTAAAATGCAGAGCCCACCCCAGATCGGTGGCCAGGACCCAGGCAGTGTGAGTGACACTGAAAATCAACTCGCATGCCGCCTTCGGCATCCGTGCCAGAGGTTGCCTACCCCTGACTTATAAGAAAGGTGTATGAGCATTTGCAGGAATTCAGATTTTAAAGACTTAGAGTCTGATCCTACCAGGTACTGTGTGCCTTCAACTCCTGCAGGATTTTTTTTAAAAAATTGAGAATATTTAATATTGCACAGCATTATGCAGTTAAAGGAGTTATAACTAGTTTAAGTTTAAAACTTCACAGTTTTAGATGGTCAGGATTAAGATGGAAAATGGTCTAGTCATTCAACATATATATTTTTACAATAAACACTTCTGTTTTTAGCAACCAATGAGAAATTCTAAACAAAAGTGAATGAGTGGGAGCCTCAGAGTGGCAGGACATGACTTTAGCAGTGGTGGCTTTTTTTGACAGAAGAAAAAGGCAAGAGGCAGAAATGCAGGAGAGGAGACTTCTACATACTGTAGGTATCCGTTTTCCTTGTCTTTCTCAAGTCCTTGAACTTGTGCTACTGAAGCAAGAAAAGACAGTTACCTTTCCTGTAACTGGTGTTTTTCAAGATGTGTTGCTGATGTCTATGCCACAATAGGTGTGCGTGCTCATCACGTGCACTGGGGAGGGAAGTTTTTCCCCTAGCAGCGCCCGTAGGGGACTGCCCTAGTGACCCTTGGAGTGGTACCTCATTGGCGCGGTTCATGGGGCGCTGTGTGCTCCCCCCACCCTCAGTTCCTTCTTGCAGACAACTCTGACAGAGAGAAAGGAGGGCGGGATGTGGAATAGACATGAGCAACACATCTCAAAGAACACCATTTACGGAAAAGGTAACTGTCTTTTATTCTTCGAGTGATTGCTCATGTGCATTCCACAATAGGCGATTCCAAGCTATATCTGCTGGAGGTGGGAAGGCGTTCACAAACTCTCAGGACGGAGAACGGCTCTGCTGAACCCAGCATCCTCCCTGGTCTGAGAAACAATCGCATAATGCGAGGTGAACGTGTGAACTGAAGACCACACGGCATCCCTACAAATGTCCGGAATGGGGACGTGGGCCAAAAAGGCAGCCAAGAAGGCCTGCACCCTAGTTGAGCGTGCCTTCACAATTGGCGGCGGAGGGTTTCCCGCCAGGTCATAACAGGTACGGGATGCATGAGGTGATACAGTTGGAGAACCACTGAGTGGAGATCGGCCGACGTTTCATGTGCTCGGCCGAGGCGACGAACAGTTGCGATGACTTTCTGAACAGCTTAGTCCACTCCAGTTAAAAAGCCAGAGCCCGTCTCACATCCAGCATGTGGAGGCAGCGCTCCTCACTGGACGCATGGGGTTTGGGACAGAGGACTGGCAGAAAAATGTCCTGACCCATGTGATAGGCGGAGACCACCTGCAGGAAGAACAAGGGGTGTTGGCAGAGCTGGACCTTATCCTTATGAAACACCGTGTATGGGGGCTCAGAGGTCAGGGCCCTGAGTTCTGAGACCCACCAAGCCGACATGATTGCAACCAGGAAGGCTACCTTCCACGAGAGCTGTGACCAGGAGCACGTGGCTAGCGGCTCAAACGTGGGCCTCGTGAGACAAGCCAACACCAGGTTTAGGTCCCACTGCGGGACTGGGGACCTAACATACGGGAAGAAATGATCCAACCCCTAAGGAATTGGCCAGTCATAGCATAGAAGAATATCGTGTGGCCCTGCACCGGCAGATGGAAGGCTGATATGGTCGCCAGGTGCACCCTGACTGACCAGGGCGCTAGGCCTTGGCTCTAAGGTGAAGGAGGTAGTCCAGAAGAAGCTGGATCGGGGCTGCCACTGGGGAAACGTCCCGCTCGTCCACTCATCTGGAAAACTGAGACCACTTTGCCAAGTAGACTCGGCATGCGGAGGGCTGCCTGCTTTCTAGAAGAATGCGCTGAACCCCTTCTGAGCACGTCCTTTCCTCCCTACCTAACCATTGAGCAGCCACGCCATGAAGTAGAGTGCCGTTAGGCTGGGGTGGAGGAGGCAGCCCTGGGAGAGCAGGTCTGGGCAGGATGGCAACGGTCACGGCGCAGCAACCACCAGGCCCATAGGGTCCCGTACCAATGCTGCCTGGGCCACCCCAGGGTAATGAGAAGGACCCGGGCCTTGTCCGTCTATCTTTTCTAGAACCTTGCCAATCAGCGGAAATGGGGGAAAGGAATAGAGAAACTGGCTTGAGCAGGACAGGAGGAAGGCATCGGAGATAGTGCCCCCCCAGCCTGCCCCTGGAGCAGAACCAGGGACAGCGACGGTTCTACCGGGTTGCAAACAGGTCCACCTGAGGAGTTCCTCACACTTGGAAAAGTCTGCACCACCTCTGGGTGGAGAGACCACTCGTGCTGAGAGAAGTCCCTGCTCAAGCGAGATCCACCTGCACGTTCCAGGCGCCCAGCAGATGGAAGGCCTGTAGACAGATGTCATGGGCTATACAAAAGTCCCACAGCCTGAGGGCTTCGCAGCAGAGGGCAGAGGATTGGGCCTCGCCTTGCCTGTTGATGTAGAACATCGAGGCCATGTTGTCTGTGAGGATCCTGGCCACCCGGCCCTCCAGATGCAAGCGGAAGGCCATGCACACCAGCTGTACCGCCCTGAGCTCCTTGACGTTTATGTGGAGGGTCAGATCCCGAGCCGATCACAGACCTTGGGTCTGAATGTTCCCCACATGGGCCCCCCATCCCAGGTCCGATGCATCAGACACCAGTTCCAGCAATGGAGCTCCGCCCCTGAACAGGATCCCTTTGAGTATGTTTCTCAGGGAGGACCACCACTGTAGGGAGGTGATCACTGGCTCAGGCACCATGAGGACTTTGTCC
Source organism: Gopherus flavomarginatus (assembly GCF_025201925.1). Lineage (NCBI taxonomy): Eukaryota > Metazoa > Chordata > Testudines > Testudinidae > Gopherus > Gopherus flavomarginatus. The sequence goes on from NC_066626.1 coordinate 64,724,710, forward strand.
ATCCTGTCCCCTGGCCTGGAAGAACTCCGAGACCAAACAGACCTGGAGGGGCCTCATCCTGAGTCCGGCTGTTGTCACCAGAAACCTTGTGACTGTGTTGAACCACCCCTTCAGGGTCTTGAACCTGTTCGATGGGAAGGAGGCTCTGACCGATGAGGCATCCAGGACTGCCCCAATAAATTCTATGCGTTGTATTGGGATGAACATGGATTTGGTGGTGTTTACCAACAGGCCCAAAGTGGTGCATGTGGACAGAAGGAGTGCCACCTGATCCTGCACCTGTGACTGGGAGCTGCCCTTGACCAACCAGTCATCCATTTAGGGGAAGATCTGGACCCCCCGGCACCTGAGGTAGGCCGCCATCACCGACATACAGTTCGTGAATACCCTGGAGGCAGTGGACAGGTCAGACGGGAGGACCATAAATTGTCAGTGTTCCTGCCCCACCATGAAATGGAGGAAGCGTCTGTGCCCCTTTAAAATATGAATGCGAAAGTACGCATCCTGCAGACTGAGGGCGGCATACCAGTCCCCAAGATCCAGGGAGGGGATGATGCAGGCCAAGGAGACTATGCAGAACTTGAGATTCACCATGTACTGGTTCAGGCCTCGTAGGTGCAAGATGGGCTTGAGCCCCCGTTTGGCCTTTGGGATAAGGAAATAGTGGGAGTAGTACTCCTTGCCTTTGAACTCCCCCAGTACCGCTTTCACCACTCCTAGGCCCAGGAGCTGCCCCACCTCCTGCTCGAGCAGAGCCTCATGCAAGGACTCCCTCAGGAGGGATGGGAGGAAGTAAACTGGAGGGTGTAGCCCCAGGAGATGGTGTTGAGGACTCATCAGTCCAAGGTCAGCCCCAACCACTCTGGGAGGAAAGCACACAACCGACTGGAGAAGCGAAGCTCTACTGAGGGTGGATCCCTGATAAGAACTGGCAGGCTGCCCCTAGGCATCCCGTCAAAACTGCCTTTTCCCCACTTGCTTGCCCTTGGAGGACCCAGGCTGGGGGGCAGGCCGAGACTGCCTCTGTGGGCGCCTCTTATAGTCCCACGACTTCTTATAAGTGGTCTCCTATTTTGAATGGGTGGTTAAACTAAACTAATTAACTAACTACAGGTACCACATGCTACACGAACAAGCAGTTTTGGGGATGAGCTACAGCAAAGTTTGAGCAAAGCAGTTCTGAAGCACCTTCACTGGTGGCAAGAAGGAACTGAGGGTGGGGGAAGCGCACAGCGCCCCTTATACCATGCGATGGAGGCACCACTCCAGGGGTCACTAGGGAGCTCCCCTACAGGTACTGCTAGGGGAAAAACTTCCGGCACTAGTGCACGTAGCAAGCACGCACACCTATTGTGGAATACACATGAGCAATCACTCGAAGAAGAACAGCAGGTATATAAATATCCTACAAAGATAAACACTGAAGATTACCACCACTCAATTCTTTTGAAGACTGGAAGCCGTTTTAAATGGACATTCATGCAATATTCCAGGGTACCTCTGGGAAAGTACATGAAAAGCAAAGAAATGATGCACTATTTTTAAACTGCCATGACAAAATGATGTCAGCATCTATTCTGCAGAGCTCCAATTCATATTTTTGGCTGCTATAACCACAAGCAGAATTAAAGCAAAGAAGTAGACAAGCAGTGAAAATTTGTTATTAGAGAATGAAAGAAATGCTAACCTAGGGCAACAGCACTGATGGTAATCGCATCTCCAGTCCCTTTCCTCTGCTCTTCCTTTTTCTGCAGGCATCTTATCTGAACTGTTTGTACATCCTTAGATTTTATTTATATTTTACATCTCTCTCTCGCTCTCTCAGTAGGAATTCCAACTGACTGCACTGGCCTACTGGCAAGGGCGGAAGAGACAACCTGAAGGTTGTTCTAATGCCAAAATCAGCAAACATTTGGGAGTTATTGCTTAAACAGTCTTTTTTTTGGTCTTCATGAACTCTATGTACTGTTTCTGCATCCCTTGCAACAACAAAATGCCAAGATAGCTTAGCTCTAAATTTAAACTATAGGAATTAATATCTTAACACTAGGGGGAAAATAAACAAAGAGAAAAAGTCTGCATATAGCAACAGAAAATACTAGAGCAATGACAGGGTCTCCCATGTGAAAGATTGAAAGAACAGTATTTTTTAGTTAGAACAGTACAAGAAAAATAAATGGTGTACATAAAGAGCCATTTAGGTGCTCCTTCTTTGGTCTTAATCATAATACAAAACAAGAGGATAGGATAACGCACACACCCCTTATTGGCTAGGTGAAAAACAGTAAGAATTACTCATCTTCCTGTTTCTGAGCATAAATTAATCACCTGCTGAGGTCAAGGAAGAAATACAAACATCTAGTCATGTAAAATTGTCACAGTCAAAGGGCAGATACTTCTGCGATGTTACATCATTGAAGGGGTATCGTGAAGCCATATAATAAAGGTCAGGTAGCGCAGAGGAGGTCTGTTTCCATCTGTCACTTTTTGTAGATGTCACAGCATGGCAGCAGACCAATTGTGGCACTTGTTAAAAGCTGTCCACGATGAAGACCCCAACTAGCTGACAGGATGCCCCAGAACCATCCAGTGGGTGTGGCCTCAGCTCTTGCTCCACAGTAACATGCCCACTGCAAGGGCTTGTGTGTTTCATACACAATGCACAATGATTTAAAAGAAAATTATCAGCCTTAAAAATGTGTCATGTGAACATTTTTTATTTGCTATTAGAAACACCTACAACCACCAACTGGGTTTACAGAAAAAAATATGTCTGCTTTTCCCCCAGTACTTTTGTGCATCTGACATCTTTATACCATTCTGTGTTATGTTTCATTACTGTTTCCCTGTCCACGGTCAGGTTCCCTTTTTGTGTGTGTGGACCTGTCACACAGTCACTGAGGGAAAGAAAACACCACAGACATTGTCAAGGGAACAGGATAGTAGCTGACCTACACTTTATAAAAATGGAGTGGATTTCAAGTTTATCATGTGTTCATTACCACACTAACCAGTATGGTTCACTGTAATATATTGGCTGTGTACAGTGGGTGCATTTAAGAAGTTCATTCCAGATTTGGAGATATTACTATTTTAGAGATACTCCTTATCCTTAAAATGGGAATATGGGCAGAAATGGGTGATATCTGTAAGTGTAGAAAGAACTTGTTAAATGCAGCCGTTGCAGAGTTATGAGAAAGATCCAACTTGAATGGAAGTAAATGCAAGGTTAAAATGAAGATTAACACTAACTGAGCATGTGTCACATTTGAGACCATGATCTACGTTAGCCTATGCCCTACAGCACGTAATCAAAATGGCATTCACCGAAGAGAGTTTAAACCTTAACTCTGAATATTCATGCATTTCATGGTTTAAATCAAGTTATCTTCATTTTCATAGTTTAACTTCCTTAAAGATTTACAACAGTTTTTTTTTTTCTTTTTGAGTGCCAGGTGCAGAGGAAGTGACTTTCACTCAAAATTAGATGTCATAAGTGGTCATGCAATAAAGAAAAGAAAAAACCACAAAGACAGAATTGGACATGAATAGGAATCTTATTTTCGTGCCCAGAACACTCCTCCCTGTCACAGCTGTTTCATAAAGTACAGGTGGTGTCACAGTCCTGGGAATAAATTGAAAGGTTTTGGTGTACAATACTCAAAAAATGGATAGAATGTTTCCCTTTGCAATTTACGTTCCAGAACCATGGTAAAAATCACAAGAGGTCATAAATGTAGATAAGAGGAAAAATCATGCAGCACTTAGTTTTTCTGATTCTTCCTTAGCTTAATCTTATTTGAAGCAGAAGACAACTCTGTAAATATCTTTAGTTTACATGTAAATGCACAAAGTACCTGAAGTTCCAGATGTCAGTCCATTGTCTTGAACAGACTGTAAAGTTAGCCCAAGCTTTCCCATTCAGTTTTGCTTAACGTTAAAGACCTTGCACAGTAGCTGCATTGATAATCTTTCAAAACAGAAGACATTTTTTATTGGTTTGAGAAATATTTTCTATCACTTAAGTTGGGGATGCCACTAGAACCAGTAAACTCTCTCAAAATGGAAGAAGCTTTAAAAGTTGCACAGTGTCATCATATTTGAGGACTCCAAGCATTTTAAATTTAAGTAAAAGTCAAGTGCCCTTTTTAAACTCCGATTTACAGATGTATGTCTTTGTCAGGGCCTGCAATAAAAATCAAACTACTTGACCTCCAGTACTGTGTTACAGAGACCTTTGGGGCTGTAACTGCATGGTCCAAAGCACAACTATACTAAGGAACTAATTTTTGCTGGTCTTAATTAATCATGTAAGACAGATTTCACTATATTGTATTAGCATTAATAACTAGCAACATATGTAGACTCTGCCTTAGAAATGAGTGAGCTCTGCAGATAATGTGCTCATAGTGGGAGTATCCATTCTCTCAGTTTTTCTAATTTTCCACACCATAGAGAGCAATAGTGATAGATATTCTAAAAACAGTGCACTATTGCAAGGAATAATACATTGAATTATGTCTATACAAGTAGTACAGACATGCAATTGAATCGAGTTATTTAATAAAAATGAATAGTTAAAGTACTCAGAGAGCAAAACTGCTAAAAAATAAATGAAAAGCAGCCATGAGACCATGGAAATAGCCATACCCGAGCAAACACAAATGATCCCTCTAACCCCCACAAGAGTGGCCAATGCCAGATGCTTCAGAGATTATCTGAAAATCTCCACAAATTACTGTAAATTGTACAAAATAGTTTCTTTCGTGTCCAGCTGACAATTATTATACTCTGAAGCTTGAGGATCAATAGACCCTTTAACTTTTTATGCTAGTCTAAATGTTGTTATTCCGATATCCTGTGACAATGAGTTGCTCAGGTTAAATCATAACTGATGTTAGAAAGTATTTCCTTTTGACATACTTAATTTTATTGAGTGTTTTCTTGTTCTTGCATTACTAGGAAACAGGAACAGGAATTTCTGGTTGGCCTTCTCTACTCTGTTTTGTATATACCTCTAGCTCTTTCTTATTCTTCTCAGTTATTAACCAAATAGTCCTATTTTTAATTTAATTTATGAGCCCTCTGTCCTCCTCCTTCAAGCCTCATTTCTGATGCCCTTCTCTGAATTGTTTCTGTTCTGAAGTTGGCGGTCATGTGACTAAAGTTGAATGTTACATTCAAGTTGAGGCTACATCAGTATAATGATAGTATACAGCCTCTTAATTCACATTTGTGTTCCATATCTGAAAAGGTTTCTTTAAAGAAAAAATTACAATTGATCTGAAAGCACTATCAGGAATAGCAGCAATCAGTTAAGAGTTAAAAACATTCCAAAATGTGAACATCTTTTCTAACACTTCAGAAACTTCAGTTGCAAAGCATTAATATGATTTTAGAAAGACTAAACTTTTTCAGTACTGGTCCCCCCTCATCACTCCTGCTGTGCTGCCATCTTCCATTAACATACTACTGAATTCAGTTCAATGTTAGGAAAGTTCAAGTAGCAGTCAAGTAGCTAATCAGAATGCAGCCCAAGGGATCATTTGCAGCTCCCTTCAGCATTTCCATATAGAACCACCAGGCTACCCTGAAAAATCAAGTTTGCAATTGTCTGAATCTCTTTGATTCTATTAATTCCCTGTATCGGGTAGAATGAAAGGAAGCAAGCAGAATACAAAATAGAAATGACTGTTTTGTACCAAAGAAAATGCAGAATAAGACGACTATAGGCCAAACAACTAGACCATGGGAAGGTCATGACAGTGAGCTGAACTTTAGGCAATAAACACACATACACACAAAAAATCAGTCCATGCAACATGTTAGTTACTCTGAGAAAGCAGTAGTCCAGAGACTTGATTCACAAATTGCTGTGTCAAAGATCCACATATGGGGTCCTACTTTGGCCCATCAGAAAAAAATTTTTTACTGAGATTTTTTTAAGTTACACATGGAGAATTTGTTGCAAGTACCGTCTAGCCTGACTAAGTTTTAACTAGAATCCTTCTTTAATACTAGATGAGCAAGGTGATATACAATACAAGCATGAACTAGCATTATTCCTTTAGGAATTATGCAGAATTCAATTTACAACATAGCCCTCATTAACAGAATAATTCAACTCAATGAGCACTGGATTTGCTTTGCATCAGATAAATAGTAAAAAAGATAAAGTATTTTCCTTTTAAAAGGAGAAGGGCAGAAGAGTTATTCTTAAAGATCATTATCTTCACAAACTAAAAATCTGTTAGATATCTATCAGAATTCATTGGAAAGGTACCCATGCAAGCAATTAGCTGGTTATGAAGTCCTTCTAGTGCATGATCTCTCTCTCTCTCATGTATCAGTCTAACTTCTGCAGATAAACCACACAGGAATATTAATTCAGCTACTACCACCCTAGTTTGCTTCATCATAGCAATATTAAAAACAGCCTGCAGCGTTGCAGATTTGTCAACCTACCTTACTACAGTATATACAAAGAATGGCAGATGCCTGACAGACATCATCAGGAGGGGCTTGAAAAGAGTAACTTGTTTGCATGAGGATCAGTTCATAATAGGAAAAACAAAACTGAATGAAACCAACACTACAAGACAAGAAGGGAACACAGTATTAAAAAATGAGAGAGAGAGAGAGAGAGAGAGGGAGGCAGGCAGGCAGGCAGGAACAGAATAAAAAAAATATTTTGAGAGATTGTTCAACCCTAACCCCCCATACCTGCACCCCACCCCACTGAACCTCAATCCCTGCACCCAGAGCTGCCCTGCACTCAGACCCCCTGCCTCCGGACCTGCACCCCTGCACCCAGACAACCACCCACTGAGCTCCCTGCACTCAAAACCCCACTCTGATGCCCCACCCCCTGCAACAGCCTGAGCCCCCACATCCAGACCCCCACACCACTGATCCACAGCTAGCTGCACCCAGCTCCCCACCCCACCAAGCCCCACTCTCCCAGTTCCCAGACCCCTTTGTTTAGCCTCAACCACCTTCACCTGGAAGCCCCTGCAGAGTCCCATTGCCTCTACATCTGGAACCCCATCAACAAGCCTCTGTACATCCAGATCCACCACCACCACCTAGACATCTCCCTCCCCCAGTGAGCTGCCTGCACCCAGATTATCCCACCAAATTCTCTCACCCCACACTGAGCCCCTCCACACTTGCACCCTGCCTGGTTGAGCCTGCCTACTCCACACCTGACGTGCCTGGCACAGAGGGGCAGGGCCCCAGGGTGTCTCTGGGGCAGATGCAGGTCTTGTGCTGTGTCATGGCTGGGTGCAGCCTCACCACCAAGTCCATGTCTTGTCTGCAGGGGAGCTGCAGGGTGATCTCCCACCTTCAGCAAGCCAGTGGCCTGTGCTCCCCACAGTCATGTTGGAGGCACTGCATTTATTTATTGACAAATAAAACTTGCAGAATTTTTAATTTTTTGGTGCAGAATGTTCTCAGGAATAGAAGCTGTATTGCCTAATACATTAGGTAATTACGTCTGTGGTAAAAATTTTAGTCTGCATTGGGCTCACATGGCAGGCACAATATTAACAATGTCCTTGGTCTATGTAGGGTATTGTTTTATAAATGTCATACTAAGATCTAAAACTGGCAACATTATTTAACAAATTACCATTTGGTACGTACACACACACACACTTTAACATCATTATTGTTCTGTAGTACTTTGAAGAATTACAGCCGTGGGTTCTTTAGTATACAGGTACAAAATAACTGAATGAAATGCCTGAAACCCTATAGACATCTAGATACAAGAAACCCACGGGTCACCATATCTATCTTCATAGATCCAGTAACCACTCCAAAGCACCAAGAAATCTGTTATCTACAGCCAGGCACTCAGATATCACAGAACGTGCTCCAAGGACAAAGTCTGGAATACACACTCAAAACCACCTTTACCAAACAAGGACGCTCCACTAGAGAAGTAGATTGCATTATGGAATGGGCCGCCCAAATATCCTGAGAGAACCTGCTTCAATACAGAAATAAAACCCCCGCCGACTGCACCGCCCCTAGTTGCCACCTACCACCCCACACCGGAACCCATGCGGGGTATCAAACAACTACAATCAATACTCAGTGGGGACTGCATCCTGAAAGAAATCTTTCCTGAACCCTTTCTCTTGCCTTCAAACCCTCCACCCCCAACCCACAGCCCAGGACGCACCAACTCAAAGCAGCACCAGACACTCCCCCCTTCCTCACACACATACCACACCTTTTCAAGATCCATGGGTCCTACACATGCCTAAATGCCAAGAACAACTCTGTAGGTGAAACCAGACAGATAATCACTATGCTCTCAGATGAACTCAGGCAAGAAAATGACAGAAGACAAAAATACCATATCACCTCTGGGTGAACACTTTTTACAAAGCAATCACTATGTATGAACTATCAGGCCTCATCCCCAAAGGAAACCTGTACAACACTTTCAAAAGACAAACGTAGAAGCTTAAATTCATAACTTTGTTAGACACTAAAAATCATGGACTGAACAGAGACACTTGATTTATGGCTTATTACAACAATCTATAACCCACTAACAACCACCACCCCTCCCTCCATCTGCTTTCTCTGCTCTCCCCCTTTCCTTTCCTCCCTACGACTGACTGGAGTGGTATTAATGGGCCACCTCATCTTGAATGATGCCTTGAAATGTGTTAACTACTTATGCTAAACAATCTGTTCCACCTTGCACGTAGCAGTGACACTCTGGGACCATGTCTACGCTAGTGAACTTACAGCAGTACTGATGCAGCTGCGCTACTATAATATCACTCATGTAACTGCTCTCTGTCAATGGTAGAGCATCTACACAGGCATTTAGCTGAGGCTCTATCTACACTACAGCCTATGTCAGCATAACTTATGTCACTCATGAGTGAGAATAAATCACCCCCCTTAGCAACATAAGTTACACCGACATAAGCGCTTGTCTGCACAGCGCTATGTTGGCAGGAGGGGCGCTATGTTGGCAGCTTCTCCCACCGACATAGCTTCTGCTGTTTGCGGAGGTGGTTTTATTATGCCAGCAGGAAAGCTGTCTTCCATTTGCACAGGGTGTCTTCATCAGATGTACTGCAGCAATACAGTTGTGCCTCTGCAGCACTGTACATGTAGAAATGCCCTGAGTTAGTTTACCAGACCTGAAGAACTACTCTTTGTAAGCTTGAAAACTTGTCTCTCTTTACCAACAGTAAATAATATTTTTAAAAATTCATTCTCTACCAAGGCAAGTGAACACGCAGAGTAATTATAGCTTTAATCTGAGATAGTGTCCTACTTTATCACATAGGCCTAACAGGGGAGTGCCTCATAAAACCAGCATGCATCTGTGTCAGTGAGACATTACAAAACCATGGTTGTTTGAAAAGATCAAGCTGCCAAATGAGCTACCCTTGTGACTGTCACAGGGGCAGAAGATTTGACTGCAAATGGAGTAGCGCTCCAGGCTAACAATGGATGAAAATGCTGCAGCAGTTTAAATTCGCTTCCTCTCCTGCTTAAACAGTCTAAAGAAAAGCTATTCTTCACAGAGGCCTAACGAAACAGTAAGAAAGTTATCATTTACACTGAGGTACCCTATCATGATTGCCCTTGGAAGTGCAGAACACAACTTTTTTTTTTTCTTATTCTCATACTATGGTCTGTTCTTGTTGCTACCCCCCAGGTATCATTTGGGTCAGTATTTCTTCTATTCAGCGATCTGTGAGCAAATTTGATATATTTATTGTAAAAATGGATATAATACCTACTCAGAGAGCAAGAGGGAGAATGAATGGACAGGGAAAAGGTCAAGTAGATGCTTGGAAAAAAGTCTACTGATTTGTGAACAAAAACTAGCAGACACTTTCTATGAGCATCCTTGCAAGAAGAGATGATTCATTCCTTCACAGGAAAATTGGAGTTCTGGAGAAGAAGAATTGAAAAGCTGCTAGTATTAGAACACTGAGGTTTTTCAGAGATATCTGGAGGCAAAGAGAGCTTATGGTTCAATTTCTAGCTTTTTAGGCAAGGGGAAAAAACCAATCTCATAGCTGGATTCTCTACACCTGAAATCCATTGCGTCCAAAGCACCAAAGAATGGTTTCAGGTCTTTAAAAATCAACCCAACCCACTTCCCATTCTCATACCCCATTGTAGTTGTTTCAACACCTTTTGATCAAGAGGGTATGAAATATATCTGGTGAGGAAATGTTTATTACAGAAATCATTCATATTTCTCCTGTTCTTTTACACAAACTTGACAGAAAAGTTGTTTCTTAAGAGCGAATTTACTCAGTGACCGTTTTATTTCCTGTAAAACGCTGGTCAAAAACAGAAAGAAAAAATAATTACTTACACTAAGATTAGGATGAGTCTTGGAGGTTTGGGGATCCCATTGGCCTAATGAAATTATTGCTTGGTGACACCTGAAGTAGTCTGTATCACAGAATCAGAGAATATTAGGGTTGGAAGAGACCTCAGGAGGTTATCTAGTCTAATCCCCTGCTCAAAGTAGGACCAACACCAACTAAATCATCCCAGCCAGGGCTTCGCCAAGCCAGGCCTTAAAAATCTCTAAGGATGGAGATTCCACCACCTTCCTAGGTAACCCATTCCAGTGCTTCACCACCTTCCTAGTGTAGTACTAAGCCTATAAAAGGACCAAGGAGGGGAACATTTTAACCAAACCCAATTCCCACCTCTGTGTAAAATGATGCTTCTCCGGCACCAAGAGGGAATGCTGATTATTCTGACAGAAATGTTTCTCCTGCTCTTTCCAGAAGAGTGCCACGGTCTATCAAAGCAACTTGTGATTACTGATTTATTCATTGCAAGGCACATGTTTCCAGAAACAGTTCTGCTTTGTAATCATTTGAAGCGCACTTCAGCTGCTTAACTCAGATTTTTTAGGCGCCCTTGTCTCAAACCAGCACTCTCAAGCAATTTAACAAAACCAGTATTACCACGTTCTCATCGGTCTGCCCTGACCAATATTGCAGAATCTTAGGTTTGTAAAGTGTCCATTACCTCAGTACTTTTGCTACTTTCACATTTTTTAATTAAAGATGTTTCCCTCAAACAGGGATCATAGTGGTGGCTCCCTAACCTACCAACACCAAAACTTCACCCAAGAATCAGTGAATTACCAACTAGCGACCCACTTCTATGGAGAATCATCATTCCCATCCAGGAATGGAGGGGCCAAACCAAATAGCTGACTTCCAACATGACCTAAAACTGGTATTTTCAGCAGAAGCAAATTCCAGAACCAAGGCCCTGCTACTACCAAGGTCTTTCTTTGGGTCCTGTCACTCCCAACTCTGAGGACAGAGGGAAGAACCACTGCTACAAATCACAACTGCTCTGATGGCACATGGGGCAAGAGGCTGTCTTTTAGATACCTGCATCTTAGATCATTTAGGGTTTTAAATAGAATAAGCAGCAGTACTTTGAGTGAAGAAAATTGCAGAGCTTAGCTTCAGCTTCACAATCTCCTATGCACATGAGGAAACCAATTTTTCCCCACTGCTCTCTGTCCAAGATATTGGACTTCATCCATGATGACTACATCCTTTCCATCTTGTAATAGGTTTTTCTTTGTCCTTCATGCATTCTCTTTCCTCCAGGAAAGAGCCAAACTAAGATGTAGCTTATGCTTTTGCCGTGGGGTAATCTGAGGGCATGGTCACACCACCACAGCTGCCTGTTGACCTGTGCAGTGCAATACTTCCACACTGGTTACACAATCTCTCCAATGCATTCTTAAGATTCTTCATAAACAATGCTGGTGGAGTGCATTCACCTTCACCATCCTGTTGTGTATTTTCACCACCTGCCACATTTCTAAGGTGTACAATAGTAATAGTGTACCATTGTGCAATCTGATTTTCGATTGTAGATGTATCTTCTTGCTCTTCCAGATGTTTGGCAAACAAACAGAAAAATGATCAACTTGCTTTGCCAATTCTTCCCTTCACTTCCTTAGTGAGCTGGACATTTACAGATACTGTATTTCCAGTACAGTGGAGTCGTATCTTACACAGGGATTTATGAAGATTCCAACTTGCTGGCTCTTCCTGTTCGTTGTCATCATCATCGTCTTCTGTAGACGATTTTATCAGTTCCTCTCTTTGTTAGTCAATGTTTCTCTATGGCTCTCAATTAATTCTTCAATTTCTTCCTCAGGGATGTCAACGAAGCCATCACCACCCACTTGCCTAGCCACCTGAACAATGCATTTCACTTCTTTATCAATGGTCGGGAAACTATTAAAATCATTCACACGGTCTTTCCATAGGTTTTGCCAACCCGCATTGACTGTTTCAGGCTTGATTGCATCCATTGCCTGTTTAATATAAGTGATGCAATCGGCAATGTTGAAGGACTTCCAACACTATATATTAAGATTGGGATCAGCATCCATAGCGCTATGTATCCGTGAGAATGTAAGCCTCATGTACATGGCCTTGAAACAGTGAATCACGCCTTGGTTGAGAGGTTGGAGGATGGAGGTGGTATTGTGGGAGAGAAAAACGACTTCAGTGTCATTATGCGCAAACCAGAGTGCCTCAGGGTGGCCAGGAGCATTGTCTACGATCAGCAATACTTTAAAGTCAAGTCCTTTCTCTTCAAGGTACTGCTCGACTTCGTGGAAACACTTGTGAAACCAATCCAGAAATAATGCTGCAGTCACCCAAGCCTTTTTATTTGATTGCCAGAACACAGGCAGGAGGTTTTTGTTCTTGCCTTTTAGGGCACAGGGATTTGCAGCCCTGTAGAGCAAGCCCGGCTTTACTAAATTCCCAGACGCATTGCCACAAAACAACAGTCACATGGTCTTCAGCTGCTTTGAAGCCAGGGGCTTGTCTTTCTGATTTCAAAATGTAAGTGCGGTTGGGCATTTTGTTGCAGAAGAGCCCAGTCTCATCAGTGCTAAGAACTTGTTCCAGAAGATAGCCTTTTTGTTCTATGATTTTCTTTAATTGTTCGGGGTAGGCTTTTGCTGCCTCTTCATTGGCAGATGCAGCTTCACCAGTAGTCTGCACATTTTTGAGATTGAAGCAGTTCCTAAAACTGTTAAGTCAACCTTGGCTGGCTTTGAATTCCTTCTCATCAGAAGGCTTTGGTAGGAGGTTTGCATAGTGCACAGAGATTAAGAGCCTTTTCTAGCAACATGTTGCCATCGATAGGCACACGTTTACCGTTCATGTCTTCCAGGCATAAGTTTAATGCCTTTTCAGTCTTCACTAAAGTCTTATCACGCACCTGGCTCGTCACCTTAGGAGTTATTGGAGCACTTGATGCCACGGCTTGACGAATTTCTCTCTCTAGAATCTTGATGGCATGGATGCTAGATTCATTGTAGCCATATTTCTGTGCCACATTTAAGACCGACATACTGTCTCTCAATAAGTCCAACACAGACAATTTTTCCTCGAGCGTTGGAACAAATCACTTTTTCTTCAGTTGAGCACCAGATGAAGTAGTTGGCTTGTGTTTAGGGGCCACATTGTGTGAAGAATATGTATCTTTAAACACTAGAATCACACTCAGCGCAGCGAGATGCTCATACTATGAAAGGCATGTGGGAACTGAGATCGACTGAGGGAACAGCAGATTCACGTTTCCCATCTCATGCTCACTCCAGGGCATACATTCATTGCGCACATATAGTTGAATTCGCGTAAGTTAAATGTGCGTATGATGCAACTCCACTGTATAGACAAGTCATCAACTATTGCATACTCTTCTCCATCAATCAGACATCTGCCAGCATCAAGAGCATTCACTCCTATCTCCGTGATCTTCATCTTCTGCATACTGATACAAAGTTCCACTTTGGCCACTTCTGCTTGTATGCTCATAAAGAGTCTTTTTATTTACTCCAAGCTGGCATCCAGTATGACTAGATCATCTGCAAAATCTAAATCTCGCAGCTGATCTCTTGCTCAACACGTGTCATCGGCAGCAGTTGTCGCTCTTCTCATCACAGTCTAGGACAATGCAGAAGAGAAGTGGAGATAAGACATAACCTTACCTTAACACCATGTAACAATCTTGAACTAGTCCATGCCTCCACTCTTTCCAGATGCAGCACATACAGATTTGTCACACACAGCTTTTATCAAATTAACAATCCTTGTTGGAATCCCATGGTGTCTCAAGATCTTCTCTGTGGACACTATCATATGCTTTTGTAAAATCAAGGAAGTTAAGCCATCTTCTGCTGGTATTTTAAGCCTCTCTCAATAAGTCTTCCAAAAGGAAAATTTGGTTTGAACACAAGCTTCTACATTGAAATACTTGAATACTTTATAAACAGCAGCTTTCATCCTATTCAAAATGATAATTCAGAACACTTCTCCAGGTATAGATATGAGTGTCACCCCTCTCCAATTATCACAAATAAATTGGTCCCCTTTTGCAGGGATTTTGCAGATACCTACTGAAGATTGGAGAAGAGTTATCTCCTTTTCCCAAACCATTCTGTACAACCTGCAGATGCACAACCACTTCCTCCCCAGCTTTTAACATTTCAGCATCGATATCACAGCCTGGTACATTACCACTCTTCTGTAGGTTTATGGCCTCAGTTACTTCCTCAAAATCAATTACCTTTAATGATATAGAAAAGTCTGCTATTTCTTCCCACCTATCAATGTGTTAATTGTTCTGGTTGGTTAAGCACAGCCTGGAAACATTCCATCCAATGGGCTTTCCGTACTTCCTTTGTGGTTAAAACTGTACCACCTCAAGCCTTTACAATACCACAACAGTTCAAGAATTGTAGTTATCAGCTGTTTAAATACTAGAAAAAGCTTTTTAGAATCCCCTCTCTTATACATGACCTCAGCTTCTCTCACTATTTTCTTCCCATTCTCTCTTATCTCTTCTAGCCAATCTTAAGTTCCTTGTCTTTGTCTGCATATTCCTATTGCAGAATAGCTTTTACTGCTCTCTCATTTTTGTTGAATTTTCTTCTTTAATTATTTCCTCTCTTCAACAAGCTTCCCTACATTTGGTTGGAAACATTCTTCTTTCTTAGATCTTCTCACTCCCTTTGTAATCCTGGCTGCATCCACATTTACTTCTTTGAAAAACTGCCATTGTTCTTCTATAACAGTATTGGTCCCAGGATAAGAACGCGAGAGAGAGGATAATATTTTTTACTGAACCAAATTATGTTGGTGAGAGAGACAAGCTTTCAGACCTGAAGAAGAGCTCTGTGTAAGCTTGTCTCTCACTAACAGAAGTTGGTCCAAGAAAACCTATAACCACCTCACCCATAATAACCTCACCTACCTTGTCTCTCAATTGTCTCCTATGTCATCCATCAGCGTCTTTAACTCTTCAGATCTACTGCTAAATTGCAGCTTGAAATGCATCGTCACGCTGGATCTATTCACTTTCTAGTATCATATATATCTTCTGCCTTTAATGGTGTTACCTTCGTTAGTTTTATTTTGATAGTTCTAATAATAAGATGCGGGGAAATGTGACATGAGCACTCGTACACACCCTGGAATCCAACACTTCCCACACCCAATTCTTGTCTTAAACAGGGTATCTTCACAGTTAAGGTTCAGATGATTCACTTCCTTGTTGCTTTGGTTCTCGATCATCATAGAGTTGAGGATTTGCTGGTTGACTATCTTGTCTTTCATCCAGCAGATCAAGGATTTCCGCTGTTGGTGTCTGTATTTGCAAATCTGTGACAGACTCATTTTATCTCTGGTTTGTTTCCATAAGAAAGCATTTTTATGGGGACAGGCTGTTAGCCTGGCTTACAATCCCATACCAAGAGGACAAAAATGCAGAGCCCAGCATCCAAATATAATATGGGTTTTTCAGACTACCATAGCTAAAATGTGTACTGTTGTATTCTGCACTAGCCAAAGGCTACATGCGGGTTTCAAAAGGTATGCCCAGGTACAACACACAGCAGTCCAACCTAGAGATGATGAAGACAGAAAAACAAACATGGTGGGTATGACGTTCTGTACCTCGGAGAACACCCTACACCCCCCATGTTCATCTTTATAAAATGATTATGTGGCATCCAATGCAAAGTTTGTCATGTCAGGCGTCTTCAGAAGGCTCATGATGCACTGAGCATTGTTTTTATAGTGATGTTATAGTAACTGTTGTTACAATAATGTTATAGGTTATAATTTCATGTATATAGTTATGAGGCTGAAAATGTGTCATCATGGCTTAAAACAAGCCCAGGCAAAAACTCTCCAAGAGCAGAGGGGCAGTTCACACCTCATCAAGGCATGTATGGGACAAACCCAGCCCCGCCTCACAGGAACAAAGGACACTGGCCTAGGCAGTAACAAAGGATTTGTTGGACTCAAGTAAGTCACCCCCCTTCCTTTGGCCAGTTTGGGACTATAATGGGGTAATGCTCATCTGACTCTGAAGGGTGGGGGGGCAAAGCCAAAAGGGAAGAAAGAACATGATAAAAGGGAGAGACATTTGCCATGCTCTTCCTCTCTCTTCCACTTCCGTCTACAGACGCCACCACCAAGCGACTGAAGTGCTGATCAAAGGGGAGAGTCTGGCTGAAGGGCAACCAGTCAGCCTGTGGTGAGAAGCATCTAAGCTTGTAAGGGCACTGAAAGTGTTAAGATCAGCTTAGAATGTGTTTTGCTTTTATTTCATTTGACCAAATCTGACTTTTTGTACTTTGACTTATAATTACTTAAAATCTATCTTCTGTAGTTAATAAATCTGTTTGCTTATTTTACCTGAAGCAGTGCGTTTGGTTTCAAGCATGTCAGAGACTCCCATTGGGATAACAAGCCTGGTGCATATCAATTTCTTTGTTAAGCTTGCATCGTTCAACAGGCATAAATGGACACTGCAAGATAGAGGCTCCTAGGATTGTGTCTGGGACTGGAGATATTGGTTAGTGTCTTTCGGTTGCACAATTCAAGCAGCTTACATGCCAGAAGCTATGCATGAACAGCCCAGGAGTAGGGGTTCTCACAACAGAGCAGGGTAAGCTGGCTCCCAGAGTCAAGGATTGGAGTGACCTAGTAGATCACCGGTCCAGATAACATCAGGGGAACATCACAGTGGGGTCTGCACCTCAGGGGTAAGGATGCACTCATTTAAACAACTCAACTTAATTTCCATTGTCACTAAAGAATTAAAACAGATTAATCCAGTAAGAGTCAAGGTGGTGACCCACTGACTGTTGATGAACTTATACCCTTCAAATGAGGGTGCAGACACAGCCCTAGTCAAATCCTCAGTGTTTCCCTGTGCCAACAAGTATATCTTCCAGCTTATCTGGAATGAGTTTATGTGAGCTGGCTTTCTTCCAGGTCCCTCCATCTGCCAGAGACTGGAAATGCAATCCATCATCTTACAGAGATCAATCATCAGTGTTGTCACAGTAGCCAGTACTGAGTATTATACCATGAAAAGGAAAGAGGGGTAACTGGTGAGAGGGCTATTGTCAAATGCTCACTTCTGAGGCAAGGACTGTGTTATAGCATATTTAAGTACCTCCAGGAATTCACTCCCCTTCAAGCAGGCGTTAACAATTCTCGTAAGTAATGGGACTACCTTCACCCCCACTAGTTTCCACCAGCCAAGAATTGTTTAAGAATCCCTCTGCCAGGGCTTCCTTTGTAACTATAACCAGAAACCCATAGTCCCTTCCACCTGATCATATAACCCATTACATAATAATAGAGTTTAAAGAGAGATCAGCCTGGACCAAACTTCTGAATACCCAAAAACTTTGGAGGAGTTCAGATACAGATCTTCTAACTTCACTGCTCACATTATCTAATATTTTACACAATCTGATTGTACTCTGCCTCGGGGCTGGACTCCGAAAGTTCAGGTATTTGTTGTCTCCACATGACATGGCAAAAATCATATGCATTTTACTAGTGCAATATAGAAAACAAGCATTAGAATGGAAAGCTGTGTATCACTGATGAACACCTGAGTGACTAGAGAAGATATTAATCTTAAGTAGCAACCAGAAAGAGGAATACCACAGGATAGCCAAAGAGAATGGTAATTGGAAGGCGATTTAAAGATTGTCAGAGGGTCAAGCAGCTTGAATTAATTTTGTTTACCTTTTACAGGGCACAATGCCATTGAGGCAACTGCTGTTTTATTATCAAGATGAGGATTTGTTCAATACATCCACAGTCTCTAGTCTTTCCTGATAAGTTTCTCACAATCTCATGAAGTTTGAAAAGATTTTTAAAATTAACAAATTAGCATATTAATTTATCATTCATTATGCTGCATTTCTCAAAAATGTATTCTCTGTAGGGTTTTATGGCTGTTCAGATAAACCTAGACATAAACATGCAACTCTAGGATAAACCTACTGTACATGTTCATTTTGAAAAAGTTCACCCACACAAATTATGTGAAACATTTAATTTTTATACTAGGTAGTTTAGCTGTCTATATATGACAAGGCAAACAGAAGTGCAGTTAAAATCCTTCGGCAAATATGAGATACTTTTACTCTCTCTGCTCCAACTATCAATGTCCTTAATCTGACGTAAACAGAGGAGAGTTCTGCAATCCAGAAATGTAATCAATACAAGTGTCCATGACTAAAAGTAAGACAAACTATACAGATGGAAAACTTCACAAATGGAGATGAATTTAGCTGGCTTGACTTCTGGGGTTAGATCACCTTTCTTGTATTACGTGATCATCTACTTATATTACATGATTCTTTTCTGTACACAGAGCATAATCCTTTTGTCTATGTATTTAATGAAGAATTAGCATTTGTACTTTAAAATAAAAACTTCTACTCTTTTGTGTTCAAACGGCATGTATTTATGCAGCATTTTAGTGTTCCCCTTTGGCATAGAACTATTTAGAGAAAGAGGAAATAATAGCATTACATTTTTTTAAAAAGTGTTCCCTAAATAGTTACATACATACACATATACCACTGCAAAAAAAAAACACCGCACCTTCTCATGTTGCCAGGTGGGAAGTGGCAAGGGATGTGCTGGCCACGGCTTCCCGCCTCCCCCATTGGCCTGGGACAGCAAACCGCGGCCAGTGGGAGCCGCGATCGGCTGAACCTGCCGACGCAAAGGATAAATAAACTGGTCCGGCCCACCAGGGTCCTTACCCTGACGAGCCGCCTGCCAGAGGTTGCCGACCCCTGTTATAGATTAAAGAACAGATGTAAATTGTATATATATTGTAGTCCTCTTTGTGACTGGACCTTATGCCAGCCTGCAGCTCCACTGACTTCATTGAATTACACTGCACAAGAGAAGGGATCTACCTACATGGGTCAGATTTCAGATTAATGCCTGAATTTACTGTGACAGCCTAAATGGGTATCATACTGTATAGCACACTAGTGAAGGCAGACTACTGCATTGCTCAACACTAAAAAAAGTGAATTCAGCATTTTATAATTATTTTTGGAATTATAAATGTTTCAGTCAGCTGAAATTAAACCTACCTCAAGAGCTCAAAAGCAGCATCAAAATTAATATATTAAATAGAACTTTTAAAATGATATTAATAAAAAATTAAATACTGTGGTGATGTGGTCTCAAGAGATACCTATAATAGTCTAGTCTGAAAGTGTTGAAATTACTATTGTTCGTTACTCTAACAGTAGGATTTCATGAACTATTTGTCCAAAGCAATCACTGAGACACTGCAGTGGATAAAACAGAAAAATGGTAAACCTCTCATGTTTACTGCCTTGTAATTACCCAGCACGGCAATAACTGAATAACCAAAATAGATTCCAAAGATAATATATTACAAAGAAAGCAATGGAAATATATCTTTATTTTTGGAGCTGATGGGTACATATTTAAGGCTGTCAATTAACCATAGTTAACTCACGTGATTAATTCAAAAAAATTAACTGCGATTAAAAAATTAATCACGCTATTAAACAATAGAATACTAGCTTAAATTAATTAAATATTTTGGACGTGTTTCTACATTTTCAAATATACTGATTTCTATTACAACAAAATACAAAGTGTACAGTGCTCACTTTATATTATTTTTATTACAAATATTTGCACTGTAAAAATGGGAAAAAAAAGTATTTTTCAATTCACCTCATACAAGTACAGTAGTGCAATCTCTTGACCATGAAAGCGTAACTTATAAATGTTAATTTTTTTTGTCACATAACTGCACTCAAAAACAAAAGAATGTAAAACTTTAGAGCCTACAGGTCCACTCAATCCTACTTCTTGTTCAGCCAATTGCTAAGACAAACAAGTTTGTTTAAATTTACAGAAGATACTGCTGCCCACGTCTTGTTTACAATGTCACCTGAAAGTGAGAACAGGCATTCACATGGCACTTTTGTAACGGTGTTGCAAGATATTTGCTTGCCGGATATGCTAAACATTCATATGACCCTTCATGCTTTGGCCACCATTCCAGAGGACTTGCTTCCATGTTGATGAAGCTCATTAAAAAAATAATGCGTCAATTAAATTTCTGACTGTACTCTTTGGGGGAGAATTGTATGTTTCCTGTTCTGTTTTACCCATATTCTGCCATATATTTCATGTTATAGCCGTCTCGGATGATGGCCCAGCACATGTTCGTTTTAAGAACACTTTCACAGCAGACTTGATAAAACGCAAAGAAGGCACCAGTGTGAGATTTCTAAGGATAGATACAGCACTCAACCCAAGGTTTAAGAATCTGAAGTGCCTTCCAAAATCTGAGAGGGATGAGGTGTGGAGCATGCTTTCAGATGTCTTAAAAAAGCAACACTCCGATGAGGAAACTACAGAACCCAAACCACCAAAAAAGAAAATCAATCTTCTGCTTCTGGCATCTGACTCAGATGATGAAAATGAACATGTGTCGGTCCATTCTGCTTTGGATCATTATTGAGCAGAACCCATCATCAGCATGGACGCATGTCTTCTGGAATGGTGGTTGAAGCATGAAGGGACATATGAATCTTTAGCACATCTAGCACGTAAATATCGTGTGATGTACTACAACACTGCCATGCGAACGCCTGGTCTTACTTTCAGCTGACATTGTAAACAGGATGTGGGCAGCATTATCTCCTGCAAATTGTAACCAAACTTGTTTGTCTGAGCGAATGACTGAAGTAGGACTCAGTGAACTTATAGGTTCTAAAGTTTTACATTGTTTTATTTCTGAATGCAGTTATTTTTTTGTACATAATTCTACACTTGCAAGTTCAGTTTTCACTATAAAGAGATTGCACTACAATACTTGTATTAGGTGAACTGAAATATACTTTTTTTGTTCTTTACAGTGCAAATATTTGTTATCAAAAATAAATACAAAATTAGCCCTTTGTATACTGTGTTGTAATTAAAATCAATATACTTGAAAATGTAGAAAACAACCAAAAATATTTAAATAAATGGTATTCTATTATTAACAACACAATTAATTGTGATTAATTTTTTTAATCACTTGACAGTCCTAGAATATTTACATATAAAAATTAGTTAATAACTCAGGTACTATTTATCTATAAATATAAAGTGAGCACTGTACACTTTGTATTCTGTGTTGTAATTGAAATCAATATATTTGAAAATGTAGAAAACATCCAAAAATACTTAAATAAGTGGTATTCTATTACTGTTTAACAGTGCGATTAATCACGATTAATTTTTATCAGGGTGCTGTTCTACATTTGGATGGCTTCTTAACTTCATTACAGCTAGGAAACTGCCTTTTGGAAGGACTAGTATTTCTGGTTGAAAGAAAAGAAAAGAAAAGGAAAAAGAAAAAAGAAACCAAAATCCTCACATTCAACCTAACCAACTTCTAGCTTGAAATGGCTGGCAATAGGCCTTTTAACATGCAAGAACATGAGATTAAGGGCATGTCGACATGTACAGTGCTGCAGCAGCACAACTGTATCAATTCAGCTGTGTCACTGCAGCACACCTGGTGAAGACATTCTATGCCAGCAGGAGAGAGCTCTCCCGTCAGCCTAATAAAATCACCTCTGTGAACGGCAGAAGCTACGTGGGCTGGAGAAGATCTCAGGAGGCGGTTTACTCATACCCCTGAAACTTAAGATATGCTGACATAACTGTAATATAGACATAGCCTTCGTTATGTAATATATGTCACCTGGGGTGTGACTAAATCACGCCCTTAGGTGACATAAGTTACACCAACAAAGAGCTTCTACCATTCGCAGAGGTGGTTTTATTATACTGATGGAAGAACTCTCTCCCGCCAGCACAGAGCGTCTCCACCAGACATGCTGCAATGGTACAGCTGCATCTTAAGCTGCAGTGCTGTACATGCCTTTAGCCTCCACCACCCTTATTCCACTCACCTGTTCTGTACTGCCCTGAAGCTACCTGAGAATTCAGAAGTATCTAAGGAGGCACCAGAAGAGCAAACTATTTGGCTCTTAAACAAAAGCCCCCTTCCCCCCGCCCCCGGGTTCCTACTGAAGACTGCAGAATTTAGCCCAGACTTTTTTACATTTAAAAAAGGTAATTTAGTGACAATGAAAGCTGAAAGCCTTAAGGAGATTGAAGAGCTTTTCTTGGCCACAGAACAAGTGCACCCTAGTAGCCGCTGTACAAATACAGTGCACGTAGCAGTTGTGAAGTTAGCACAGAATGACTGCGGATAAATATCCATATATTTTAAATTGGGCCTATAGATGCTAAAACTGTGAAAGGGACAAAACCCAGAAGAAAGTGGGCAGAATAACTCTATCCACTTTAGGAACTGCTGAGTTACTTTTTACGGCCTGGGTTATGTAGGTGGCCAGATTAGATGATTGTTGTGTTCTTCCCTGGCTTTAAAAATTTATGACTGGTACTGAATCAAAATTTAAAGGAGAACACGCTTTATAGCAATTGTGCAGTTCCTCCACTACCTTGGCACAAGCCTTTAACTAACATTAGCACTGAAAGCTATACGAGACTCCTGCCGAAGCAGGATGCTGTATTTGATACTGCCTTGGTGAGAATTTGTTAGTAATTTCTTGCATTGGCAATGTGGATGCACAAACAAGGAAAAGAACAGCTCAAAGTCCATTAGAAACTTAAGACAGTGTCCCTTTTTGCCAGCTCCTCAAAGGAACTCCATAGGAAACTCTTTCCTTGCTTCTAGGAAGATGTTATGAGGGGGAAAAAGGAATTATGTTGTGAAAGTAGAATGAATTATATCGTAGAAGTAGAATGAATTAAAGAAATGCTGTATGTTCCTTTAAGCAGGAATGAGGAATGTTGAGATAAAGTTGTCAGGAAGAGGAACATTAAGGTATTGAACAATGGGTCCACTTAAACTGACGGTGGGACATTAACAGGAGATTGGGGAGAGTTAATAAGGACATGAGATATGTGTCTAGCCCCAGGTAAATGTATCAGTTCTGCTCCCTTTGTAATCTTGTAAATTTTGCACCCTTTTATCTGTATAAATAAGGTGGTTTGAGCCTTTTATGGTGCTCACATTTTCTGGGTGTATTAGCAGAGCGCTTTTGCTAACAAACAGAGTGGTCTGACAAATTGTGAGTACTGAATCTGACTTTGACAATTTGAATAAATCTTCTCTCATCAAGGTGCTTAGAGCCCTGCTTGTGCAACATAAACATCCTAGGTAGCAATATAAAAACACGTGGACTGTGAAAATCGGTCAGACTGTAAGGATCTTTTAAGGACTAAAATCTTGACTTGTGATTTGTCTTTATTATTTCAGTTTTCTCCTCCAAAAGCAGAGCAACAAGGAAGTCAGAAAAGTTTAAGTACCAATTTGAGCAAGGTACATCTTAACCTTTTATTCATGCACCTAGTAAGAGGCAAGAATAAGTAATCTAGACATTTATAATGTAAAAGTAAACGCTCAGAAATAATAAAAATAGTACTGTAGCACTATTATTCCTGCCACGCTATACACAATTATCTTCAGCAGTAAGACAAAAGAGGGTGACTGAGTAATGGCAGTATGTCTCAAGTGACGGCCATTACAATTTAACAACCTGGGAAGTGACACGTTCTCCTAAAAGTGCCTTGTTACAGTATCTTATTTTTCATAACAGGAAAGAAACTGATACTGCTGAGCATTACTGAGTTACATTAGAGAGCATTATCAAAGCTGGCCAGAAAGCTTTACTTGGTCCTGAGGGTCAAAATTATTTAACTGTACCTAAGATTTTAGGGTCATGTTTAAACAGCCATCATTATAAGCTAGTGAAATTTCCCAGGAAACTGGACAAAGTAATATGAGCAGGGTCCCACTCAACTCCTTCTCCATCCATGACTAAGTTCTTCTTTCCTAATTATCTATCCAGGTATTATATGGCCCACATTACCATAGTATCTGAGCACGAGTTCTCCGCATACCCACAACCACTCACTCCCTCTTTGCCTGCAGCACAGCTCAGGCCTTGGTTACTCATGAAAACTGTATTGCTTTAACTACAATGGCTTAATTAAAATGGTACAGCGCCTAGTGTGGACACAGTTATATTGCAATAAAGGTGCCTTATATCAGCAGAGCCATTACCATAGAGAGTGGTCCCCAACCTTTTAGTCTGGGGGGCACCAAATGAAGAACCGTGGCGGGTCGAGCATCCGCCGAAATGCCACTGAATTTGGTAGCATTTCGGCAGTACCGCCTCTCAATGACGTCGCTTGTCGGCGGCAAGCGGCATCATCGAGAGGCGTCGCCGCTGAAATGCAGCTGAATTTCGAAGGCATTTCGGCAGATGCTAGACCGCCGCCAGGACGCGAGCGCATTTAGATGCCCGCATGGTGCCCCCGGGCACCTAGTTGGGGAACACTGCCATAGAGAAGGAGAATAAACTACATCAATATAAGGCAACATTATACTGATACCACCGCATTCGCATTAAGGGTTGTACCATTTTATTGGGGTACAAAAAAATTACAATCTATCTGAAATAGTTATACCGGTACAAAACCTGGGTGTAGACAAGGCCTCAGGCTGTTGAAATTCCTGCCCTTACCTCTCCTCCCTCCGCCCCTCCCCTCCCCACCCCTCCCACTCACCAGCTTTGGAAATGGGCAACAGGATGGATCACTTGATGATTACCTGTTCTGGGGCATCTGGCATTGGCCACTGTTGGGAGACAGAATACTGGGCTAGATGGACCTTTGGTCTGACCCAGTATGGCCGTTCTTATGTTCTTACGGCTATGCACAGTCTGGCTATGATCCCATGCCTGGACTGGAAAACCTGGTTGTGGGGTGGAAGCAATAACTCCCAAACGAACAAGAGCACTGGATACCTGCTTGGGCCCACCGGCACCAGAGGCAGACAGGGAACTGGGGATAGCAATCTCTGGCTGGTTGGTCAAGTGTGTGCAGCATTTAGTGCAGGACTGCTGAAAGACTCTAGCCCTATGTGGATACACAGTCCTAGAGACATACTGCTGCCATTGGACTTAAATACACTGAGAGATGTCAACAAAAATGTCAGCCCAACAAAACTAAAACTAGTAAGAGAACTTTTCAAATGACATTTTATTCAAACTATGACACATTTAAACTAAAGACTATCTATTCTAACAAATAGGATTGTGCAGTATGTGCTTTTCTTGTCAAATCACAGGAACTACTGGACATAACAGGGAAGGAGATTTTTACATCTTGGTTGATGCTGAGGCTGCGGTGTAATTAAAAGTTATTAAAAAATCTGCTTTATTGCTTATTTGGATAGGTATTGGCTACCCCATTAAAATCTGTTAAAGGACAGACAAAAGGCATGAGGACAGATTTGCACAAAACCAAGTAATCAAACTTCTTGAGATTGGGACAAAATGTTAGTGTACTGCCTCCTCTCCCAAATCTGTCCCTATATACTGTGAAAATGTGTTAAATTGGCATGAGCAATTAAACGGTTTCAAAACCAACAATATGGCTTTCAAGACCCCCATTCCAGTTCTGCTATTACACTTCAGTCCTTGCCTGCATCACTGCACTCAAACTAGTCCATTCTCTATTCACAAGCCTCTTTCAGTAGAGGTTGACAACCCAGTTATGTAGTGTGAAGCCTGTGTAGCAGCTAATTTTCCACTCCACTAGAAGGAGACCAGTAACTCACATCTTTTTATGACACAGTTTCAGTTTTTACTTTGGGGTTCCCCAAATGAAAACCAATTAATCAGTTTTGCCATCTTATTTCTGAAGAGCTCATAACATGTAGTGCTTTCAGCTAAAGGGTATCAGTGTTACTGTGTCTTTACACGATAAAATAAGGTTGGAATTCAACAGTTTTCACACCTACCTGCTACGTTGAGCTTTTCAACTGCTCCTAAGCTGGGAGCAGCAGTGGTGGTACTGTTGGTAGAGTTTGCTCCTGTGCCATTAATTACGAGGTTCTCCACCTTGGACTCTAGCTTGCCAATACGCTCCAAGATATTATCCAATAAGACTGCAAGAGTTTTCTTTAGATCTATAACAAATGAAAAACAAACCATGTAACATCACACTGGATACCACATCGACACATCAGACACTCATCACTGACACCTCATATCAATCAAATAAAAAAGAGAAGCTAATGCAAATACTACTTTGCAGCCCAGCAGTGATCACATACCATTTCACCATTACAGGTCCCCCCTCAGCCACAGCAAGTGTCTTAAAATTGTTGGAGAAATCAGATTGTATTTAGAAATCTTTGTTGTGGAGCTCCTCTCATCATATAAATATATTAGAGTTGTCGATTAATCGCAGTTAATTCACACAATTAACTCAAAAAAATTAATCGCCATTTTAATCACACTGTTAAACAGAATACCAATTTATTAAATATTTTTGATGTTTTTCTACATTTTCAAATATATTAATTTCAATTAAAGCAAAGCATACAAGGTGTACTGTGCTCACTTTATATTATTTTTTATTATAAATAGTTTCATTGTAAAAATGATAAAAGAAATAGTATTTTTCACTTCACCTCATACAAGTACAGTAGTGCAATCTCTTGATCGTGAAAGTGCAATTTACAAATGTAGATTTTTTTTTGTTACATAACTGCACTCAAAAACAAAAGAATGTAAAACTTTAGAGCCTACAAGTCCACTCAGTCATACTTCTTGTTCAGCCAATCACTAAAACAAACAAATTTGTCTACATTTATGGGAGATAATGCTGCCCACTTCTTATTTACAATGTTACTTGAAAGTGAGAACAGATGTTTGCATGGCACTTTTGTAGCTGGTATTGCAAGATATTTATGTATCAGATATCCTAAACATTCATATGCTCCTTCATGCTTTGGCCACCGTTCAGAGGACATGCTTCCATGCTGATGCTGCCCATTAAAAAAACAATGCATTAGTTAAATTTATGACTGAACTCCTTGGGGGAGAATTGTACATCTCTTGCTCTGTTTTACCAGCATTCTGCCATATATTTCATGTTATAGCAGTCTCTGATGATGACCCAGTACACGTTGCTCGTTTTAAGAACACTTTCACTGCAGATGTAACAAAACACAAAGAAGGCACCAGTGTTAAATTTCTACAGACAGATACAACACTTGACCAAAGGTTTAAGACTCTGAGGTGCCGTCCAAAATCTCCGATGCAGAAATCACAAAATCCAAACCTCCAAAAAAGAAAATCAACCTTCTGCCAGTGGCATCTGACTCAGATGATGAAAATGAACATGTGTCAGTCCACAATGCTTTGGACTATTATCAAGCAGAACCCACCATTAGCATGGACGCATATCCTCTCGAATGATGGCTGAAGCATGAAGGGACGTAAGAATCTTTAGCGCACCTGGCACGTAAATGCTTTGTGACACTGGCTACAACAGTGCCATGCAAATACCTGTTCTCACTTTCAGATGGCATTATAAACAAGAAGCAGACAGCATTATCTTCTGCAAATGTACACAAACTTGTTTGTCTGAGCGATTGGCTGAACAAGAAGTAGGACTGAGTGGACTTATAGGCTCTACAGTTTTACATTGTTTTATCTTTGAATGCCAGTTTCTTTTGTACATAATTCTACATTTGTAAGCTCATCTTTCATGATCAAGAGATTGCACTACAGTACCTGTCATGGGAGAATTGAAAAAAATACTATTTATTTGGTTTTTTATAGTGCAAATATTTGTTATAAAAATAAATATAAAATTAGCCCTTTGTACACTATGCTGTAATTAAAATCAATATATTTGAAAATGTAGAAAAACATCCAAAAATATTTAAATAAATGGTATTCTATTATTAACAGCACGATTAATTGTGATTTTTATCACTTGACAGTCCTAGAATATTTACATATAAAACTAGTTGATAGCTCAGGTACTATTTATGATCATCATGGATGAGTATTAAATTAATCAAGACAAAAACTAGACTGGAATTAATATTAGCACTCAGGAAAATCGCATTCATGAACAATTACCCTACACAAGAACTATTTTTCCATTCTGTGCAAATTAAGACATACGCTCCTCTGGTCACAGAACTGATCTATATAACTATTTTGTGAAGCACATTGTAAGAAACAGATCATATAATTTCTATAATTTACATAGCTGGATATCTGTGTGTGTCTTTATAATTAAGATAAAACTGTATCCATATACATTTACGCATGCTGTATCTGTGTTTGTATATATACTTGTATTATACATCTGCTTATATAGTGATATATGCAGGTAATTTACACACACGCTTTTTCTATTCAGATATTATGGTAATAGGGTAGGCAATATACACACGCTTGTAACCAGTTATCCTGTGTATACCAATGAACTTGTGAGTTCTTGTTTTAAAACCAGTCAAAATTAACCATCCTGACTGCAGCACAAATTAAACTGTTAAAAGTGATAAATGGATTTATCGTTTGTAACAGTGGTACAGAAACTCTGCAAGCAGCAGCTAGAACTTAGCATTCAGTGCTTATTTGGACATGTAAATCATCAGGATCAAGTTATTTTACAGTTTTTACTTGTAAACAAGGAAACTATTCTCCTTGATTGAAAAGCATAATACCCAAATCCTTATATTACACTCAAATGCTACAGTAATGAGATTTAGCTCCACATTTGTGTACCATGAAATGAACAGTCTATGGGATGTTCTACTGAATGAAAAACGCCCCATCACTAAAAAACAGGGCTCAGTTCTCATTCAGACTGAGCAAAGCCAGCAAATAACTTTCACACTGTTACATCATTAGGGCCCTAACAAATTCGTGGTCCACTTTGGTCAATTTCTCTGACATAGGATTTTAAAATCCATTTATTTCATGATTTCAGCTATTTAAATGTGTTGTTTCATGGTGGTGTAATTGTAGGGGTCCTGATACAAAAAAGGTGTGTGTGTATGCGTGTGCGCAAGGGGAGATGATCGCAAGGTTATTGTAGGGGGGGTTGCGGTACTGTGCTGTGGTTGCTACTGGTGGCTGGGCAGTTGGAAAGTGGCAGCTGCTGGCTGGGATCCCAGCTCTGAAGGAAGAGCTACTGCCAGCAGCAATGCAGAAGTAAGGATGGCCTGGTATGGTACTGCCATCCCTACCTTCTGCGCTGCTGACTGCAGAGCTGGGCCTTCAGTCAGCAACCACCATTCTCCGGCCGCCCAGCTCGGAAGGCAGCAGCGCAGAAGTAAGGGTGGCCCGGTATGGTATTGCCACCTTTACCTCTGCACTGCTGCTGGTGGGGTGGCCAGAGAGCAGAGGCTGTTAGCCAGGCACCCAGCTCTGAAGGCTGCACAGAAGGAAGGGTGGCAATACTGTGACCTCCACTAAAATAACCTTGTAACTCTCTTTTGGGTCAGGACCCCCAATTTGAGAAACACTGGTCTCACTCGTGAAATCTGTATAGTATAGGGTAAAAGCACACAAAAGACCAGACTTCCTGGGAGGATGCCAGATTTCACGGTCAGGGACACATTTTTCATGGCTGTGAATTTGGTAGGGCCGTATACATTTGGCTTCTTTGTGGTCATGCAAACTCTGACTTTTATACCATATACCAATAATGTAATATACCATATCACTAGAGCCACCCCATGCAAGTAGAGCGGGGGGGAAAAAATGCATATTGTGCAAAACAACATAGGAAGAATATGAGGAAGTTGATTAATGAACAACAAATAAAAAGTATAAAATTTTGAATTTAGGAAATGTTACAGAAAAGTTGACAGACTGTCATGAGGTAAAGACAATGTGGGAAAGGGGAGAAAAGGACATAATTATACAAGGATTACAGTGCTGGCCTAAACTTTGAATGTCCTGGAGTTTGCCTATTTATGGCAGTATCTCAAGAATTTACAAATATTCAACAGATGCTACCACTACGCTGTTAATCATGCAAAAATAGGTTTAAAATGTGTAATTATCTTCTTTTCATAACTTTAAAATCAAATGGTTTTCTGATCTATAATCTGACGTGGCAGAATTTTCAATTATAATTCATAAGCAGAGATTTGCTTGCTTTACACTGGGTTTAGTTTTGTCATATGGTTTTTAGTGTTTCTAATGAGTTTTTAATCAGCAGTCAAATATTTGTGCAAACAAGAGGAAGTTTATGTGGAAAGGCTGTTAAGTTGCAAGCACGGATGGCATTGGGAGTAGGAAAATGAATTACACCTATTTTAAGGATACTCCAACTATGCATATCTTCCTCCACTGGCACTGTTTTCTTTACCTTCCAAAGACCATAACAAGTGAAAGCACAGAGAGTACACAATTAAAAAAATTATATTATATTTTATATATATATATAACACTCATATTTTGAAATATGTATCTATATATACATACCATATTGTAAAGCATTTTTACATAAATTTTAATAATTGAAAATGTTAAGAAACTGTCACATTGGAGCAGAGTGACAGAAAAAGATTAAACAGTTATCAACGTGACTTTAAGGTCCAATTTCTTGCAGCCTGTCTGGAAATGCTGTGTTTTTCAACCTTTTCGAGCTGGTGACAAAACAAAATATGAAACCCTCCCCCCACTAGAAAAACTTGCAAGCTCCTACCTTCAGCGTTGGCCACAGGGCTTCAGCACCCTTGCGGGGCACATGACATGTACATTCACTTCCCAGGGCCCCCTGTGGCGTGGGGCCCCAAGTAGTTGCCCTGCTTCCTACTCCCAATGCCGTCCCTGCTTACAACCCCCCTAAACCCATCCCACAACCCGTAGGTTGAGAAAAATTGCTATATAGGATGGGAGCTCCATTTACAAGATATGTAACATAAAAGATCTTAAAGGTGTCAGTTGTCCAGAGTAGCAATGTATTTTTGGCACTGATAGAGCAAGCTCTGGATTTTGGACCAATGCAATTCTTGATTACCATTAAGCACTTGCTATAGATAGAGGATGTGACAAATTGACAATATCTTGCAATATTCAGAACAAACCTTATCGAATTAAGATAAACTTCACCGAATTAACTTGAATGTTACCGAATTAGAATTAGTACCTTTGGGGTCAATTGTACTAAAAATGCAGTTGTCTATGTATTATTATAGAATCACATGTAACTCCTCTAGGAGCAGAGCGATGCTAATGTAATTCCTCCCATTATTAGCCATTTGAAGCCACCTCCTGGAGAGGTTTGTATATACTAGTTCAAACTGAATTCTCCAGGAACCAACAGATAAAGGATTTTGGGGTAAATAGCCTCGTTTTAAATAGACTCCAGGCCTTCTTCCTGATTGTGCAAGTGGACGGGTCTATAGAGGGTTCCAGTCCTTAGGGAAGACTCTGTGCTTGATCTGAGCTGAAGCTGTAACGAAGTTGAAACCATGAGGAAACCCCTTGGATAGGGTTTTGAAGGACTGCTCCTGCCAGAGCCCAAGTTATGGTCGGGACGGTCTCTAGTAAGGTTATTAGCATGCATGCGGGGAGGGATGGGGGATAATTGTTTTTAAATGTGTTCTCTCTGTAGTGATTTTAAACTCACTTGCATACGAAGTGCTGTGTGGTACCTTATAATAGTGGGCAATTACTCTATTACTAGTCTCTGAAGAGAACCTAAGCAGGCCTGCTTAGGCAGAGTCTCTGGCTTGGTTGTTACAGTATAGGCAGGGGTCCGTGCAATCTGGAACACCCTGGTCAGAAGGGTATTTCCACTCTAAACCCAGGGTTGTGAGTTCAATCCTTGAGGGGGCCATTTAGGGAACTGGGGTAAAAATCTGTCTGGGGATTGGTCCTGCTTTGAGCAGGGGGTTGGACTAGATGACCTCCTGAGGTCCCTTCCAACCCTAATATTCCATGATAAGAGAGGAGAAAGCCAGAGGAGAATGAAGCCTAGAGCAGGTGCCATTGCTGGACCACCGAAGAGGAACAGAGGTGCAGTTGCCCTGAACTGTGAGAGAGGGCTAGGGACGATTGCTGATATTAAAACATTTAAGTGTTTTGGAACCATCATGTTGAGCACATTGTTAGCATCTGTAAATGCATGTTCTTATTACTGTTGCCCTCAGGTTCCCTACCTTCCCATTAATCTATCTGAAATTTCTAAAGCTAGAAAACAGTTCATATAATGTGCCACCTAAAATTTTGAAACCCCAGCTTTTAAACAACATAAAGAATTAATCTTTAAGCCTAACTGTTCCCATGATATTGATTGTTAAAGTCACGCCTGATGATAAAGCAGAAGGGGTGAAATTACAGAAGCAAGATGGTAATCAGAAACAACCTATTTTAAAACATATCATTCATGGGAATTTATTGAAATTCTGTTCCCCTATAATTTTGTTACGGAATATTTCATATGTAAAGCTTCTTGAAGATTAAATGTAATGTTGATCCTCAGTCTAGCATCCTCTCTCACTAAAGTCAGGGTTTTAGTATTATGCCATTGGTGACAATAAACTAATTGGATTTCCATATTCAAAAGGAATGACAGTGACCCAAAAAAGTTAGAGAAAATACTGATGGTTCCTAGGGAAGGCCGAGACAGTGCTACCGTGGTAGTTCTTTAATGACAGAGCCTTGAAAAACAACCGGATTGACATTCAAATAGACTCCACCCTACAGGGCTAGGAAGCAATAATGGGGAACCAAATAGCCCATATCTCAATAGTTCAGGTCTCACTGAGCCACAGAAGAACGTTCAAACTACCTAAAGGGCAGCAGGTGCCAGTCACTTAAAAGATCCATTCAGAAGAAGGCTCGAAGATGTATTAGCAAGGTTTAAAAATGGTCTGTGTAGCTAAGTGGCAAACCAAGCATACAGCATTTTAAAATTTTATTTATAACTTGTTCCAAACTAGGAACTGACCAATTTGAAAATGATCATGTCTGATCCACCCTGGCCAGGCAAACAACATTTAAACCAGTTACAATGAATGTGTTAAACAGTTCCACGAAAATAATTTAAAGGCAGGGCTCCAGAGGCCGCTGCCACTAATATCAGACTGAAGGGAAAAAGGAGAGCAAGGAACCTGCACAACAGTACAATGCCGAAGGAGTAAAACCAGAAATAAGGTAGAATTAAAGATTAAAAAACAATGTTGCCTGCAGTGTGGCAGCGTACAAAATACAGTGAGAAGAGTAACACAAAAAAAGGGCCTTCTACAATGCTGCCAACTGCACTAATTGGGGCAGGCTGCAGAGTAGGAAAACAGGCAAGCACCTGAAAGTTATCACTTGGATGCAAATTAAAAAGCAGGAGGGGAAGCTAAGAATGTGTGTCTATCTGATGTGATGAAAACAAAAAATTTTCCCACCCACCCCCATTTATACTATTCTAATGTTTAAAAATAAAATTACACACAGACCAAAGTTAAAAGATGCCCATGTCTAGAACACCAGGTATAAAATAGAGGAAATATATAAATCGGTAAAAAAAAAAATGTTGCTGTGTGAAAATTAAAATGGAGGTATCAGGAGAGTTGTGTTTGTTCAATGGCTATTAAAGGATGAGGCTTCAGAAACATGGCAACAGTTTGGGGAGGCTTTCATTGACTAGTGGATCAACATCTTCTGACTACTGTGATAAATACTGACCATTAACAAGGATTTGGCCTTCAGATAAAATAGTTAGGTATATTAAAAGTTTGAGACTTAATTCGATGCAGTGCCCAATGGACACCCAACTCAAGTATGGCATTATTCTTATTCATTATTCTTTAAACAGAGCACCAGTCATACTGTCACTGAAAATACTTTACTGCAAACATCTTAATCCTTCATCTTCAAAATCCCCAATTTGCATATAAAATGTGTGAAGCTGCAAAGTATATATATTTAATTATTGTTACTTTGCACTTACATAGCACCTGTTTAGCTAAGGATCTCACTCTCTTTTCCTAAACAAGAACAGTAAGTTTGTTTCCTGTGAAGTAGGTTAGGATTAGAGCAGGGGTGGGCAAACTGTGGCCCAGATCTGTGGGCCCTGTGCTCAGGGGTGGCTCCAGGCATCAGCATGCCAAGTGCGTGCTTGGGGCGACAAGCCACTGGGGGCGCTCTGCCGGTTGCCGCGAGGGCGGCAGGCAGGCTGCTTTTGGCAGCTTGCCTGCGGAGGGTCTGCTGGTCCCGAAGGCAGCCTGCCTGCCATGCTTGGGGCGGCAAAATGCCTAGAGCTGCCCCTGCCTATGCTGCTCTCAAAAGTGGCCGGCATCAGGTCCCTGCGGCCCCCGGGCGGGGGAGGGGGACAGAGGGCTCTGTGCATTGCCCTTGCCTTCAGGCACCATCCCCCACAGTTCCCATTGGCTGGGAATGGGGAACTGCAGCCAATAGGAGTTTCAGGGAAGGTAGAAGGAGGCGCGGCAAGGGCAGCACACGCAGAGCCCTCCGCCCCCCGCCTCCCCTAGGGCCCACTTTAGCTAATGACATCCTGTGTACTTGAATTTTGGCTAGAACACATTAATGCAGCCCTAATTTTACAAAAGATGCTATGAAACCTCTGATGACAGGTGACACTTTATGTTTTGCTGATCAGCTGAGGCTACAGCACCCTTACTTAATGATGGGACACTGGCTAAGTACTGATTCAAAGGGAAGAGCACCACCTACTGAATGAACATCACCATTCTTTGCAGAAATCTGGGCTTTCTTTGTGAGAGGTCTTCCATACAATCTAACCCAACTCTGCTTAGCTTGTGATATTTAATGGGATCACAATACAAGTTGGTATGCCTGCAGGCTGCCAGACACAAATAAAAACAATCACAGAACAAGGGTTATTTGTTATCTAAGCCACCTAGCAATATAATAGTCAGCTGCCTAGCGGATGGTGACCTTAACCTCATGAGCAAACACATTCACGGAAACACCAGAATCTTCTCAGAGGAAACAAAGCAGTAATAGAAACTGCATACCCTCCCAGCATCTCTGGCATCTGCTGTAAAGAGGTGCTTTCATCCCACACACTGAAGTGAAAGAGGATACCCACAAAGAAAATGAAAGGCTCTTAACTACGTGAGCATGCAGCCCTAATCTAGGGCATCGTAACTTACTTGTGCAGGTCTAGAAGAAACACCATTAAGATTTCATTTTGATAAAATGTTGAAGAGGAAATAATCTCAATTACTAATTAGCTATTAACTTGAGATAGTCTAAAAGGGAGACTACTCTCCATCACAACAGGTGACAAAGAAAGCGAGCTGAAAACATGTGCCAGGAACACACAGTTACATCAGATTTAAAGGGACAGCATCAACCTGAAGTCTAGCCTTCCCTCTCCCTCCCCCGCCCCTCTTTTTTTAAAGCAAGAGTTTGAATAATATGCCCATCTGGGAGCCCTTGCCAATATCTGTGGGTTTTACACATTTTCCCTATTTAAAAAAAAAATCTTTATTTCTCCTCTGTTTCAGTTTAAGGACCCACACAAACATGGGAGAAAGGAAACAGTGAAACTTACTATATATAAGTGCTGTCAATAGTAGGTAAAAGATTCAGAGAAATACATGATTAAACTTGGGACTAAATACCTGGTTTTACTTTTTAAAACAGTTTTACTAAATGTAATTTTATGAAGATACAGCAAAAATCAGAACTGAAATGGAAAAGATCAGAACACACATAAGCAATTGTCAAGTTTTTGATTATTTTTTATTCAGCATCTCTTGAATCACTTCACACATCTGAACTGACAGATCAAGTTTCTCAGTAAATGGCAACGACAGATTTTAAGCAGAGATAACAATATATAGATAATCACAGTCACAGCAGACGTAAGTACTGGGAACCTGTAGTAAAAATTAGCAGTGGACTGAATCATACTGGGTTCAAGATAGTCTCTGAAGAGCATGATGTAAATGAGTTTGGATTTTGGACTACTCACAATTCACAGCAATTTCACACCTACGCATTCTCTCTCTGAACCTTTTCTGATTCTAATCTCTCTTTTGATATGAGGTGATCAGAAATGCATGCAGTATTCAAAGACTGGGCATACCAAGGGTATTAGAAAAAATAATCCCAGCTATACAGACAAAATGATGAAGGTCTAAATGAGCTGTTGCCACATAACAAAAAAATCTTGGAGTCATTGTGGATAGTTCTGGGAGAACATCTAGTCAATGTGCAGTAGTCAAAAAAGCTAACAGAACATTAGGAATGATTAGGGAAGGGTTAGATAACATGACAGAAAATATTAAAATGCCATTATGTCAGTGGTTCTCAACCAGGGTCTTTCAGGGCAGTACACCAACTCATCTGGATATTTGCCTAGTTTTACAAAAGGCTACATAAAAAGCACTAGGGAAGTCAGTACAAACTAAAATTTTATATAGAATCATAGAAAATTAGGCTTGGAAGAGACCTCAGGAGGTCATCTAGTTCAACTCCCTGCAAGACCAATACCGACTAAATCATCGCAGCCAAGGCACTGTCAAGCCGGGCCTTAAAAACATCTAAGGATGGAAATTCCACCACCTCCCTAGGTAACCCATTCCAGTGCTTCACCGCCCTCCTAGTGAAATAGTGTTTTGTAATATCCAACCTAGACCTCCCCCACTGCAGATTGAGACCATTGCTTCTTATTCTGTCATCTGCCACCACTGAGAATATCCTCTTTAGAACCCCTCTTCAGGTAGTTGAAGGCTGCTATCAAATCCCTCCTCACTCGCCTCTTCTGCAGACTAAACAAGCCCAATTCCCTCAGGCTCTCCTCGTAAGTCGTGTGCCCCAGCTCCTTGATCATTTTCATTGCCCTCCGCTGGATTCTCTCCAATTTGTCCACATCCCTTCTGTAATGGGGGGGCCAAAACTGGATGCAACACTCCAGATGTGGCCTCATCACGGCTGAATAGAGGGGAATAATCACTTCCCTCGATCTGCTGGCAGTGCTCCTATTAACTGCAACCCAATATGCCATTAGCCTTCTTGGCAACAGGCGCACACTGCTGACTCATATCCAGCTTCTCACTGTAATCCCCAGGTCCTTTTCTGCAGAACTGCTGCTTAGCCAGTTGGTCCCCAGCCTGTAGCAGTGCATGGGATTCTTCCATCCTAAGTGTTGGACTCGGCACTTGTCCTTATTGAACCTCATCAGATTTCTTTTGGCTCAATCCTCCTATTTGTCATAGGGTCCAAAGTGACCTACCCTACCCTCCAGCATATCTACCTCTCCCCTCAGCTTAGTGTCATCTGTGAACTTGCTGATGGTGCAATCCATCCCATTATCCAGATCATTAATAAAGATGTTGAAAACAACCGGCCCCAGGACCATATCCAGATCATTAATAAAGATGTTGAAAACAACCGGCCCCAGGACCGACCCGTGGGGCACTCCGCTTGATACCGGCTGCCAACTAGACATAGAGCCATTGATCACTACCCGTTGAGCCTGACAATCTAGCCAGCTTTCTATTCACCTTATAGTCCATTCATCCAGCCCATACTACTTTAACTTGCTGGTAAGAATACTGTGGGAGACCATATCAAAAGCTTTGCTAAAAGTCAAGATATATCATGTTCACTGATTTCCCCATATCCACGGAGCCAGTTATCTCATCACAGAAGGAAATCAGGTTGGTCAGGCATGACGTGCCCTTGATGAATCCATGCTGACTGTTCCTGATCACCTTCCATTTTGAAGCACTTGGAGGAGAGGTTTCCTTGAGGACCTGCTTCATGATTTTTCCATGGACTGAGGTAAGGCTGTAGTTCCCCAAGGTTCTCCTTCTTCCCTTTTTAAAAGATGGGCATAATAGTTGCCTTTTCCCAGTAGTCCGGGACCTCGCTCGATTGCCACAAGTTTTTCAAAAATAATGGCTAATGGCTCTGGAATCACATCAGCCAATTCCCTCAGCACTTGGGATGCATTAGATCTAGACCCATGGACTTGTGCACGTCCAGCTTTTCTAAATAGTCGTTACCCTGTTCTTTCACTACTGAAGGCTGCTCAGCTCCTCCCCATACTGTGTTGCCCAGGACAGCATTGTTGGAGCTGACCTTGTCTGTGAAGACCGAGGCAAAAAAAGCAGAATATTTCCGCTTTTTCTACATCATCTGTCACTAGTCTGCTCCTCTCCCTTCCGTTCATTAAGTATCCCACACTTTCCCTGAACTTTTTCTTGTTGCTAACACACCTGTAGAAACCCTTCACATTTCTTGCTAGTTGCAACTCCAGTTGTGTTTTGGCATTCCTGATTACACTCCTGCATGCTCAAGCAACATTTTTATACACCTCCCTAGTCATCTGTCTGAGTTTCCACTTCTTGTAAGCTTCCTTTTTGTGTTTAAGCTCACCAAAGATTTCACTGTCAAGCCAAGCTGGTCACCTGCCATATTTGCTATAGACGATGGCTTGTTTATACTGTTATACATATTATCAGTGGTTCTCAAACTGTGGGTGAGTTCGTTTTAATGGGGTCACCAGGGCCAGCATTAGACTCACTGGAGCCCAGGGCAGAAAGCCGAACCCTGAGCCCCACTGCGTGGCACTGAAGCCAAAATAGAGTTAAGTGAGGTGAAACTTAGGGTATGCAAGACAAAAATCAAACTCCTGAAAGGGGTACAGTATTCTGGAAAGGTTGAGAACCCCTGTGCTATGTAAATACATGGTACGCCCACACCTTATGTCCTGAATGCAGTTCTGGTCACCTCGTCTAAAAAAGATATATCAGAACTGGAAAAGGTGCAGAGAAGGGCAACAAAAATGATTCAGGGTATGGAACAGCTTCTATAGAAGGAGAGATTATAAAGACTGGGACTGTTCAATTTACAAGAGAGAACTAAGGGAGGATGAGATGGTGGTCTATAAAACCACGAATGGCATGGAGAAAGTGAGTAAGCGTTGTTACAGTGGTCTACAATTTTTGAGAAGTCATCTGCTTCAGAGATAAAATGTGATATTTATTATGTATTTTGATGTGCTGAATTCAAATATGACAATTAAAACAACTGATTGGCTACTGTTTCTAAGATATTTAAGTTTTTACATTTTATGTCTATGTATATTGTGTAGATAGTAGTCTTTTAATCATAAATTGTAAATCTAGGTCTTTTCATGTGTTTATGGTTGCTTTACATGATAATATTTCACCTGTCCTGTTTATGTAACTCTTTAAAAATCAGCAAAAGGTTTATATAAATAAAATTTATTATGAAACAAAAGGCAAAAAACTATTATGTACATAGTTTAGTCCTATTCAGTGTCTACTCGGAGCTTCTTGGCTTGTCTCTTGTATTCATTAAATGGAGCATCTCTTGTCACTGTCCAGCAATAGTCTGCAAGCATTGATGGGCTCCATTTGCCCTGATAGCCTGCCAGGAGATTCCACTGCTGTAGTCTGGAGCCCAACAGCTCTGCCTTACTCTTGGGTAGTTCCAAATCCCTGACAAGGTCATTCAGTTCACCTTGTGTTATGAGATGTGGTTCAGAGGAGGAGGATGGGAGAAAATCTGGTCCTGAACCATCAATGTCACAGGACCCACAAGTTTCATCCTCTTCCTCTTCTGACTCAAGTGAGAATGATTCTGGTGCATCAGGAACCGGCAGTCCTTCTCCGGGGGGTACTGGGCGTATAGCTTATGGAATGTTTGGATAATGCACAGTCCACTTTTTCTTCATTGACACATCTTTCCCAACTGGAGGCACCATGCAGAAGTAACAATTGCTGGTGTGATCTGTTGGCTCTCTCCAAATCATTGGCACTGCAAAAGGCATAGATTTCCTTTTCCTCTTCAACCACTGGCCAAGATTTGTTGCACAAGGGTTGCAGCATATGTGTGGGGCCCACCTCTTGTCCTGATCTCCAATTTTGCAGCCAAAATAAAGGTGAGAGGCTTTTTTAACCATAGTGGTTATACTGCGCTTTTGTGATGCAAAAGTCACTTCACCACAAACATAGCAGAAGTTATCTGCACTGTTCACACAAGTACGAGGCATCTCTGCTCACTTTGGCTAAACAGAAATGTGTCCCTTTGCAAAATCAAACACTGACAAATAAGAGAGCACGACACTGTATGATTTCTAGAGCTGATATAGGGCAATTTGTTCAGCAGAGTGATGTAAGCTTCCTTATGATTGCATCATCCATGACTTCTAGGAATAACATGATGCAATTCATATCATGTATGATGCAATACCAGCTTCAGATTGCATCATTCATTTTTTTGCCTAAAAAGCAAGTACTGTCCAAACTCAGTCATAGATTTATTCATTGATCCAGTTAAAGATGTTTTAAATTGAGATCCCTTCCCTTTATAACTCACTTATCCTCCGCCATTCCCAAGTCAAGGGTCGTATATACTGACCCAATAGCATATCTTGAAAACTAGAGCCAATCAACAATTTTAAGCATCATTTTCGTTCTCAGTGACCCAGAATTAATAAAGGTGGACTACATTTATTTCAGAAGCATTTTGGCTGTAGAGCAGTGTTATTTACCGCTTCACATAACACCTGATGAAATTAACAGGCAGCAGGTTTGAAACAAACAAAAGGAAGTACTACTTCGCACAACCTGTGGAACCACTGAATGTTGTGGGGCTAAAAGTATAACTGGATTAAAAAAAGAATTAGATAAATTCATGGAGGATAAGTATAATCAATGGCTATTAGCCAAGATGGTAGGGGTGGAACTCCATTTCCGGGTGTCCCTAAACCTCCAACTATCAGAAGCTGGAACTGGACGATAAGGGATGGATAGCTTGAAATTACCCTGTTTTGTTCATTCCCTCTGAAGCATCAGGTACTAGCCACTGTTAGAGACAGGATATGGAGATAGATGGACCAAACGTGTTACCCAGCATGGCAGTTTTTATGTTCTTAAACAATGTCATCACGATATTTTCTGTTTTATTAACTCTTTTCTAATAGTTCCTAACATTGTTAGATTTTGACTGCCAGTGCACATTGAGCAGATGTTTTCAGAGAACTATTCAGGATGACACTAAGATCTCTTTCTTGAGTGGTATCAGCTAATTTAAACTCCATCACTTTGTACGTATAGGTGAGATTATTTTTCCATTGTATATTGCTTTGCATTTATCAACACAATTTCACCTGCCATTTTGTTATAGAAGTGGCAAGAGGTGTCTTCCTCTCCCCGCTGTGGGGAATGGGTGAAGGCATAAGTGCTGACTGCCGGGGAAAAATTAGTGGGTTTTCTGCACCCACCAGCAGGCAAGCTCCTCCCTCCTCGTCTCCTTCTACTCCCGACAGCATGCCATGTCCCCACTCCTCCAAATCCCTCCCAGTACTTCTCGCCTCCCCCCTCCCCCTAGCTATTTGGTGGCACTTAGGACTTTCCGGGAGGGAGAGGGAGAAGTGGGGAAGCAGCACGCTCAGGGGAGGAGGCAGAGAAGAGGCAACGCAGAGGCGGGGATTTGGGGAAAGAGGGTGAAATTGGGGTGGGGACGTTGGGGAAGCGGTGGAATCGGGGTGGGGCTATGGCAAGGGTGGTCCACAGGCTGGACGAGGCGGGGCCGGGGTCGAGTACCCACCAGGCAGAGGGGAAGTTGGTGCCTATGAGTGAAGCACTAGTCTAAGGACAGCCACACCTGACACAAAAAATGCAACTGGGTCCCTTCCATCTCCCAATACAATGTCATGTAAGCAAGCTTCAGAACTATTGTTGGATGAGTATACCATATGACACTAAAGCATCACCATATCAATAAAAGCTTTTCCTTTTCTTCACCTAAGCAAAATAAGTAATTTACTGGCAGGGTATATAACTCTGGCCCTGTCCGATAAATAGAATTAAGCTGAGTCTTTGTGCTGGGTCATAGCAGATATTGGCACATTCACACACTTTCTCCAGCTCCGTATTGCCGAATGTTGGGGCAATATATGAGAGATCTAGCTGTGCTGTTTGCATCCTTTCTACTACAAACCCAGCTGCTGCAACTTCATATTAATCATCACAGGAGTATGATACATTCTGGGTGATCATTTTTTATGGTGTTTCTAAGATAACACTTCTTTTCAATTCTTAGGCATGTTTCAAACTCTAGCACCTTCCCCTTGTATCACTGAGACTCTTCCACGTGGGTTCTCAGTTTTCCAAGGTTTTATACACACTCCAATTCATCTTTCAACAAAGAAGAATAATGTGAACTGAAACCAGACCATTCTGAGAAGAATCTCTCTGGCAAGGCTGAAGAACAAACTTTGGTTCTCAGCCAGCGGAAACGCAGGAACCGCGTTGGTCACTGCCAGCTATTAATAATCTTAGCTTGGAATTTTTCTGTAAGAATAGAAAAAACTGAAGCATCACATTCAAACCACAAAGGCAGAGCTGCCCCTGAATCTAGAAAGTGCAGACTAAACTAAGAGATCATAAAGTAGTTGGGGATTTGTGAGAGAGTGACTTGATTGTTCCTATTGATGACTGGTTATATTCTGTCTGCTGGACAGACTGTGGCCAGAAAACCCATTAACCTTAATTAGTACAGATAATTATTTTAAAACAGAATCAATGTAGCGCTGAAGTTTCCATTATAAAGGCAAACGTTTATGGCTTAACATGAGTACAAATATTACAGTTACAGAATTAATGGTGCATTTCCCCCCACAACCATCCACTCTTACAGTAATTGTACAGTTTCACTGAGGAAAACGAAGGCTGGATTTGGGGGATTCAGCACCACAGAACCCTACTCTGCTGGGGCTTTGAGCCCAATAGGCTTAAGGGACAGGACTGGTAAATCAGTAATTAAGACTATGGGAGAGAATGACCAGTGGACTGAAGAAACCATAAGGCACTATTTCAACCTACAGCAGAATGGCTCCACTGCTCCTCCACACCTTGTGAGCAGAGGATTTCCTCCCACTGTCCTTGGAGAGATTGCCGGTACACAGCTTGGTCAATTTGGCTGTATGATGAGATCAATTTTTTGGGCCACAATTAATGTTGAGAAAACAAATTAATTAACCAGCATTTTCTAGGAAGCTTCTAGGTATTCTAGAATATGTACTCACCATATGCTGTCATTGTCCCAACATAAGGCCCATCAACCACATTTCTATTTTCTTCTGCCAATGCCTTGATATATCTTTTGCTGAGATCCAATATCTGCTCACGAAGCACTGAACTGCTTTCATGCTGAGTTCGCTGCTGAATAGTAAAATGCAGAAGCATCATTCCCCAAATAAAGCCAAAAGTCACCAGAAAAAAGCCAAGTTTCTGAGAAGATAGTTTCCATGGAGTAAAGAATGCCATGGCTTCCCAACAGCTTCACAATCTCTGCACGGGTTCTTAAAGCATGAAACCAAGGAGCAAATGCATGATCCAGGTATGTAAAGATCACAATGCAGGAATCAATCTCACTCTGGTGCATTAGTCAGTGTATTTCCTCCTTTCAGTTCCATCCTGCTGCTGCCGAAACAAAGAAAAAAAGGCACATGGTCACCATAAAGTACTAGAGTATCTCCAAGCTGTATTTTGTTTGTACTGTAACTTTTGCTAAAATATGAGTAGAAAACATGCTTTCTTTGTAAATTAATTTTTTATACTTTACAATATGAATCAGAGCAGGAACAAGCTGAGAAAAGATTTGGAAAGAGAACAAATATTAAAAAATTAAATGCATGTTAACCCAGTGTAGAACACCTTTGAAAATTTGGACCAAATTCAATTCTTTAAAAAGTTTTCGATCTGGATTTCGAGGTAAAGGTATTTTAGTGCAATGGGTGAATGAAGATCTTATCTTGCCAATATAGTAGATTTAAAACAATCCTACCATAATTCTTTTCTCAGAGAACAAGTAATTTTAGCTGGCAGTGACAGTGCTATTTGTTTCTGGCAAGAGATAGGGCATATGGCTAGATAGGTGATAGGAAAGGGGATTCTCTCAAGGGAAAAAGGAAAAAAAGTGTTCTGCATTAT
Source organism: Gopherus flavomarginatus (assembly GCF_025201925.1). NCBI lineage: Eukaryota > Metazoa > Chordata > Testudines > Testudinidae > Gopherus > Gopherus flavomarginatus. The sequence goes on from NC_066626.1 coordinate 64,768,960, forward strand.
TTAAGCAAACGCAAGCTCTCTTGCCTTACATTACAAGTATTCAGAGGATTGTAAGAATCTCTTATTGTTTTTGTGTGGCCTCAGTGCCATGTGTCACAGAGGAATAGCTTCAAAGTTATTTCATCATGACTAAGAGTTCAATCAGCACATTTCTGTGCCACACTTATGAATATATTTCTGAACTGTCACACTACACCATTTTGTGTTTTAAAATGCTCTCACTGTTCTAATTTCAGCATCTGCAATTTCAGCAAAGAGTTAGTATATGACTACCTAAAAATCAAGTAGTGGCTCCATTTTTGCATAACACTCAAAACCCAGCCAACACCCAATTTTAGGAACGTATTAGTTAATGTTAAACAGAACAAGGAAAGCTTACTTGGGAAGTTTCAAGTCAGGTTTTTTAGCATAAAACACTGTAAAATAGAGAAATACTAAAAGGAAATTAAGTGTAACCTAGATTAATAAAGCATTATCCTTTTAACTTTATAATGTTCCCAGACAGGACTATAGAACACACAATGTTCTCTTTCTATTTTGTACTTGCACAGATAATGTAGATGTTGCCTGTTTTAATAGAGTAACTTGATATGCCTGCTAGCACTGCTGTACATACTTATGGGCACATCAAAAATTCTATCAGAAGCCTTGCTTTTAGTAGAATTAACCACTCCTTAGAGGAAAATGGCCACCTCGGGCCAGAATATAGTGCAAAAAAAGTCTTGTGCATGCACTTTCATTAGTGAAATACAATTAGTCCAAAGATCATTATGTACCAAAGGGAGTTCTGCGGTGCATCTATTTTGCTTTAATTCCTGTAATGCTGAAAAGTTCCATTTATAGTTTTGCTTTGTACCCATGCTAGCTTTAAAAAGGGCTAGTGTGAGAAAAATTGAAATTGTTTGTACTTGTTTTTGCTATAGATAACGTAGCATACCGTTCAAGTGAACTTTGGTTAGGTACGCTTCAGAAACCCATCCAGAAAGTAGTAAAATTGTTTTACTAGTTCTATCTCCACAAGCCTAGGGAGGCTAAAACATTTCCTGGTGATCACACTGGGGAAGTTCTATTCTTTCCGTTTAATTCTATTCTGAGAACTCTTTTTCCAATCACCTATATTGGAAAATATATGGATTTAAAGTTTTGCCATTCTCTTGTAATATCCAAGTGTGAAAATGCTGGAAAGTCAATAAGTAAAAACACTCTATGATTTAAAATCAAAGACATCCAAGACACAAATTCCCACAATGAACTGAAATTTCATATAAAAGTTGTCAGCCCTATATTAATAAAATTTTTAACCATTACAATTATATTTCTTTCCATAATTATACTGTGCTTGAAGACTGGGCAAGGCAAAACAAGAGTAAACAAAATGCATGGCATAAATGAGGTTGTGATGTTGCACTCTATATGATTTTATGAAAATATGCTAATAAGTGAGAATATAACAACTGGAATACGCTTCATGCAAAAGGCCTCTTGTAAGGTATCATTACAAAGCTTATCATCTACTGAGTGTGGTCAACCTATTTGTATAAATGTATCATTCTTGTATCTGAAACTAGAAATATGAAATATAACTAAGATCATATTGTAACTACGTAAAGTGTGGGCCACTAATAGTGGCTTGGAATCTAGATAAAAAGAACGAGGAGTACTTGTGGCATCTTAGAGACTAACAAATTTATTTGAGCATAAGCTTTCATGGGCTGAGGAAGTGGGCTTTAGCCCACGAAAGCTTATGCCCAAATAAATTTGTTAATCTCTAAGGTGCCACAAGTACTCCTCGTTCTTTTTGCTGATACAGACAAACACGGCTACCACTCTGAAACCTGGAATCTTGATGGCTCCCATCAAGTAGGACAATTCGCTGTAAATGGTTCTGTTTACTTGCAAGCCTTCCTGTGAGTCAGGCAAAGAAGAATGAAGGCTTGGGATCTCACAGGACATGTGACCGTGTCACCTGGTACTGGAATCCACCTTAAACCTGGTGCTTTTCCTGTTAGAAGGAGGGGTGGGTACCCAGAGAGAAAAGATTCCCACCATGTGCCAAAGCTATATAAAGGGGTGAAACAGAACAAAGAGGGCTGCAGTCATGAAAAAAACCCTCCTACCACCTGAGCTGGAACAAAGACCAGGGGAAATGATTGTGCCCAGACTAGAAAGGAGTCTAGTCTGTGAAAGAAGCTTATTGGAACATCTCTGAGGGTGAGATTTACCTATATTCAGTTTCTTAAACATATTAGGCCGAGACTTGCATGTTTTATTTTGCTTGGTAAGTTACTTTGTTCTGTCTGTTATTATTTGGAACTACTTAAATCCTACTTTTTATACTTAATAAAATCACTTTTGCTTATTAATTAACCCAGAGTATGCAATTAATACCTGGGGGAGCAAACAGCTGTGCATCTCTCTCTATTAGTGTTATAGAGGGCAGAAAATTTATGAGTTTACCCTGTATAAGCTTTATACAGAGTAAAACAGATTTATATGGTGTTGGCTTCCATTGGGAGTTGGGCGTCCGGGTGCTGGAAACAGGAACACTTGCTAAGCCGTTTTCAGTTAAGTCTGGTGGTTCAGACCCTGGGTCTGTGTTGCAGCAGTTTAGCGTATCTGGCTCCACAAGGTAGGGTTCTGAAGTCCCAAGCTGGCAGGAAAGATGGGCTCAGAGGTAGTCTCTGCATGTCAGGTGACAGTCCCAAGGGGGTCTCTGAGACCAAACCCATCACAGAGGTCTGTGACAAAGTTCCTCCTCTACCTTGGTGAGTCCTGCGCTTATTGGCAGATTTGTTCACCTCAGTGATCTCCTCCACAGTCTGGATCAACTCTTCCTGTGTCTGATCAGGAGCTGGGAGGTTTGGGGGGAACCCGGGCCAGCCCTCTACTCTGGGTTCCAGCCCAGGGCCCTATGGATTTGCAGCTGTCTATAGTGCCTCTTCTAACAGTTGTGTGACAGCTACACCTCCCTGGGCTACTTCCCCAAGGCCTCCTCCAAACACCTTCTTTATCCTAACCACAGGACCTTCCTCCTGGTGTCTGATAATGCTTGTACTCCTTAGTCCTTCAGCAGCATACCCCCTCAGTCTCAGCTCCTTGTGTCTCTTGCTCCCAGCTCCTCACATGCACTTCCTCTCATCTGGCTCCTCCCCATCTGACTGGAGAGAGCTCCTTTTAAAACCCAGGTGCCCTGATTAGCCTGCCTTGATTGGCTGCAGGTGTTCTAATCAGCCTGTCTGCCTTAATGGGTTCTAGCAAGTTCCTGACTACTCTAGTACAGACCCTGTTCTGGTCACTCAGGGAACAGAAAACTACTTACCCAGTGACCAGTATATTTGCCCTCTACCAGACTCCTGCACCCCACTGGCCTGGGTCTGTCACATATCCCTCCTCCCTGCTCAACACCAAGGGGTTGGGCAGTTTGGGAAGCCAGACAGGGCACACGTGACAAGCCATCGGCATTGCCGTGACGGCTCCCTGCTCTGTGTTGCACATGGAACTGGAAAGGTTGGAGGGATAATAACCACCTGGTAACCCTTGTGTTCTTCTCCTTGTTCCACTGCATCCATTGGAGAGGGGCATGGTCGGTCATGAGGACAAATCTGCGCCCGAGTAAGTAGTCGCGCAATGCTTCCATGGCCCTTTTTACGGCAAGGCACTCCCTCTCCAGCACTGCATATTTTTGTTTCCTCAGAAGGAGTTTCCTACTGAGGTAGAGAATCAGGTGTTCCTCCTCCCCGACCATCTGTGATAGGACGGCCCCCAACCCTACTTCCGATGCATCCGTCTGCAGGATAAATTCCTTGGTGAAATCAGGGGCTAGTAGGACAGGGTTACTGCAGAGGGCATCTGTGAATGCTTCCTCTGCTGCATCAGACCCCTTCACCAGATCAGGTTCATGGGCTTTTACTAGGTCAGTCAGGGGACTTGCCCTTTTGGCAAAGTGGGGGATAAATCTTTGGTAATACCCCACTACACCAAGGAATGCCCGGACTTGTTTCTTGCGAGGTGGTCGCGGCCAATTTTGGATGGCCTCCAACTTGTTCACTTGGGGTTTTACCAGACCTTTTCCCACAATGTAGCCAAGATATTTGGCCTCCGTAAACCCTACAGCGCACTTGGCAGGGTTTGCTGTAAGGCCAGCTCACCTGAAGGTATCAAAGACTGCCTCCACCTTCTCTAGGTGACTTTCCCAGTCTGAGGTATGAATGACCACATCGTCCAAGTAGGCAGCAGCATAACTGTTATGCGGGCGTAATAGCTTATCCATGAGGCGCTGGAAAGTAGCTGGGCCCCCATGTAGTCCAAAAGGGAGGACAGTATATTGGAAAAGACCCTCTGGTGTAGAGAACGCAATCTTTTCCTTTGCGTCTTCTGCAAGGGGAATCTGCCAGTACCCCTTTGTCAAGTCTAGAGTAGTCAAGTACCGGGCATTCCCCAGACGGTCCGCTAGCTCATCTATGCGAGATATGGGGTACACGTCAAACTGGGATACTTCATTTAGTCGCTAGAAGTCATTGCAAAACCTTGTGGTGCCATCACGTTTGGGCACCAGCACGACTGGGCTGGACCACTGACTGTGGGATTCTTCGATGATCCCCAGCTCCAGCATTTTTTTACTTCTGCTTTTATTTCCTCCCTTTTGGCCGCTGGCACCCGATAGGGCCTCATTGTTATTCTGGCCCCAGGGTTCGTCACGACGTGGCGATACATCTCGGTTGTTCGACCCGGTTTTGTCGAGAACACATCTTGGTTCCGGAAGATTATCTCAGACACCTCATTCTTCTGGTCTGGTTTAAATCAGGAGATATTCTCACCTGTTTGGAAGGCTTGTTTTCCTGGGTTAGGTCTTTTTGGACACTTATGCACGCCTCTTGTGCATTCCAGGGTTTCAGAAGGTTGATGTGATAAATCTGTTCTTGTTTTTGGCATCCTGGCTGCCGCACCTTGTAGGTTCCTTCTCCCACAGGTTCAACTCCCACAGGTTCAACCACCTCTGCCATTGGGCCAGAAGCTTGCTTTCTGCCATGGGTACCAACACCATCACCCGATCCCCTGATTGGAACTGTCAGACTTTTGCTTGGCGATTGTAATAGGTTCTCTGGGCCTCTTGGGCCTTTTCCAAATGTTCCCGTACAATAGGAGTGACACAGGCTATCCGGTCTCGCATCTGTATTACATGTTCTATTATCTTTCTCCCCTCATTGGGTTCCTCTTCCCAGATCTCTTTGGCAATGTCTAGTATGCCACAGGGGTGACGCCCATATAATAACTCGAAGTGGGAAAACACAGTTGACGCCTGAGGTATCTCCTGGATAGCGAACATAAGGTAGGGTGGTAGGGCGTCCCAATCCTTCCCGTCCCGACTTACCACCTTCCTTATCATAGCCTTGAGGGTTCGGTTAAACCTTTCTACCAATCCATCAGTCTGTGGATGGTAGACTGAAGTTCTCAGGGTATGTATATGGAGCAGCGTACAGAGGTCCTTCATTAGTTTTGACATAAATGAGGTTCCTTGGTCTGTTAATATCTCCTTTGGTAGCCCCACTCGGGCAAAGATCCCTAGCAGCTCTTTGGCTATCGTTTTAGAGGCTGTGTTCCGCAGGGTGATGGCTTCTGGGTAGCGAGTAGCATAGTCCAAAACAACAAGTATATATTGGTGGCCCCGAGCCGTCTTCTCCAGGGGTCCCACTAGGTCCATGGCTATTCGCTCAAAGGAGACCTCTATGATGGGAAGGGGTATTAAAGGTGCCCTCATGTGGGGACGGTGCAGCTGACACTCTGGGCAGGACGCATAGTACCCCCGTACTTCTTCGTGTACTCCGGGCCAGAAGAACCATCGTAGCACTCGTGCCAGGGTCTTCTCTACCCCCAAATGCCCCCCAAAAAGGTGACTATGAGCAAGACTTAATACAGCATTCTGGTGTTTGTGAGGTACTAGGATCTGCTGCGTCTTCTGCCCCTGTACTGGTGCAACTCGGTATAAGAAATTCTTCTTCATTATGAAGTAGGGTCCTGGTCCCTGGGTTTTCCCTTCCACGGGGACCCCATCTATTTCAGTCACTTCCTTCCTAATGTTGTCGTACCTTGGGTCTTCGGCCTGGTCTCGTCCAAAATTTCCTCTTCCGGGACTAATCTGTCCAAGATCTAGGGGCCCAGTCTCTGTTGCCTCTACTGGTTCAGAAACCCTAGGGTGGGGGTCAGACTCGGGTGCTTCTCCCTCCGGGGTGGCCTCCTTTTCAGCTGCTCGGGTCCGCCTGTCTACGAGAGCAACCCTCTGGCTTTGAGTCAGTATTCAGGTTCCCAAGGCCTTAGCTGCCCTCCTTTCCCTTTTCGACTTTCTACCACGTCTGGGAATGGAAAATAAATCTGGGGATATTTCAGAGAAAACTGGGGGTTGACAGTCTACTATGGAGGCCTCACTAACTTCAGGGTTCCCCTTTTCCTCCAATACTCCTACTGGGATTAAGTTTCCAAACCCTGGGAAGTCCCTCCTTATGAGCACTGGGTATGGGAGTTTAGGGACTACACCTGCTGCTACCTCAGTAGTGTTCCCCTGAATCTCGAGTTTTACTGGGATGGTGGGGTAATAACCCAACTGTCCCATGGATGCATGTTATCCCCGTACGCTTAGCCCGCAGCAACTGACTACACTTCACAAGCTTCCCCGAGATAAGCGTGATAGCACTCCCCAAATCAACCAGTGCTGTGGTCTCTACCCCATTTAGCTTTACTGGTCTGGTATACATATGTGGGGTTAGTGAGACCCCCACTAGGTGGATTAGGGAGCATGGGTCTGCCCAGTTCCTCAGGTTACACTGCATCGGCTCCTCAGCACTGGGACATTGTGCAGCTATATGTCCCCATTCCCTGCAGGCATAATATCTATATGGAGCCCTAGGCATTCCCCGGTCTCTTGGTTTGGGCAGTCCAACCTCATGATCCTCTTCTCTCTCAGCTCTCTGACTCTTTGTGGCTTCTGGTGAGCCTTCAGCTCCTTTCTTTTTCCACCTGGGCTCCCCTGGTGCCCCGTCACTCGAGCTCTAGGGCTTAGTGTTGCTAGTTTAACCCGGGGAGCCTCTTCCTTAACTGGTCGGGTCAGCTCCCTCGCTGTCCTTCACCTCTCTACCAGTGCAACAACCTCATCATAGGTGGAGGGTTCGTTCTGGCTTACCCAGGTACGAAGGTCTGGCGGTAGTCCCCTCATATATCAGTCAATGACCAGAACCTCTAGTATCTCTTCCGGACTCCGGGATTCCGTTCGCAATCACTTTTGTGCGAGATGGATGAGGTCATACAATTGGGACCGTGGGGTTTTATTTTCCTGGTACCTCCACTCGTGATACTGCTGGGCCTGCACTGCAGTCGTTACCCCAGATCTGGCCAGGATCTCTGCTTTCAGTTGGGGGTAGTCTGCTGCAGCCTCTTCAGGTAGATCATAGTAATCCTTCTGGGCCTCTCCACACAGGAATGGGGCAAGGATGCCAGACCACTGATCTTGAGGTCAGGCCTCCCGTAGGGCTGTCCTCTCAAAGGCCAGAAGGTATGCCTCTACATCATCCTCCCGCGTCATTTTCTGCAGCCAATGGCTGGCCCATATGAACTGCATCCTATCATGGCCGTGGTTCAGCTCTGTAAGGGTCTTTACCTGGTTTACCAGTTCTCGCAGCACAGCTCGGTCTTGAGAAGCCTGGTCTATCAGCAGGTGATTAGTCTCTTACTGCAGCCGCACTGCCTCCTGTTGGGCAGCTGTCTGGACACGGGTAGCCTCCTGCTGGGCCGCCATAGCTTGTATCAATGCCCGCACTAAGTCTTCCATTGTGGTGAAAAAAAATAAACCTTCTACTTTTTTTTTTTTAAATCACCCTCCTTCTTCTGCCACACTGTGCACACCAATATCGCACTCCTGACACCAGTTGTGACAAAGTTCCTCCTCTATCTTTGTGGGTCCTGCGCTTATTGGCAGATTTGCTCACCTCAGTGATCTCCTCCACAGTCTGGATCAACTCTTCCTGTGTCTGATCAGGAGTTGGGAGGTTTGGGGGGAACCCGGGCCAGCCCTCTACTCTGGGTTCCAGCCCAGGGCCCTATGGATTTGCAGCTGTCTATAGTGCCTCTTCTAACAGTTGTGTGACAGCTACACCTCCCTGGGCTACTTCCCCAAGGCCTCCTCCAAACACCTTCTTTATCCTAACCACAGGACCTTCCTCCTGGTGTCTGATAATGCTTGTACTCCTTAGTCCTCCAGCAGCATACCCTCTCAGTCTCAGCTCCTTGTGTCTCTTGCTCCCAGCTCCTCACACGCACTTCCTCTCATCTGGCTCCTCCCCATCTGACTGGAGAGAGCTCCTTTTAAAACCCAGGTGCCCTGATTAGCCTGCCTTGATTGGCTGCAGGTGTTCTAATCAGCCTGTCTGCCTTAATGGGTTCTAGCAAGTTCCTGACCACTCTAGTGCAGACTCTGCTCTGGTCACTCGGGGAACAGAAAACTACTCACCCAGTGACTAGTATATTTGCCCTCTACCAGACTCCTGCACCCCACTGGCCTGGGTCTGTCACAGGTCCTATAAGGTTTTTATTGATGTTTGTTTAGGGCAGAGGTTCCCAAACTAAGGGTGCAGCCTGTGCGAGGGGTGATAAGATTATCCAGGGGCACAAAGACCTGATGGGGCCAGGCTGAAAGGCTGGAGTCAAGAGAGGGCTCTGTCCATCAGGGGATGCAGACAGGGCTCTGTGCAGGTGGTCTCAGCTGCCAGGATCAAGCTCCCTGTATGCCTCATTCCCCCACTGTTGCAGCTGCCATCACCAGCAGTTATGTTCCTCTGATAGGGATGCTGGCAAAGACTCTGGGAGCAAGGAACAGAAGGCTACACCCAAAGAATACTGACACTCCTCCCTCACCAAACAGTGCCTCTTCCTGACCGTGACCCTGACCCTTCAGTGCAGCTTCAGGGCACACAGCCCCATCCACTTGCCCTGCCAGACAGAGCCTGCACAGGGAAAGTAGACGTGGCCAAGCTCAAGCTCTGGATGGATAAAATTAACATTAACAAAAAAAAACCAAACAATGTAACAACTGCCATTTTCACAAAAAAATGTTAACACTGTCAATTTTTGAAGGCATTAGAATTTTTCTTGGACTTAAAACAAAATACACATAATAGATTCTCTTGCAGATTTGTGTATTGAATATGATAGGAAGAAAACTAATGCAATGGAATCCAGTGAAGATCATGAGCTGAACTGAAGTGTGCATAACAAATTAGTTAAAATTTCCATGAAAAAGATTACAGGGAGGAAGAAAGACTACCCAACCTCCTTCGTGTGACTACGAACAAGATGAATGTTCCAGCTTCCACGGTCTAAATAAAAGTAGCCACTCTGGACAACTACTCAATCATTTAGTCTACTAATTCTTAGTTTAGGAATTTTAATGTCTAGGAGCTTGATTAATACTCAGAATCCTATAGCCAGGTGATCTTTAGTTTCATAGTACCATTGAGTATATGAGGACTTAAATACATGTATGAAGACAAGTTCTCTGCTCCAAAGAGCTTGAAATTTAGGGCCCTGATTCTGCAAAGACTTCAGCAGGACTTCTCAGTGTATGAAGCTCAGCATCTACATAGTCTTGTCGGGATAAGAGCCTAAACTGTCACCACACAAAGGCCAGAAGGGAACTTCGAAGTTCAGAAACCAAGTATGCAGCATAAAACAGATTTTAGTGGTATTGTTTTGGTGGAGAGCCATGAAAGTAATTAAAACTGAACTCAATTACAGTTAAACACACAAACACAATTTCTTACTGTAAGCTACTTTGAATGGTTGCCTATGTACTTTGAGGTGTTTGGTGACCTTAGAGAGTCCCTTCTTCATGCACAGTAACATGAGCTAAACAATCACCAAGTTTAAATACATTGAGACTGGTAGCACAATATTTTTAGTGAGGCCTCAAATCAGGAATTCTCTCCTCCACAGTTTAACAGAACCTGAATTAGTTGATTAGCATGCTTCAAAATCTATTTTCCCCAAAACATCATCATCATGTATTCTTGAGTTTGAGTGGACGAGAGGGACCTTAGATGGTAGACATTGTTCCACATGTATATTTTGTACATGTCTCTAAAGTGATTGGCAAAAGTTAAAAAAAAAAATCTGGTCTCTGATTTGGCTCACGGATGTGGGGATCCAACTACTTTAGATGGGACTGCACCACAACCTAAAATACCAAATACTCCATTAAGTACTGTACAGAAGTAGATTTGATGTAAAAGCATTTGAGAATTGTAACCAAGCAGAATTATCTTTAGATAAGGTGCTGAAAATAGCTGATAGGCCAAACAAAACAAAAAAACTGTATGAGAACACTCTGCTGGAAATAGCCAGGAATTTATGTTATTTATGTGTTCTAACAAAAAAAGAAGCTCTTTATTTAAGAGCAATTTGAAATGCATCTCTTTAAGCAAAAATGGTAAGTCACATCACCCCAACTAAAATTGACACTCAGGCTATACAAGTTTTTCATGTTTCTGAAATTATTTTCATAAAAAGAAGTTCATGATAATTGCAACACTACAAAAAAATTGGGTCAGAATCATCTTCAGTAATTAAGAAAATAGATAGCCCTTTTTCTACTGAATTAATCACTCTGATAAGAAACTGCCAGTTTCTGATATTTCATGCCAGTAGGAGGAAAAAAACACACCACTTCTTAAAACAAACAAACAAACAAACAAACATGTTTTCAGCAGTTTCATGAAACAAGCAATGCCCCCTCCCATTTTTTTTTAAATGAAACACACAGTCCAGTTATAAAAGGCACAGTGGTCCCCTACTCACTACACTGGAATATTTGGTAAAAAGAACCCCACCACTTTATTTAGACTAAGGATACGTCTACACCATGGGTGCTACATGGCACAGCTGCAGCTACACCACATTTGCCCCATAGCGTAGATGCTTCTTACATCAATGAAAGGGATTTTTCCATTGATGTAGGTAATCCACCTACCCAAGCAGCATTAGCTAGGTTGACAAAAGAATTCTTCCATCAGCTAGCCACATCTACACTGGGGTTTAGGTTGACTTACCTACAGTGCTAGGTGGTGTGAACTTCTCATACTCCAAGCAACGTAGCTACAATAATCTAAATTAAGAGTAGACCAGGGCTAAATTATTCAGGCAAAGACTCTATAAAGTGCCCTACAAACATATGGTGCTATTTCTATGTTAAATAATAAATGGCATACCTTACTCAGCATTCTAAGCCATCTAATTGACATTGTAATGTACAAAACTACAAAGAGTATATCTACAAAGCAAACGCTGAGCACTAGTGTAGTTGCCTGAGCTAGCGCAGGTAACAACAGCAGTTAAGACAGTGCAGTACAGGTAGCGCAAGTCTGGCACTGATCCCAGGTAGGGACAAAGCACTGTGCTACTGTGTCTGCTGTTATTACCCAGGCTAGCTGGATTCAAGCTAGCTAGTATAGGCAAGCCCATGAGTTTTTGCTGTGTAGATACACCCTCAAGTAGCAGTGTGATCTGTAGACCCAGAATGACGCAGTTTTCATATTGAAAAGTGCATACTAATTTAAATTCCTTGCTATCAAATATCCAAAGTTAAAAAAAATCCTCTGGTGCACTCTGATGCAGAGAGGTGGAAAACCCTTTACACTTAACATAAGAACGGCCATACTGGTTCAGACCAAAGTTCCATCAAGCCCAGTATCCTGTCCTCTGACAGTAGCCAATGGCAGGTGCCCCAAAGGGAATAAACAGACAGGGCCTGGATCACTTGATGATAACCTGTCACCCAATCCCAGCTTCTGGCAAACAGAGGCTAGGGACACCATTCCTGCCCATCCTGGCTAATAGCCATTCATGGACCTATCTTCCATGAATCTATCTAGCTCCATTCCACCCAAATATTGTAATAAATAATTCCACATTAAAACCAAGGCTAACCTGATATTTATTCACTTCAGAGTTTCATGCCTCCCTATTTACATTAATCCTGGTTTCTTTTTAAATAAAGTCTATATCCCACAGTCTGAAATATACATCCATTCAGATTTGTTTAAATACACCTCTACCCCAATATAACGTGACCTGATATAACACGAATTAGGATATAACACGGTAAAGCAGAGCTCTGGGGAGTGGGGCTGCACGCTCTGGCGGATCAAAGCAAGTTCAATATAACACAGTTTCATCTATAACGTGGTAAGATTTTTTGGCTCCCAAGGACAGCTTTATATCAGGGTAGAGGTGTACTGTGAAGTCAGATAGAACTATTGTGTCATCTTTAACTCACTACCTTGCATACAAGTACCACTGCTTATATGGACATTAGGTTAGACTACTATATGTGATCGTACAACCTATGTTGAGATGGTCAAGCAGAATGGGCTGTTTGGATTTGTTAAACAATACTGAGATAAGATTTAACAGCCAAAATATCATGTAAATGTTAATTCTTGTTCTGCTACAAAGTTTTATAAAGATTGAGTACACATAGCATGTATCTTATTTAAAAACAAATCTGTTGCAGAAGAGTTACAGAAGTTTATGATTTTTTTTTAAACACATATATATTTGTGACCTTTTCTTTCCAGTCTGGACTAATAAGAGGTCAAGTGATAACAGAAGTTTGGGACAGTGTTGCGCCACAGTCTCGGTTCAAGGTATGGTTCAGTAGTTCTATGAATCAGTGATGCACTTATAACTATGGAGCGCTGGAAAGCAGCATACTTAGCGCACACAGCTCATAACTAATCAAATGTGTACTTTCAAAATGATAGATTTATGACCTCCATGCAAATATTTTCCAGACTCTAAGATCTTTTTTAAAAATGGAAAACACTATATTTCTCTGTTTGTATTGTTTCTGCAATACACAGCAACACACTACTGTGTTATGGAGTCTGCAGTCCAACAGGCTGAAACCACCGCCACCTCCATTCAGATGGATAGGCTGCTAATGTGGAGGTCGGATTATGATTATCTAAATGCCAATCCTATCAAAAGCATTCCAAATACACCAGACACACATGCAGTAGAACACCAGTGTGAGTGGACACATCTGGCATGACCCCAACATTCCATAGAAAAGTGATGCCAGGACCCATGCTCTATGCATCAGGCAATGGACTAACCCATTTAAAGAGACGCACATGCATGCACTCATGTAAATTCTGAAGCTAACTGAGATAGCAAACTCTAGTACTAGTGACACATGTAAGTAAGGGCAAAAATTCCAGCTAAAATATACACATATTAACTTTTACTAGTAATGCTAACCTACCTCACAGTAGATGGTGTGCTGCATATAAGATAGTGTTGGTATGTTCAGATCAACCTATCAAGAGCAAATTAATAGCAGGGTATCGCAGCATACATCCCACCTAGTTTTCACAGCGTTAGCTAGTCTCTATTCAGAAACAGCTCTAAGTCTTGGTCACAGTTTGTTCAGACTGATTTCCCTTGCTTTCTTTAATTTCTTGTACGGCTTCAGATAATATGCAACATGTGTTTTCCTTCCCTCCCCTAGAGACTGATTCATCTCCCCTTTTAGAGACACAGCATTACTGGTGAGGTGGGTTACTGACTTGCTCTGTGTGGCAATTTTAAACAGTTCATTAAATTTAAATAATGGAACTGCCAATGAAAGATAGACAAAAAAGGCAGTTCATTTTAGAATTACGTTCATCTGCAGTTTTACTTCGAATGGAGATGACTACACAGAAATCAACCGATAAAAGCTAATGTATGAAGCAGAAAAATAGACTTGAAGAAATGCTAGATCGGGGCAGGCAATCTATGGCATGCGTGCCAAAGGTGGCACGTGAGCTGATTTTCAGTGGCACTCACACTGCTCGGGTCCTGGCCACTGGTCCAGGGGGCTCTGCATTTTAATTTAGTTTTAAATGAAGCTTCTTAAACATTTTTAAAACCTTATTTACTTTACATACAACAATAGTTTAGTTATATATTATAGACTTACAGGAAGAGACCTAAAACCATTAAAATGTATTACTGGCATGCGGAATCTTAAATTAGAGCGAATAAATGAAGACTCGGCACACCACCTCTGAAAGGTTGCTGACCCCTGCGTTAGATTCTGAAAAAAAGTCTCTAGTTTATATGATCAACATATTATCTATTGTTGGACAGTTTGCAACACCACAGACCTTTTCAATACACAATATATATGGTACTAAAATGTCTGATATTATATTTGAACAAATAATGGAAACTAGGGAATGCCTATGGAATTACAAAAGGCATGCATATATATATAAACAAGATTTTTTTTAACTTGTTTTTCTGCAACTGTTTTTTACTTGCTATTCTGCACCTGTAACACCAGCATCTAAACAATCATGGTTCAGAAAGTGTTTGCACATTGGTAAGTTCTTTGGAATTTCTCGTATTTGTGGGGGCAGAAGGGATGTGGAGAGGGCAGTTATACCAGCCAGAGTGCATAAAATTCTTAGTTTCTATTAGTTGTCTCCTGCTTGCTTCACACAGAAGGGAATGTCTATGCATCAGGCAATGATAGCAGCAACCAAGTCACAGAAAGATGAAAAATGGAATTTAATTATTAAGTGTTAATTATCAATCCTGTCTGTATTTTAATGCCTCAAACACATCATCCTCTTCCCATTTATCAACACGGTAATTTACAATGGTCAAAGAGAAGCCAAGTACCTAGTGTTTCTTGGACTAGAATATTTGTGGCCAACACTCATCTGATGTGAGATCTATACAACAAATACAGCCAGATCCAAAGCTCACTCATTTCAATGGGAAGGCTCCCACTGACTTCAGTGAACTTTGAATTAGCCCATAATGAACTTTTTAGCTACCTTATGGTTTGGTAAGTTTACATCTTAATGATTTCCACTTTTCACATCTGAAGCAGACAATCTGATAAAATGCAAAACTCACCACAGCTAGCAAGAAGACAGATGCACTCTGGATCAAACAGTGCCTCTAGGGCAAACACCAGTAAGCAAATGAAAACTGTGTCAACCCATGCACAGCGCCTACTGTCTTAGCCTGAAGGAGCCGCCCTCCAGATCATCTTACAGAGAGCAAAGGTATTTGAAAGCTATGTGATAATGAGTTAGCCCCTTCAATAGCTTCTTTTACCCCAGTTATTAAAAGCACATTTCAGAATTTAAATTGCTTAACACAAAATAAACACACACAGCAGCTACCTTAACTGCATTAAGAATTCTTGAAAGACATTTTTATTTTTCCCGACTTTTTTTTTTTTTTAAACAGAATGCTCTCATCCCTCTCTTTCTCTCCCGCTCCCCTAACCCTCAACTATACCTCAAGTGTGGAACAGAATAACCACCTCCAGATGCAAGTCAACACAGTGAGAGAAGCAGAATGATCCCAGATTGACAACTGAGGCAGGAGGGACGGACTGAGGGAGATTAGAAGTAAAAATATATATTTATTTTTCTTTTCTTTTTAAAGAAGAAAGTGTAGGGGAAATTGAGGTACACCTCGAACCTCAATGTAACGTAACCCGATATAACATGAATTCAGATATAACGCAGTAAAGCAGCGCTCTGAGGGGGCGGGGCTGCGCACTCCAGCAGATCAAAGCAAGTTTGGTATAACGCGGTTTCACCTATAATGCAGTAAGATTTTTTGCCTCCCGATGACAGTGTTATATCAGGGTAGAGGTGTACTGGGGACAAGAGCAGCCTTTGGTGAGATGCCATTAAAAAAATATCACCTTTCGCCTTGAACAAGTAGCCTACCTTCACCCTCAAAAATAGCTTTGTCACTTGTGAACCAGAGAGGAGGCAACCCAAAGATTTTTTATGGAAGTCCCTGATTGTACTAAGTATTTTGAAATCTTTCTAGTTTCCAACCAAGCATACCACAAGATGTAGCTTAGCTACACAGAAATGGGCAGCAGCAGATGCTCCTCTCTTCATGCTAGTGATCTAGTTACTTGTCACCTGATTTTGTGATGCCTGGAGAAATTAAGGGCTTTGCTACACTCGAAACTTCAAAGCGCTGTGTGAGTGTGGTCACAGCGCCAGAGCTGGGAGAGAGCGCTCTCAGCGCTGCACGTACTCCATCTCCTCATGGGGATTAGCTTGCAGCGCTGGGAGCTGCACTTCCAGCGCTGCAGCACTGTTTACACTGGTGCTTTACAGAGCTGCATCTTGCAGCGCTCAGGGAGGTGTTTTTTTCACACCCCTGAGCGAGAAAGTTGCAGCGCTGTAAAGCGCCAGCGTAGCCAAGGCCTAAAACAGTAACAATCCCTCCTTCAGAGATTTATTTATTTATTTATTGCAAGTACAAATCTCACTCTGATGCAAATCAGAAGTTTTGTTGTTCTAAAAAACGAACACAGCAAAATAAATCTCGAATCCACGGTGTTGGGATCATTACTCTTCAGTGTGTTGTACTGAGTAGGTTCAACATAAATATCCTTCCCCATTATCCCGACTAAAAAATAGGCAACTCATTTACCAGTTCAGCACCCGCAGCTCTTCCTTTCCTTTTACCTTCTTAAAAGATTTCTGAAAAACCACCAATGGGGCAGAGCACCTACTTTCTACATTTGTTCTGTACTTTATTGTCTCCACTGCAGCTTTAAACTGTAAATTATTTGCAATAGGATCTACTGTACTGCCTTGTGCAAGCTAATGATATTAAGTTATAAACAAATAACTCAGACTGGCTGCAATCTGTGATTTCAGCATGTATAATCAACTGTCTCCACAACCAGAGTAAACTTTTCATCAGAAGAAAATACAAAATATGCTGGAAAATTAATGTTCTGGAATTATGCTCTGGGACAACATTTTGCAGGGGCTCTGCTCTCTATCCACTATTCTGAGGCTCATGGAAGCTACAGTTCCCATTTATGGAAAAGAGAAACCTGTTGTGCTAGCCAGTTGAGAGTGCTGAATTAGGTATAACAAGATGACCTAACAATGAAACAGATGCCCAGCCAAGTGACTCAAAGCTCATACTTCTTCAGAGCTTCTAATGCAGACTAGGCTTGGAAAGACAATGATCTGATAGTAAAGAGATGTTGCAGAACAAGTACATATGGCCCCACTGATCCCGTTTTTAATCCTTAGGGGTTTATTTATCTGTAGCAGAGTAGCAATGACAGCCATAACAGCACTCAGAACATCACTACAGGTTAGCCTGATTTATGAGTGCAAGTATCAAAAGGAAATCAGTGGTACTGCAGTGCATTCCAAGCCTGTCAGTAAGAGTGTGATTTTGAAGTTAAGGGAACCAGATAAGATTAAAAGACCCAGAAGGCAGGGGTCAGAGATGTGGAGTAGGATAATACAGAGATATGTAAGAACTTGAAAACCAGTGAGAGGCACATTAATGCCATTGTTCGAGATAATATACAGCTTAGTTTTCTTTAAACCAAAGCTCCAGAGAAAAATGCTGGAAGTAAAAATGTGTGATTACTCAAGTTTCCTGCTGATTTTGTTACAAATCTACTTAAGGTGACTCAAGTTAAACACTGAAATGGCTTTATACATTTAGACAGAAGCACAGAAGAATGACAAAAAGTGTCCCACAATGGAAAGAACTTTCTTTGACTATTTCAGGAAAGAGGAATGAAGCAACCTAAGCAAATGGCAGGAGGTTAATAACCTTTCATTTTGTCACTGTCTCAAAATGCCTTTATTTGGGAAACTAGAAAAACAAGCTGAAATTAGAATTCATTCACAAACATTACATTCTCTTCCCAGTCCTGACAAGAGCTACTCAGATGAGATGACAGAAGATGGCAGGCCTGAACACTGATTTTCTTCCACATGGAATTCAAACCTCACATCTCCAATAAAACTTCAAGGCCTGAGGTCGTAGTTTTTCAATGAAAGAGCAGAACTGCTTTATGATATCTGATCTTTTTAAAAAAGCAAATAAAGAAATAACTGATTCTCTGCCAGCAAGTCTACTCTGAAGAAAAGCTTGAGAAAGAGTCAATCAACATACAATTTGGAGGAAAGGTCTTCTCATAGTTTTTAAAGCAACACAGTAAAAACTCTACAAGAGTCCTTTAGAAATGTGTTTGCTCATTTGCAAACTATTTAATCCATTTTTAGTAAATCCAAAAGTGGGAGCAATGGATGAAGAACCTCATTAGGTTTCCAACATGATTACCACCACTTCCCCTCACTTCCACACTGACAAATATTAGTTTACATATGAGTTATACTATGTAACTTATTTTAGACAATCCATAAAACTGTACTTTCTGAACGGCGTGCAGGTCTAATTATTCAGAGCCCAATCCTGAAAGGTGCAGAGAATTTCTAGTAGAATTCAACAATTCCTAGTAAAATGGTAATGATGAAGTTAACCCTTCTCATAGAATCACAGAAGATTAGGGTTGGAAGAGACCTCAGGAGGTCATCTAGTTGAATCCCCTGCTCAAAGCAGGACCAACACTAACTAAATCATCCCAGGCAAGGCTTTGTCAAGTCGGGCCCTAAAAACCTTCAAGGATGGAGATTCCACCACCTCCCTAGGAAAGCCATTCCTTGTGAAATAGCGTTTCCTAATATCCAAACTAGACCTTCCCCACTGTAATTTGAGACCATTGCTCCTTGTTCTGTCATCTCCTATCACTGAGAACAGCCAAGCTCCATTCTTTTTGGAACCCCACTTCAGGTAGTTGAAGGCTGCTATCACTCTTCTCTTCTACAGACTAATAACCCCAGTTCCGTCAGCCTCTTCTCGTAAGTCACGTGTCCAGTCCCCTAATCATTTTTGTTGCCCTCCGCTGGACTCTCTCCAATTTGTCCACATCCCTTCTGTAGTGGGGGGACCAAAACTGGACATAATACTCCAGGTATGGCTTCACCATAGAGGGGAATAATCACTTCCCTCGATTAGCTCCTACTAATATAGCCCAATATGCCGTTGGCCTTCTTGGCAACAAGGGCACACTGCTGACCCTGAGCCTTGGTCTAGACTTAAAATTTAGGATTGACCTAACTGTAACACTCAGGGGTGCGAAAAATTCACATCTAAGGTGCCTTAGTTAAGCTAACCTAACCCCCAGTGTAGACACAGCTTCCATCGATGCAGAAAGCACTATGGGAGCTACAGCAGCTTAGCTACAGTTGTGCTCCTGTACTTCCCATATTGTAGACATGCCCTTTGTTAGCAATTCTGTTAGTAAGGGGGAAAAAATCCACTCTCCTAAAGATGGTAGTAATAAAGAAGAATGATAAAACTTATAAACTTATAAATTTTATTTGTATACCTGTAATAACTAAATACTATATCTTATTATTTAGTGTATTTTGTTACCAAAGTAAGCTAAGTACTCCACACATGCACAGAGAAAGTGGAATTCACAGAGGAAGACAACGTACCACATGCAAGGTCTAAGGCAGAGGTGGGCAAACTTTTTGGCCCGAGGGTCACATCTGGGTATGGAAATTGTATGGCAGGCCATGAATGCTCACAAAACTGGGGGTTGGGGTGTGAGGGGGTGCAGGCTCTGGGGTGGGGCCAGAAATGAGTAGTTCAGGGTGCAGGACGAGGCTCTGGGCTGGGGTGGGGGGAGTGATGGCTCTGACTAGGAGTGCAGACTCTGGGATGGGGTTGGAGGTGCATGAGGGTGCTCCAGGCTGGAACCGAGGGGGTTGGAGGGTGGAAGAGAGATCAGGGCTAGGGCTCGGGCAGAGGGTTGGGGCCTGGCAGTGCTTACCTCAAGCAGCTCCCGGAAGCAGCGGCATGTTCCCCCTCTGGCTCCTATGCGGAAGCGCGGCCAGGCTGCTCTGCGCATTGTCCCGTCCACAGAAACTGCCTCTGCAGCTCCCATTGGCCGCGGTTCTTGGCCAACAGGAACAGCGGGGGGAGCGCACAGAGTCCCCTGGCTGCCCCTATGCATAGGAGCTGGGGGTGGGGCATGCTGCTGCTTCTGGGACTTGGGCAGAGCCACGGCATGCGCAGAGTGGGGACAACCGCCAACCCTGCTCCCTGGCTGAAGCATCGGAGTGGGGCAAGCCCCAGACCCTGCTCTCCAGCGGGAGCTTGAGGGCCGGATTAAAACATCTGAAGGGCCGGATGAAGCCCCCGGGCCATAATTTGCCCATCCCTGGTCTAAAGTCACTAGAGTGTTCTATGCCTCAACCAGCCTGCTCTCCTCTGTGCTCTACTTGACTCCTATACAAAGAAAGACCCTCACCACATCTGGGCTAGACAAGGAGGAACTTATATGTTAGGTGTCATCGACATATTGAAAGCACTTAGGCACACATCTCACTAACAGGCTCTCGCATACACTGAATAAAGCACAAATCACCCTAACACCACCACCTGAATGAGACCTCTTGGTAGAAGAGCAGTTACCACTTTCTACATCGTATCCAAGAAAAAAGGAAGAAGCCACTCTAGGGAAGTTCTCTTCAACCCCCAGGGATCATAGGCAAGTTAACAGCACCTCTCATTCCACGTTATCCCGGACCTCATATCTGTGTGAACAACTGATCTTTATTCCTTACTAGAATGTAACTGACCAACACAAGTAGTGCAATCCTTGACCTTACCCAGGCCAGAATCCAGACAGATCAAGGTCAGAAAAGTTATTATTTTAGGTTTATGTGAAGCATGATCTGTTTTGCAAGGAAGGATACAAACTTGGTGAAGCTGAGCACTGTAATTCTGCGTAACATTTTTATATTTTTACATGTGTGTTATTCAGATGACCTGTGAATGCACCTCGCTGGAACAGTCATACTGCACTCTTTTTTTAAAATAATTTTTTTAAAAGATGTAGTTAAAATTAAAAATAGCTGTGTCAGCACAACTAAAGAGACATACATGATGCAAACAGCCTCTCATCCATCATTCCCATCAATGAAATGCTTCACAAATAAGCACAATTCAAAGAAAAATTAAAACCAACCAGATTTTGAAAAAAATAGTTTTCCATAAAATCCTGTAATTAGTCCAGTTTTAAAGCTTAAATGCCAATGAGGTGGAACTCCCACAGGCAACTGAGTCTTCCTCAACTGAAATATTTAAACTAAAATACAACCAAATTTTAAAAGTTATGGGAAATGAACAATCCATTTTAAGCACCTGTATATTACTGAGTCACAGGAAGAATAAAGCCTTTTAAAAAAAATTCTCAGCTTAAAAAAAGTCTTTTGTTGCGGTTTTTTTCTTGCTATATGGGCAAGTTTTGAACCTGGGTCAGCATATAAAATTTCTTCCTACAAATTTGTTCTTGGCAAGCATTTTCAATATCGTCTATTTTATGAGACTAGACCAGCAGTTCCCAAACTGGAGTTCATGAACCCCTGGTGGTTCTCAAAAAGTTACAGGGGGTTCTTGGGGAAAAATTCCCTAATGGTGGACAGAGCTTTCCCTAGGGACCCCGGGCAGCACGGGGCCAGCAGCCCAGAGTCCCTGGACTTCCAAGAGCTAAGCAGATCGAAACAAGCATTCCTACCACACTAAGGAGCATCAACTTCATGACTCCTTATAAGAAATGGCAAGGGAGGTGGATAATTTTTGCTGTATTTAAAATTAAATAGGCAGCTAGTATTGTTTTTAAAATGATTATGAAGAACAAGTTTAAGCTTTGTTGTAATGTGTGTTGTTTGCCTGGATTGCTCAAGACCTGAATGCTTGTGTAGGAGGAACTCTGAGTTGGCTTCTTAAATACCTTCATGCTGTTTCACATCTGATACTCCTTGATGAACCATAGGACCCTTGTCTTATAACAGGCTTATTCAAAGTGATACATGCTACGACAGTGAGATCTTGGAAGAGTGATGCCGTTTTCATAATATAAGAAAGATACTGTAATGATAAATAATAACTGTGTAATAAGCATGTCTTAAAAACAAATGTTATATTTCCAAGATCACTGCTTTTATAATTTATACTCAGGTAAAGGAGAAAATCCGTGGAAATATTCATTTTCAGAGTGGGGTCTGTGAGACTTAACATTTTAGTGAAAGGGGTTCACGGGTTAACAACATTTGGGAACCATTGGACTAGACAAACTGTAAATATAAGCACTATCTGAGAAAGGATAGAATTTAATGGAATTAGAATTTTGGTAATTAAAGAAGAGTCATCTGTTTGCAAACAACTGTGCTATAGCTTTTTCCAATCCTTACTTATTTCTGCATAGAAGTTCTTTTCTCAAATTAGTTAAAGAGCTGACAATTAAAATTTGCCTCTGATTTAAATTTCAAAGTTAGTCACAGCTGTGTAGATCAGTTGCTTAATACTTTGAATACATATTTCCTGTACTGTATGTATATTTTCATATTTATGATATTATTAATATATCAATGGACGAGACCAAAGGATTAGCAAGTCATTTTGTCATCTACAAAAAGAGAAAAATATTAGAAACCATCTCACATCATGCAATAATATTTGTCTTATATCATCTTTGTAATGCCAGCTTGCAAAACTAAAGGCAGGTAAGCATTTTCCAGGTGCTTATTCACTCAGCTGATATGAATATTTTGTAGAATAACTTTGCTGGTTCAGCAATTGAGTTATTCTGACACTGCTCATCGCTTTTCTCTCTAAACTGTCAGATTCTCATAAACCACAGTTATATCACTCCCAGGACTTGAGATTTATTTTTGAAGGGCTTGCTGAAGTGTGATACATGCTGCTATACAGGATAATATAAAAATACCAGGAAATCTGTGACTACATCTGTCACCATGCAACACATACCATGGCCACTCAGAACGCCATAGCAACAATAGGGACAGAACCCACATCCTTCCGCTCCAAAAGCACAGGCCGAACTACCTGACTTAAAGGAAAATTGCACATAGCTTTTAGTAGTTATAGGGCCCATCATCAACAGCTGATCAGTTCTGATTCCATCCAGCAGAAACCAGTGGTACATACAGATTATTGAATTACTTGCTATCTAGTATCTTTTAGCAGATGAATTTTCTTAAGGTTGTCAAGCAACTAAAAAAATTAATCGCATGATTAAAAATATTAATCACGATTAATTGCACTGTTAAATAATAGAATACCATTTATTAAATATTTTTGAATCTTTTCTACGTTTTCAAATATATTGCTTCCAATTACAACACAGAATACAAAGTATATAGTGCTCACTTTTTGAGTACAAATATTTGCACTGTAAAAAACAAAATAAATAGTATTTTTCAATTCATCATGTACTGTAGTGCAATCTCTATCATGAAAGTTGAACTTACAAATGTAGAATCAGGTACAAAAAAATAATGGCATTCAGAAATAAAACAACGTAAAACTTTAGAGCCTACAAGTCCACTCAGTCCTACTTCGGTCAACTGCTCAGACAACCAAGTTTGGTTACAATTTGCAGGAGATAATGGTGCCTGCTTCTTACTTACAATGTCATCTGAAAGTGAGAACAGGCATTCGCATGTCACTGTTGTAGCTGGCATCGCAAGATGTTTACATGCCAGACGTGCTAAAGATTAACGTGTCCCTTCACGCTTCAACCATTGTTCCAGAGGCCATGCATCCATGCTCAATAACAATCTAAAGCAGATTGATGCAAGTTCATTTTCATAATCTGAGTCAGATGCCACTGGCAGAAGGTTGATTTTTTTTTGGTGGTTTGGGTTCTGTAGTTTCCGCATCTGAGTGCTGCTCTTTTCAGACTTCCGAAAGCATACTCCTCACCCTACCCCTCTCAGATTTTGGATGGCATTTCAGATTCTTAAACCTTAGGTTGAGTGCTGTAGGTGAATTGAAAAATACTACTTATTTTTTCATTCTAACAGTGCAAGTATTTGTAATAAAAATCATATAAAGTGAGCATTGTACACTTTGTATTCTGTGTTTAATAGAAATCAATATATATGAAAATGTAGAAAAACATCCAAAAATATTTAATAAATTTCAATTGGTATTCTATTGTTTAAAGTGTGATTAATTGTGATTAATTTTTTGAGTTAATTGCATGAGTTAACTAGCAATTGCTAGGTAGATAAATTTAATTCACAGAGCCCTAGTTTTGAAATTACAATTACCTTTTGTTACCAACTCTACCCTTATCATGGGCCTTTACCACAGAAATTGCTAGTTAACTAGTTTTGAAGCTGCCCTTTATTTAAAGCAGTGAGAAGTAGTAAAATGTAATCGTGAAGGCTACTAAACAGACACAGTATATCAGAAACCTATACCACTCTTAGACATGAAAACTTAATTTGATTATAGATGTGAAAATACATCATATTTCAAGTCAAGGACTCCTGGAGTATGGCCATCAGCACAAACTGCATACATAGGAATTTTACCCTATTAAACAGGTTTCATCTTAATCAGACATCGTATTTCTTTTGAGTGGTCTACAAATGTAACTCGGGGGGGTCTCAAACTCTCATTGCCTGGACCACATCTTTACAATAGGTCTCAGATCACCTCTTCTCCAGTTTACAAGCACCCTACTGCAACAAATGCAATTGCTTACATAGAAAATATTAGCCAAGTGTGTCAATACACTTTGAATGTACTATTTTGCCCTTTTGTCTCCTTCACTCCTTATCTCTCCCCCATCTCTTCGGGTCCCATCACTCTGTCTCTATTTCCCTGACACTGAGAGCTCTCCCAGCACTGCAGGTACTCCACCTCCCCAAGGGGATTAGCTTACAGCGCTGGGGCACCCGTGAGCGAGAAAGTTGCAGCACTGTAAAGTGCCAATGTAGCCAAGGCCATAGTCACGTCATCCCTCTCATCCTCCCCCTGCATATGCTTTCCTGCTGCTTGGTTCCCATCTTTCCTGGACATGCTGCCCACTGCCTCATTCCCTTCTCCACTGCACCTTCCTCTCCTAATGGTGGCTGGCCACTCTAGTCCCATTCATACTTCTTGTCCATATGAGTATCTCCTATTTTTTCCTCTTCTTCCTCTTCAGAGTTAGCTAATACCAGGCTCGCTCCTCCTCCTCTCCAGCTGCAAATTTTGCAGGGATCTCCTGGCTCTTTCCAATACAGGAAATATGAAACTGCTGGTAACAAGGAGGATCAGCACCTGCAAACAGGGCCAGCGCTTCCATTTAGGCGGCCCAGGCAATCGCCTAGGGCGCCAGGATTATTGGGGGGCGGCATTTTGCCGGGAGAGGGGGGGAAGGGCGGCAGGCGGCTCCAGTGGACCTGCCGCAGTCGTGCCTGCGGAGGGTCCCCTGGTCCTGCGGCTCCAGTGGAGCTGCCACAGGCATTCCTGCAAACGGTCCACTGCTCCCGTGGCTCCGGTGGACCTCCTGCAGGCACGGCTGCGGCAGCTCCACCGGAGCCACGGACGAGCTGACCCTCTCCACAGGCATGACTGCAGCAGGTCCATCGGAGCAGCGGAACCAGCACGCGGGGCTGCGAAATGCCCATGTGCCTAGGGCGCTAAAAACACTAGCGCCGGTCCTACCCGCAGACCAGCAGCATTCCACAGAACACAGTTTGAGAATCACTACAATAAAACAATGCTGTTCCTGCACCAACTATTACCTATTTCCTGATCCTTCCCACAAAGACTTTTATTCCCATCAAAGCACCAGGTGAGGTGAGGGAGAGGGGGAGTATTTGAGGGACCTATCTTGAATTGTCAGAAAGACCGACTGACCACATGTTTCTTCTCTAATTTCTATGATTTTATCAATTCCTTCAAAAACTGTGACTTTTCTTAAATTGTTTGAGTTCTATACTGGTCTTCTCCACTGGTCTTCTGTAAGAAAGTTTAATTTTATTCCTATTTACATGGGGTTAGAGGAGCAGTTCCTTAGAAAATTAATTACATAGCTCTACATATGACACACATGCAGAGTAAGTTACATATAGATAGATATGGTGCTGAGTCCTACCTAGCACTCTCTTCATGTTTAGGGCAAACCTATCTGTCTCAGTTCAGGAGATCTTTCACAAAACAAAACAGAAAGAAATGGAGAGATTTTATAGGTGTATATGTGCTTTTGCTGTTTAAGGCTATGGATGAATAGCATCTCCAAGAAAAGCTGAGGGGGAGGGGGGATGGGCAAGATTCTGACCCACATTCTTGATATACGTAAGAACTTGTAGTGTTTCATTGGCTCAATATATGATGCAAACACAGGATGGCAATATATATACACAACGAAGTTGTAGGGAAAAGAATAATTAGCAAGAAAAAAAAAAGCAAAAATTAGCTTTGATGAGCTGAAAATGACTGGAAGATGGATAATGTGTCAAGCTGAACAAGAAATTAAAAGATCTGGCAGAAAAAAAAGAAGCACATGCCCCAAGGATTGAGATAACAACACAATTCAGTGGAAATCAAAAAGGAAGCAAACAAGACAGTTATTAAGCAGATGAAAAAATGTTTTTAACAAAAGTTACCTGACAGGCAAGATGCATTTAGACAATGGCAGTGTAAATGAAATAGTTTAATGCACAGAGCTATTCTGACCCAAAGGAAACCGATCAAAGATGACATCATACAATAAAAGATTAGAGAAGGTTGCTAATTCACAGATCTCAAATTGTAATTGTAAACAGGGAATCATCATCAAATGGGTGACTTTATAGTGGAGTCCCGCAGGGACTGGTTCTTGGTCCTACACTAGTTAACATTTTTATTGACTTGGAAGAAAACCTAATATCACTGATAAAGTTTACAAATGACCCAAAAATTGGGGGAGTGGTAAATAACGAAGAAGACAGGTCACTGATACAGAGTGATTTGAATTGCTTGGTAAGCTGGACACAAGCAAACAATATTCATTTTAATATGGCTAAATGTATGCATCTAGGAACAGAAAATGTAGTTGTAGGATGGAGGACTCTATCCTGGGAAGCAGAGACTATGAAAAAGATTTGGGGATTTTGTTCATTTGCTTTGGATTTACTCTTGAGCAAAGTCTTAAAAAGCAGAATAAGTATTTTTCCACTCTACAATAACTCAAAACAGTTGAACGGAATTCTCCTAACACCTCTGGTCTAAGGCCAAGCATCATGCCCAAAGCATTCTGTACTATATTAGGACTGCATAACCTTTGGGCTTACAATGGAAGCCATGACATAGCTAACTGCTGGCAACTACTGCTATGACAGTAGTTCAGATTTTTAAAAGTATTTTTTAAAGTATTGAAGATGCAGAAAGGTGCATGGTAGGATTTTCGGCACATAATTCCTATTGAAGTCAGTGGCAGACACGCATTTAAGCACTTTTGAAACTAACTGGGCAACTATCCGCACCTAAACACCTTTAACAATCTGGCCCTAAAGAACTGCTACTCAGAAATGCAGAACTGTTGGCAGTTAGCACCTCTGAAAATAAGGCCCTAAGATTTTGATCCTGCCAACACTTGGGGCTTGTCTACACTTACATTTTATAGTGCTCTAACTTGCTGGTTCAGGGGTTTGAAAAATCACCTCCGAGCGCAGCAAGTCTGAGCCTTTAAAGTGCTACTGTAGACAGGCTCCAATCCCCTCGTGGAGGTGGATTACCAGGAGCGCTTTCCCAGCGCTCACGCGCAACCACACTTTCACTTCAAAGCCCTGATACGCGAGTGTTCCTGCGGCAGTGCTTTGAAGTTTCCAGTGTAGACATACCGTTATTCATGTGAATAGTCTTAACCCTCATGCAATATCTGAGAGAAAGAAGATCCTTAGCACTTGTAATAACGAAAAGAGCTATGCATTTCCTTTAGGATAAGTACTACAGTATAGTTAAAGTTAAACTACATATTAGAAGCTTAGCGTAAGAACTACACATTCAAAACTTTCTGAAACATTCCCCTTGTCACTTGTAGGTCTCCATGTTTGGTCTCAGCTCAAAGTTGAATTTTAGAAAAAAGTAAGTCCAAAGATGTGCTTGATTGACATTTGTTCAACTACTTCTCAGTTTCTCAGTTTAAAAAAAACACACCCTTTGCTGCTGACAAATTAAGCACTCACATTTAAGCCAGTTTAATGTTACAGTTACAGTTGTAACCACTCAAAGGCCAGGAAATGCAAACATTAAGGTTCTTAATGCAATCATAATTTGTACATATTGTACACAGGGAAAAGCCTGGCTCCACTGAAGTCACAGTTTTGCTACTGACTTCAATGGAACCTGTATTTATCCATGAAATATTTAAGTTGCTAATTATATTGTTAAACATAATCCTAATATGCACTGGGCCCACACCTACCCTCAAGCATACATGCACAACCCCAGCACAGGTTAGCATTACAAATAAACTCAAAGAAGATTTTTTTTGGTGGGGTGACAGGGAGGGGGAAGGATGGAAAGGATCTTATATGTGCAATTCAGGTAGGATCAAGTCATTATGTGCATAATAGTATGTCTACACTGCACAACTCTTGCAGTGGTGAAGAGTGTACATACACTGCACGTCCCTCAAGCACAAGTACAAACAGTAGGGTAGATGATGAGGCACTGCTTAGGCAAGTAAAATCACCTCCGAGCGCAGCAAGTCTGAGCCTTTAAAGTGCTACTGTACTTTAAAGTACTATACACATGCCAGAACTTTAGGATAGATATATATATATATATATATATATATATATATATATATATATATATATATATTATTTTTTCAGGGTAGTATTCTGCTGCCTCCCTGCTGCTGGAGCCTTTCACTGCCATGTGTAGGTACACAGGGTGGACACTGTGGCATTTGGCTACAGATGTAGTGCCTGTACCCTACACAGCACTGCCAGTGTAGACAAGGGTTACGTTTTAAATGAGTAACCTTATGTTTATGCATTTATACTGGAATATATAGTGATAGACACTATACACTGCATTACATACACACCCCAGGAGAGCTGGTCAAACACAGGAAAAAGCATTCACAAATGTATTGGTGAAATCTGACCCATGATTATATTTGTTCGTATATTTGTGCTCCTTTTGGTTCATTTTTACAGAACACTCAGAGTCCAGTTTTCTTGCTGAATGTTTGTTATGACCTACTATTCTTAGATAAATCCATACTTGTATGCAAGCAAGAGTACACGAGAAAGAACATTAGCTATTCATTCTTCTGATATAGTTTGTCTTCCAGTTAGGGAACAGAACTATATTATGTGATCAATCCCAGTGAATAACCATAATACTCTATTTGTGGCTAATCCACAGACTATTTTTTTCTGGAAAATGATTACAGTTATTAGGAATAAAACAAATTCAGGACAATTGTGATCAGTTCACAAAGCATCTGAGAACAAGAAAAAATGTACTGTAAAAATGGCCTCTTAACTTGCCTCTTTCACAAGGCATTCCCCCCCAAAATACAGATAGGAAGAAAGATATGGTCCAAAGGTACGATGGAAAAATAACTGACCTTCTAGACAGGACTCTTCTATAATCTAACTTGGCACTTGGATACTATAAGCAATAGGCACATTAGAAATATTAACGAGTTGGGCTGTAAGAAAGTGTGCACCAAACCTTTGGGAGTAAGTAGCTCATGGTTCAAAGAGTCAAACTCCCAAATCTGGAGAGTTAACAGTCTCATCACATTGACTCTGAGTCCTGCAGTCTTGTATGTTTAGTAAATTATATATCAGAGCAGAGGTGGTCAGAGTAAGGCCCGTGGGCAGCATCCAGTCCATGGGACCGTCTTGCCTGGCCGCCGAGCTCCTGGCCAGGGAGGCTCGCCCCCAGCCCCTATCCTGCAGCCTCAGCTCACTGTGCCACCAGGCAGCTCAGCACCGGTGCACCCCCCACAGGGGAGAGTAAGGGAGAGCAGGGAGGGAGGCTCACCCGCAGCCTCAGAGGAGCAGGAGTGCCGTGAGCATGGGCTGGAAGACTCAGGAGGAGCACTGAGCGGGGTGGGATCCTAGGGGGATGGTTAGGGGCGGGGGGGTCCCAGGAGGGGACAGGGAGGGGGGATTGGATGGGGGTGGGAGTCCCAGTGGGCCTGTCAGGGTCAGATATGTGGATAGGGGTCAGGGGGGCAATCAGGGAACTGGGAGCATGGGGGTTGGATAGGGGGTGGGCAGATAGGGACGGGGGGTCCTGGGAGGGGGCAGTTAGGGGACAAGGAATGGAGGGTGGATGGGTTGGGGGTTCTGAGGGGGAAGTCAGGGGGCAGGAAGTGGGAGGGGGCCAGGTTGTTTGGGGAGACACGGCCTTCCCTACCCAGCCCTCCATACTATTTCACAACCCCGATATGGCCCTCGGGCAAAAAAGTTTGCCCACCCCTATATTAGAGCCAAGTCTTTTAATCCAAGATGCTAACCAGTTGCTTTCTGCAGGGAGTATCCTTCACTATTTTTATAAACACAACCAATACTGCATTGGGAGAGGTGGCCTTCCTAACATATGACAAGGCTGATAAAGATTCTGCAAGGGTTGCAGCAATCACAGACAACTGTTCCATTTTCCTGAAGCTCATTAGCATTGCACAGCTGTTGCCACACTCTGTAACAATGCCAGCCTCAGGGGATCTGACAAATACAGGTCACAGCGAAGGTAAGCAGTAAAAGATTAGAAGACAAATCCAAAAAATGATTTACCCTTTGCAGACTGCAGCAGATTAACCCACCAGTGGCAGCAGGAGTCTGTTTCCATTCCTTGACAAGTTCATTGGCCAAAATAGACAGCTTTCTGGGAGGAGAAGGCACATTAAAATGTCCCCAGGTGTCTCTATACAGGTAATTAAAGATCACAGGGACTCTGGGCAATTTTCTTTAGAAAAGCGAGAAAAGAAGGGAAAAAACTTCTCACTACTTGCATCTCAGATGAGCAAATGGAGACTGTATAGGAGTCTATTCTCCCTTTAAGCAAAATGCATAGGTCCAAATTACTTTAATGGGCTACAACACTGCACACACAGAGGAGACAAGATCCCATGACAAACAATATTCGCTCAGAGTACTAACTAGAAATAAACTGCTTGAGTAAGCCTGCAACTAGGATCACTCCTTACTTCTTCCTGGCTCTCAGACTCATTTTAGAACCCTGTTGTAGTCACTTCTCTGACTTCGCTGATTTGTGAAATTAGTATACCACCACCTACCTCACAAGGATGTTACAGTTTAACTGATTTATTTTCATAAGAGCTGATTTTAAGCTATAAGAAATTATTTATGTTGAAATCCAATTAAAAAAATAATCAAAAGTATAGATGTCATCAGTTAATAGCGATCTGGGTGTCCCAAAAGCCATAGGTCAGTCTAAGAATGAGGATTACTTTATAAAAAGCAGTCTTGATGTTTTAAATTGAAAATAACCAAACATATATACATTAAATTGCACTACCTTCTGAGTGTTGAGAAGAATCAACAAGTTAAAAGTCTATTTTAAAAAATCATTATCTGTGTCACTTTAAAACCCTAAGCTTATTAAAAACAAAATCTTTAAAAATCAAATCTACTTTAAAAAAAAGTCATGCTTTTTTCACTTTCTGCTTCTCTCTCAGCTCAAATAATGAAGAGAGTCATTTTTATGCACTGAAACAATCTGTCAGTGTGTGCAGTGAATACTGGAGGGAAATGTTTCAATCTAAACAGAACTGTTGTCTTTAGGAAATATAAAAAAACTAATACATTTCTGTATATCATTAAGTTTTGTTTAAAAAAAACAAAAACTGGAGTTGTATTAGCTGACAACCCTCTGGAAGACAATCCCATCACTGAAAAATTGCATGAAACTGCAAATTCTCTGCAGAAATCCACAGTTCACATTCGTTGTATACAATATCATTAGCAATGTCCTTCCTCAAATATTAGAGGAGAAAGCATGACTAAACAAAAGCAGCATCTCTTTAGATTCATGTTATCAGTATTATGCCTCACACCTCCTACATTCATTAACAGGCAGTCATATGCCTAGATGAGAACAGATTTAAAAATTTTATTAAGGTGTTAAAAAAAGTGAACGGTTCAGAGTTTAAGCATAGAAGTTTCTGGTTATCAGGGAATAACATACAGATTATCAAGGGTGCAAAATTTGGTTTAAGATTGGGTGGCATAAGGACTACATACTCTGTAATATCCCTGATTGGAGGGAAAAGATTGATGGGTCAAAGTACAGACATTGAGATATGAGGCTCATAAAGTGGCTATGTTCGAGTGTCGAGTATAATGAGTGGATATGATGATGAGGATGGATTGACCATCATTTGGTGAGATTTAACGTTCAGGGAGTTTACGGTTCCAGTTCATATGATTCAACAGAGAAAGTGTCTTGGTCTCTTTTCTCGTAGTCGAAGAATGATGTCACTCTGGCTCACGCCTCCTGGTACTGTGCTCGATGTAGATGTCTGTGGACCATCGGATGGTGTCTGAGACCATGAGGCACCACATGAACCATGCATAGCGTCGACCAATCCCGCAGGTCCACAGCACTTGCTCGTTGCAGGGGTCCCAGGAGCCCAGGGCTCCGATGATCAGGGCGCCTATCTGCACCTTGTAGCCCTTCGCTCTCAGGGTGTCGACCAAGGGGGTGTACTTTTCCAGCTTACGAGCTCAGGCTTCATGAAATGCCGGGGTCCTGTTCTCAAAGGAGACCGTGACGTCAACGAGGATGATCTTCTGGGCCTTGTTGGTGAAGACAATGTTAGGTTGTAGCTGGCTGTTGGTACCGGGGACAGTGCAGTTCACAGAGATCTCCCCAAGGCATAGTGCGATGTCTTTCACCAGGCGGTTCTGGATGGTGTTGTGGCCCAGCTTCCAGGCTCTGGAGTGGAGTATGCAGCTGCACAGGATGTGGGGCAGGGTCTAGGCCCGGTTTACACTTAAAAATTTGACTGATCTGGCTATGTTGCTGAGAGCTATGAAAAATTTTGTGCCCTAAGCCCTGTGGTTAGGTCCACCTAACCCTCCATTTCTCCCCAGTGAAGGCGCAGATTAAGTCGATGGAGAAATTCTTCCATCGACCCAACTACAGCCTCTCGGAGAAGAGGGTTAACTACATTGATGGAAAAACTCTTTCCATAGATTAGGAAACATCTATGCTACAGTGTTACATCAGAACAGGTGCAACACTGTAGTTGTGCCACTGTAATCCAGACATATCCTCATGTGTTATGTACTTACACCAAAGTAACTGCAGATTCCTGAACTGTCTGGATTTTACTTTTTGAATTAAGAATGGAATAGCAGTAAAATAAGGACAATCTTCAGCTTTAGAAGAAAAGTTCATTCACCTGGCCCAGCTCACATGAAATTTTATAAAGGTAACAAATGTTTCTCCCCAAGAATAAATTGGGAGCTGTATAGAAAAAGAAGATGTTTATATTTTTAAGGTGGCGAGGATGTCCATAAGTGGCATTTCAGAGCCTAACTCTGAAACATTTTTGCTCAAAACCAAGTCAGTTTTGACACTGTATGTAAGAGCTGAATTGGAAACTAAGATTAACATCCAGTTTTCAAAATGCTTTAAAATATCAAAAAAAAAATTTCATAAAAACTGGGACCTGAGTCTGTAGTCTTTTAATAAGAACAATTTCCATTTACTTCAATGGGAGTTTTACCAAATTCAGTATTGCCAACGCCAAGCATTTAAAAACCCAGAGTCAGGCCTCTGCAAATAATCATACTGGTTAAAAAATCGTGACATGTTGGAACATAATAGATGTTGGGGTCTTTATTTGCATTCTGTTTTTCGAGAGCTTGTTTCATATTTTCAAGCTTTTCTCTGCCACCATAAGAGCTAGAAACTTTCTTTAATTCTTTAATTATTTTTTTAAAAATAGAAGCAGAGATCCTCATGTAATCTAATAACTTCAAAAGTTGAGACTTTAAAAATATCCCATAACAATTCTGCAAAATAGAAATTGCACGAGTTAGCAACACCGCTGATTTGAGGCTCTGGAATAAAGAAAGACACTTTCTTTTGGAGACAGAAGTAAGGGAACTTAAATATATGAAGGCAAGATGGGATTTCCCTGTAATTTCCCTCTTTACCAATAGCTCTGTGTACACTAGATTTTGCTTTTCTTACGTCTCCTGGCTGCTACTGCTGATGCAGCTCCAGATATCCTACCGCTACTGTAGCCTGGCTGATAGTATTATTTTTTCTCACCACTGTCTCTAACCTTGCTCAGAAAAGGTCTAGACATCTAAGTGGTTAACAACCCAGTCAGGGGCTATGTGCTTTCCCATCTACACTAGTGTTCCCAGTTGTTACCACCAGTGGAGCTGCACCATTGTTAGCTAAACGTGGGTATCACAGTTACAGGGCTAGCTGCACCCTGACCCCCAGGCCAGTGAGTACACCACCCCTTAGGTGTCAGGCCTCATGCCCTTACCTTTCCTGGGGTGGAATCACACAATTCTTCCATGCTTAGACTGAGCCCTTGAGCTGCAGTACCCTGTATATTGACAACTGTGTTTACCCACACAGGTCCAACTGGGTTTGACACTTGCAGATCTGCCCTTTGAGAATTTGTGATTAGTGGTGAATACAGTGACCAGACAGCCTACTTGCACCAAAGTATTGTTTAATCTTAACAGCAGGAATACAGCATAGCATAACACAAAAAGGATTTTAAAACAACAAAAAACTTGCATGTGTCTATTTCACCTAAGCCCTAGACGCTTGTGAAATGACTTTTGAAAGGCCTAGCTTCTTCACATCCTCCAGCAGGGTCTGCCTGTGTGAGAACAGCTTCTCAGCAGCAATTACCTAACTTCTGGACAGAGAGTCTAAGGCCTGGTCTACACTATAGAGTTAGGCTGAATTTAGCTGCATAAGGTGGATTTAAAAATGAATGCGTCTACACAATCAACCCCATTCTGTCGACCTAAAGGGCTCTTAAAATCGACTTCTGTACTCCTCCCGGCAAGAAGAGTAGCACTAAAATCGACTTTGCTGGGTCAAATTTGGGGTACTGCGGATGCAAATCAATGGTATTGGCCTCTGGTAGCTATCCCAGAGTGCTCCATTGTGACCACTTTGGACAGCACTCTGAACTCTGATGCATTAGCCAGGTACATAGGAAAAGCTCCAGAAACTTTTTAATTTCATTTCCTGTTTGGTCAGCATGGCGAACTCAGCAGCACAGGTGACCATGCAGTTTCCCCAGAATGGTAGAGTGTAGAATATTTCTACGCTCGCCCTATCATCTCCATCCTTGAGGTTATCGCAGATTAGAAGGCAAAAAAACCACACTCACAATGACATGTTTTCTGAGCTCATGCAGTTCTCCTGCACTGATAGGGCACAGCTTAATGTATGGAGGCATTCAGTGGCAGAGGCCAGGAAAGAATTAAGTGAGCACGAAGAGCAGAGGCAGGACGCGATGCTGAGGCTAATGAGGGAGCAAGCAGACATGAAGTGTCTGTTGGAGCTGCAGGAAAGCCAAGATACAGACCCCCGTTGCATCCACTGTATAACCGCCTACCCTCCTCCTCCTCATGTTCCATAGCCTTCTCACCCAGATGCCAAAGAAAGCCGGGGGGTTAGGGGGCGGGGTGAAGCTCTGGGCGTCCAGCCACTCCACTCCAGAGGATGGCCCAAGCAACAGAAGGCTGTCATTCAAACAGTTTGATTTTTAATGTGGTTACAATAAGCAATGTGGCCTTGTCCTTCCCTCCTCCCCCACTGCACCTGCGCTACTTTGTTCGTTATCTCACTTTTTTTTAATTAATAAAACTAATAAAAATAATGCATGGTTTCAAAACAATAGTTACTTTATTTCAAAGGGTGGTTGGCTTACAGGGAATTAAAATCAACAGAGGGGGCGGGTTTGCATCAAGGAGAAACACACACAACTGTCACATTGTACCCTGGCCAGTCATGAAACTGGTTTTCAAAGCCTCTCTGATGTGCAGCGCGCCTTGCTGTGCTCTTCTAATCGCTTTGGTGTCTGGCTCAAAACGATTGCCTGCCGCTGCTTTCATGGAGGGAGGGGTGACAGATGACATGTACCCAAAACCACCGGCAACAATGTTTTTGCCCCATCGGGCATTGGGAGCTCAACCCAGAATTCCAATGAGTGGTGGAGACTGCGGGAACTGTGGGATAGCTACCCAGAGTGCACCACTCTGTAAGTTGATGTTAGCTATGGTAGTGAGGACGCATTCCGCTGACTTAATGTGCTTAGTGTGGACATATGCAATCGACTATATAAAATCGATTTCTAAAAATCAACTTCTATAAAATCGCCCTAGTTTTGAAGTGTACACATACCCTGTTGAGAGTCCTTCTGATCTGTAGTTTCCCAGACAAGCTGTGTAATTTGGAGCCCAGAGGGTAAGATCTTTATAGTTATGAAATGCTCAGGCATGGTCTCTTAACAACCCTGAAGTGTTTATCAGAAGGTGTCTTATGTGAACTCTGTCCCTTTTCCTGCTTGTTATTTTAATAGCCTGCTAGTAAACTAAAATCAACATATCCATACAATAAGCATCTCAATAACCAGGTCACAATACAGGATTCATAAATCACTACAGAGCAACTCCAGGTCTATCACAATGGGAGTTTAAAGGGAATAGGTCTAGTATAAACAGGTCTTAACTGAGGCCCTTTCACTGCCAGCATCACAGAAGACACTTCAATTGTAATCACCTGCCATCAGTATTAGCCTCAAACTCCAGCTGTAATTAAATTTCACATACAGCTTTTCAGACTACTGGAATGAGCTAACTGACTCGGAGTTTCCTTAAACTGTCACTTTCACGGCATATGTTAATTTGTGACACACCCATATATGATTACAGCTTTTTCCTGAGTTTGCATATTTTTATATAACAAGCTGGCCTCCCCTTGTTCCTTAGATATAATCACTTAAAGATTAAAATAGCACTGAAACAAGCACTTTTTTAGTCAAATGAATTCATTTCGTTTTATTCATTTATAAAGTTTAAAAAAATCTAGTCAAACTAAATGGAGATATTTCCCTATATAACAAAAGTTTACAACTCAGAACCCAGTCCTCAGAAGGAAAGTCATAATAAGCCCTACATTGCATTTACCCTTCCTGGAATTTGTTCTTTTAACTAACAATAAGACAGTTCATCTTAAATTTGCCTAAGACTTGGCTGTCTAAAGAGAGGTGAGAGCTAGGCTGTCCAGAATAAGGAATGCTAGGAGCAGCGCACTTATATCTAGGTGAAATCAGGCATATGCCAAAGCAGGCTGCTTCAGGAAAAACCTGCCAGCCTGTTAGATAACATTTTTGCCTGTGAGAGATTAATAAACCACATGCACATCATTTTCCAAATTCACTGTTGCATGTTCTATTGTCTTTTTTTAAACTCAACACTACAACCCAGTACAGAAGAAAGAGTAGAGCGAGGTTCTATGCACAATACATCGATTAAAGGGGGGGAAATCTGAATTCTATCCTTTGCACTTATCCTCCATAGACTTCCCTATTTTTAAGAGGCTAGAACAACAAAGAACAGATATATAAAGACAACAGACATCACAATATTCTAGCAATAAAAAGTTTGGTTAGCTCAAGCCATAGGAAAAATGAGAAATTACTTTTCAAAGCAGGAGTAGAAATTTTAATGACAGCCAGAAACTCTTTATATTGTGAGTATGAAAGTCTGTTTCTCTCTCCAAGAGTTGCTCCCTCAGCACACTCAGGGCAGGTATACGCTTAAACAGCTGCAGCTAAAACACTACTACACCAATGGGAGAGCTTCTCCCATGGGCATAGTTAATCCACCTCCACAAGAGGTAGTAGCTATGTCAACAGGAAAACTCTCCCCTCAACATAGTGCTAGCTACATGAGGGCTTAGGTTGGTATAACTGCTTTGCTCAGGGGTGTGGATTTTTCACACCTCAGAGCAACATAGTTATACTAATTTAAGTTTATAGTGTAGACCTTGCCCTAGTTTCTTCCACTCATTAAAAAGGTCAGAGAAATACATGCCTTTTTAAAAAGCA
Organism: Gopherus flavomarginatus; assembly: GCF_025201925.1. Taxonomy (NCBI): domain Eukaryota; kingdom Metazoa; phylum Chordata; order Testudines; family Testudinidae; genus Gopherus; species Gopherus flavomarginatus. The sequence continues at coordinate 64,806,794 of NC_066626.1, forward strand.
GCAAGAGATACTCACCCCTCAATTCAGTCACAAAACAAATGGAAAAGAAGAAAAGAATAATATCAAACAAAACTGGAGACTGTCCTCCAGCTGCATTCTCCTCATTCTTACCTGCCACTATGCTGCTTTGTAATAATACTTGACTATTTGTGCCATTTGGCTCATGATCTCAAAGTGTTTTATATATTGAGCCCTTAATAAATTAATACAGTATTCCCCTCATTTTTCACGTGAGGAAACTGAGGCAGAGAGACTGCCTAGCTTCAAGGTCACACAAAAAGTCTGCAGCAGATCTGTCAATAGAATACAGTTCTTGACTTCTGGTCTCCTGCTCTAACCAACAGACATGCCTCCCGCCCTAACCAACAGACATGCCTCCCGCCCTAAAGCATTATTGACATGGCCCTGTTTGAAAAAAGTTTCTGACTAGGTTAATTACTAGGCCTAACTAGTAGTAAATTGCATACAACATAGCAGTCAAGTTTCTTCACATCAGCCACATACACAAAGAGGACTCAAGAAAAAAAGTGGCTGTGTAGAGCAGGGATGGGCCTGTCCCATCTAATCCCCCGTTCCCTGACAGCCTCTCTGAGACCCCCACCCCATTCACACGCACCCCGCTCCCTGTCCCCTGACTGCCCCCAGACTCTTGCCACCCCCTCCAACCCCTTCTCTTATTCCTGACAGCCCCCCAGGAGCCCTTCCCCCATTCAACCCCCCGTTTCCTCCTTTGACTACCATCCACACCCCCGCCCCCTGACCATCACCCCGAACTCCCCTGCCCTCTATCCAATTCCTTCTGCTCCCTGCCCCCTTACCACGCTGCCTGATGGCGCTGGAGCCGGGCCACGCCACCACCGCCACCACGCAGCACAGAGCACTGGGTCAGGCCAGACTCTGCAGCTGCACTGCCCCAGGAGCTCACTGCCCCAGCACCCAGAGCATTGCACCAGCGGGAGAGCAAGCTGAGGCTGTGGGGCAGAGGGGACAGAAGGGAAGCCCCTTACTGCACCCCACATCCCAACCCATGCGCTGAGCCCCCTGCTGCACCCACACCCAACCCTGTGCTCTGAGCCCCTGCTGCATCCCACACCCCTTTTGCACCCCAATCCCCTGCCCTGCACCCCAGCCCCCTGCCAAGCACCCTGCCTGAACCTCAACCTTGTATTTCACCCCAACCCCCTGCCACATCCCACCCCCCTCCTGCACCCCAACCCCCTGCCCTGAGTCCTCTGCTGCACCCCACACCGCAACCCCCTGCCCTGAGCGACCTCCGGCATCCCACACCCCTTCTGCACCCACCCCCTGCCTGCACCCCCACTCCCTGAACCCCGCCACACCCCTCATGCACCCTCTGGGGCAGGAAGGGGGTGGAGTTCGGGTGAGGACTTCAGGGAAGGGGTTGGAATGGGAGCAGAGAAGGGGTAGGAAGAGGCGGGGCCTCATAGACAGGGTGGAGTGAGGGCAGCAAGGGGCGGGGTGTCAGTGATGCGGCCCTCAAGCCAATGAACTAGCCCTCATGTGGCCCGAGTGGTCATTTGCAGTTGAGACCCCTAATTTAGTTGGTGTTGGTCCTGCTTTGAGCAGGGGATTGGATTAGAAGACCTCCTGGGGTCTTTTCCAACCTTAATATTCTATGATTCTAAACACACTGCAGCCCCTTCATTTAAATTAAACCTGACTCACTCAAAACAAAAATAAAATTAAATCCCTGTTCAAGCTTTACCTCAATTCATTCTGACAGAATAAATTGTTTTTAAACTGAACATTTTAGGATAGTAACAACACATATTTGTTAAGTGACCTTTCTACAAGAATGCTCAAATGTTGTAGAAACAAACTGGCTAATATGCTTGTTAGCACTGCTAATTTTTCACAAAGAAAGCCATTCCAGAAATCGAATTTCCTGTTCATGTAAAATCACATGCATCTCTAGTAGTGTTTCACAATTCAGGCATCTTTATGACTCAAGATTTTCAAGGACGATTCAAGGTTTTCAGAGTACTCCTATTCATTAACCCAGCAGGTGTTTGCAAAGACACTCAGCAATCTCATAGCTTAAGATGAATTATATTGTTACCGAAGTACACCAACATGCTGATTGTCTCAGCAGCCTTTACTTACAAGAAAGAATGAGTAGTAACTGAGGTAATATCTCATTAGACCAACTTCTGTTGGTGGAAAGTAAGCTTGTACTTTCTAATAACAGAAATTGGTCCAATAGAACAGTCTTGTGTCTTTCACATCCTGGGACCAAAGTGTGTACAACAGCAGTGCAAAACACAATGAGATTCTTTCAATATAAACTAATGCCAGACGCACAGTACTAAACAGAACTACGTTAACATGAGGTATTTTTTAGTTTGTGCTAGTGTCTACATGGGGCAGTTACGGAGCAACACTTTAGGGAGTGCTGTAATTCACTCTTGCATTGTCCGAACAGGGCCACATAGACAAACAATAAGATCGTTGGCAACTCTATGTCAGTGATCAAGCTTGCGACCTTAATGAACCAAGATAATGGAATTTAGGCATGCAGACAACTCCAGAGGTACCAAACCATTGTACTGTGTGGACTTGCAAAGAAAAATTACAGCAACTTCTGAGCCTAAATTAATGTGATGTTTCAAGTCTCTCATCAAGACATTTCCTTGAACCATAATTAGATAAATATATGTTGCATGGACTGTTCATACAGCAGATGAGTAGGGAATTTTTAGACAAAGAATACATTTGTGTTTTTAATTCAGGCTAGAAAGGAATCCTTTGCAGCTTGCTAAAAGTAAGGAGACATGTTCTTACAACGAAAGCTTCTCTGCCTACAAGGTAACCTGCTTACTCTGGCAGCAATTTCACCACATCTGGCCTTTCAGGCCCTCTCCACAATACACACCTTTGGGAAATGTTTCCCAATGGTTTTAAACAAATATGTTTGCCTCACTTCTCAGAATGCAATCATGAACATTGCTCTAATCAATGGTTTTCCTTAACCAGCTTAGCTATAGTACCAACAGGACTCTACAAAGTTTGCTGGAGAACCACTTCAGTTATGTTTTTGAGGCAGTCCCTGAATGCACAAAACAATGCCAAACAATCACCAACTGTGAAGTTTCTACGTCCAACCTACATATTAAATAGAAATTCAGGATGATTAAATATCCAAACACAGGTGTGTGTTTTATTCCATTCCATTATTTCACAATCCATTTTAAACGGAAGCCTTTGTTTTCCTCTTAAGCAGGTTGGGTCCTGTTTTTCTCTATTGATTTGTGGATTTAATCCTTTTTAGATGCTACTTTAGGAAGCATAGAGTTCATTTTGAAGTTGTCTGTGGGTTTGGCTACACTCAAAAATCCAAAGCACTACCACAGGCTCCCGCGGCAGTGCTTTGAAGTACGAGTGTGGTTGCAGTGCCAGCACTGAGAGAGAGCTCTCCCAACGCTGCAGGTACTCCACCTCCCCATGGGGATTAGCTTGCAGCGCTGGGAGCCGTGCTCCCAGCACTGGGGCACTGTTTACACTGGCGCTTTGCAGCGCTGTAACTTGCTGTGCTCAGGGGTGTGTTTTTTCCACACCCCTGAGCGAGAAAGTTGCAGTGCTGTAAAGCACCAGAGTAGCCAAGGCCTGTGAAACAACAGTTTCCAGGGTCACTGTGCGAGTGAGAAAGATTAGGCTGATAGCTCTCAAGATTGGTGGGAGTAGAAGTTTCCACATGTGTAATAAATGTGCTTAATTTATACGTAGAATTCAGTCAAGCTCTTTCCCCATATAATGGCCTTTTTCATACGTTACAGTTCACAGAATAATGTCCCATTATCCACATATCTGTACTACATATTCCTTTCCGCATGGACAAGACAAACCAGCTCTGCAAAACGCCCTTCAGCAAAAACAGAGCAACTTTCTGTGCATTTCTGCAGCATTCAGGCCAGTTTCAGGAACATATGAAACTGTCTAGAAAAGATCTACTATTCCAGCACCTTAGGAAATACAGGGGAATTAGGCACCTTACATTAACAGAAGATTAAATAAGGTATCAATTATTTGTATTCCTGTAACACCTAAAAGCCACAAGTGAAATTAAGGCCTTATTGTGCTTGGCACTGTACGTATATAGTCAGAGAGAGTGCCTTACTCCCAAAGCTTACAACCTAAACAAACAAGACAGGCGAAGAGTGGGAAAGGAGAAAGAATGTAAGGTTGTGTCTACACTGCCACTTTCAGCGCTAAAACTTTAGTCATTCAGGGGTGTGAAAAAACACCTCCTTGAGCGACAAAAGATTTAGCACTGAAAAGCGCCAGTATAGACAGCACTTAATCACCAGAAACTGCGCTCCCATCGATAAAGCTACCACCCGCTCTTCGGGGTGAGGGTTTGTTTTTGTTTTTAAATCACCAGGAGAGCTCTCTCCCAGGCGATAAAGCGTGTCTACACTGCCTGCACCACAGTGCAGCTGTGACAGCGCTGCCGCAGCCACACTGTAACATTGTTAGTGTAGACATACCCTAACATACAAGTAGAGTGAACAATGTGATGACTAGAAGAGTCATGTTAGCTTAAAAGTTCGGGATTTGTACTTAGTTTTGTTTGTTTGGGGAGCTGGGTTTTGTTAGGAGCAGGTTAGTTAAATGGCAAGACAAATATTCTCTCCCTTTCTTCTTCAGGGAGGAAGAGAGGGAAGAGGTTTAAATAAAAACCTCTTAGCCCATACGGCTGCAAAGATAGCCTTACATACAAATTAATCCACTGTTGTCGTCCCAAGTCTGCAGAGACCCACTTCGCCCCTGCTCTGAGCTTTGTTGATAAAACCCGAGCCAGTTTTCCTGCTGCTATATAGAATCATTGGTTCTCATCAGTTCCATTCTTTGGCAGCTGGTGTATAAAAGTAGGAGCAGCAGAAGAGGCAAGCACTATTCAGTCCAGAAATGGACCAAATGGGCATGATAAAGCAGGAGGATGTACATTCAGCAAACTGAGGAAGGAAAAGACTGAAGTTACCCCATATATCTCAGCAGCTGCTAGAAGACAGAGGCCTTGGCTACACTGGCGCTTTACAGCGCTGCAACTTTCTCGCTCAGGGGTGTGAAAAACACTCCCCCTGAGCGCAGCAAGTTACAGCGCTGCACAGTGCCAGTGTAAACAGTGCCCCAGCGCTGGGAGCGCGGCTCTCAGCGTTGCAAGCTAGTCCCCACGGGGAGGTGGAGTACCTGCAGCGCTAGGAGAGCTCTCTCCCAGCGCTAGCGCTGCAACCACACTCGCACTTCAAAGCGCTGCCGCAGGAGCGCTCCCACGGCAGCACTTTGGAGTTTCGAGTGTAGCCAAGCCCTTGGCGGTGGGGATGGACAGTAGGCAAGTGGACACAGTCACCTTTAGCTCTTCCCACAGAGGCCACATCAGTAGCTTTCAAGACACTGCTGAAGGAGATGGCAGCAAGACAGCCGAGGCAGTCTCTCTGGAAGCCTCCCAACTCATCCGAGACAAACTACCAGATCTCTTTCCACTGGCACAGTGGCCCTGGGAGAGCCACAGGAGTAGAGCTCCTTCCCATCACAGCAGCAGCAAAGGAGAATAAGGAAGTAGGCCTGCGTCTGGGTTTAGCTACAACCAGGGATGTCACACAGAGCATGTCTGTTAGTCTATAAGGTGCCACAGGATTCTTTGCTGCTTTTACAGATCCAGACTAACATGGCTACCCTCTGATACTTGACACAGAGCATGACATCTCCTGCAGTGACGTGACCCCTAAGTAATCACTGACATGAAAACTTCACTAAACCATGATGGGATATCCTCATTAGTGCTGAATGTAATAATCAGCCTCATAGCTTTTGTGAGGGGACCACAATGAGGGAGGTGAGGAGAGAGAAAGTAGGTCAAGCGCAATCCAATCTTTTGTCCTTTGATGGCACAGACTGGTGCAAGTTTCTGTCCTAGCTGCAATCCACTTACTGAGATCAGGAATGAGACTACAAACCAATTTTACGTAAGTCATCCAAACTGCCAGCAGATCATAACCACTTCCAGTCGCTACCAGCCCACATTTTATTTGAAACTGCATCTTGAGGTGAAAAGGCTCCTTTATCTTGTGGCAGCTTCAGTAATTACTAACACAATAAAAGGAATATTAGAGAAGTAGTCGATGCATTTTTAGCCATCTTTTAATGAAGTTTAGCAGCTGGTAAAAGGGAGGATGACCAATATCATGTGTCCAGTCAGCTTCACATAAAACCCTAGCAAGTGCCATGCAGCCCACGTTCTAGAAATGTATGCCTAATCCCAAATCATCCCATCTTGCTCACCCATGCCCGTATTTCACATGGACTTTTCAATCAGACTTCTGCCTCATTCTGTCTGTAACATTTGCTGTTCACTGTACTAATTATATGCCTGATTCCACTATCAAAAATGAGTAGTTACTCAAGTGGAAACAACAGTAACCTCACAATAACACAGCTACTAAATTGTGACACTTCTGTACTTACAAGAGCAGACAGAGTTGAAATTAGAACCTAGTGAAAGTATTACAATGTCATCCATAAATATCGTATATCACTAGCATGTTATAATTTAAGCAACAACATGGTTTCACGCAGATTATGGACTGTCCAATCACCTCTGTGTGGTTTTTCTTCCAATGTAAACAGAAAAAAAGGGGAAACTAAAAACAGCTATAGGATGCAAAATTCTGTAAAGAACATCCCAAGATTAAGGACACAGATTGGTCGATTTTCCATTGCCTTGCACTTTGTGGAGTTTTTATATTTATACAAAAGGAGCTTCACACACTACCATTCTGATCTGGTAGCATTTTTGTACAGGTGTAAGTGACTACATAACATATAAACAATGGAGAATCAGCAAGTGATGGAAAGAGAGCTACACTTGTTTATCTTTCAAATGAACACACTCAGTAGATACAACACACTCCTAGGGATAAATATGGCATTACATAGCAAGGTTTGCCTTTTACAATTTATGAAGAGATGAAAGTGACTACTGCCAAGGAGAAACAAACATCTGGCGGATAACATTCATATACTGAATACAATTTTTGAAGCAGCAATAGGAACTGTGCTCCTTCCATGTGAATGTGTGTGCTGACAAGTGATCTACCCTTTGGCTATTCTAAAAGCAGCCAGCCACAAGACAACATGAAGAAAAAAATCCCCACAGGAAAGTCTCTCAGACATTTTTATACAGAGTATGTGAGAGAAACCTTGAGATACAAAAAATAATAATAAATAAATAAATCAGTGTATGTCCTCTATCTAAAGACAATGCAGAATTATTAATTTTGAAGAAAGTTTTCCCTATATTTAGGCATTCAAAGATCATACATTTTACACAAACAGAATGAATTTCACCAGCTGGAAGAGGTACAGTGCATAATTCACCTTGAAATCACAGGGTTTAATCCACTGAGATTTCCGGGTGCCTTGGGGTCTTTGTTTTTCTAAAGCAACACAGGAAGAATTTAAAGATCTGTCAGTTTTCATCTGAAAATCCCATTCCTAAACTGGATTAGCTGGTAACCTAAAAATACCAACCATTAATTTCAGAAGTCATGAGCTCATGTACCCCAGAAAGTCCTGAACAAACCACTAACCAAAGGAAACAATGTCAGACTCCAAATCATATCACTCTGGAGCAGCATCAAACTTTCTATTTCAGAGCTGTCACATCATAAATTTTTCTTATGGTTCCTATATGAATTATTAGAAACAGAAGAGCTCTTTGTTTATACAGAGACTGACACCAAAAATCACATTTCAGCATAATTTTAGTCTTAAAATAAAATTTAAGAAAATAAATAGTTTAGCTACAGCTGTTGGAGACATATGCCTCTTACTGCAGCTCTGCTGCCGACAAAAAAAGATGCCTACCATCCTGCTCCATGGGTTCTAAAAACAGGCATAATATAATACAGTACACTGAAACTTGACAATAAAATCTGTTTCCCCATCAACTTTGTGTCGTATCCCACCTTCCAATAACTAGATTGATTTGCTGCTTATTGGCTCATTAGGGCCCTGATCCTGCGAACATCTATGCACGTTAACAATCCCACTGAAGTACAACATAAAAAAAAATGTAAATTTCTGGCAGTTTTAGATCTTCAGTATATTTAACCTGTCCTGCAAAATGGCAAATCTGGAGAAACTTGTTCTTTGTATTAGAATGAATAGACTCTGCTTCTTTTTTTGGTCTAAATGACATTGCAAAGTCTATAGACTCATTTAAATTGATGTTTTATATGAACTTTGTAAGTCTTATGTATGGTCCCGCTCTTGTCCTCCAGCAACATAATTCCCTAAAGGAACATGCCGGAAAGGGAAGAAGATGGGAAACAGTGCTCATAGGAAGAATAATTTTTAAACAACTAGGAAGAACACTCAATTGTAGTTTGTGTCTGTAAGAAAACAGTCAATTTTAGAAAACAGGATTTCTCTGTCTAGAAGGATGGGAGCTCAATTATCCAAAGCCATGACATTTTGGGAGATTAATTATTTATTGACAAATATGTTGCCAAAAAAAAATATGTGTAATATAACAAACTACAGAAAACCTCTACTAAACACATCACTTCTTCCTGCAAACACATCATAATCATAAATCAAATATTATTTAGAACTGTTTTGCAGTGACATTTATGAGCTATGTGGATGAATGACTTAAGTCTGTTTAAGACAAAAAAAACTAGTGGGCAAGGAAAGTGGTTTGACTGACAAGTTCTTAGACAATACCTTATCCAACTCTTTGCTAAGCAACATTAAACCTCTTGTATTAAGAATTATCACTATTGCCTCTGTCTATGTCCTGCTCTGTAGCCTGTTCATCACTTTTTCATATGCCCATGACTAAATTATACTGATGTCAATCACAGCTTTAGGGGCAGACAACTTCCTGTCTCTCAAAATGATCCATTCAGCTAACTGTTAATCCAATCTACAAACCAGCTCTAATCACAGGGAAGATGTTTCACAAATTGGAAGGATCATTTTAAACATTGTGAAGAGATAGCTGAAAACCCTGATGCTAAAGATGGGTTCACTTGTTCCCTAAAGAACATATTTACCATCCCCATCTTGTGAACATGTGCTAAGTACTAGGAGGGGCAGAAAAGCAGCTGAAGGTGGTATAGCCATACCAGAGGGAGTGGCAAAGTAGCCAAGGTTACCCCCTCCTTCTCCATCCTGCAACACCTCCTGGGACGTAGAACTGTGTTCACACCAGCTCCCTCCTGCCCCTCGCTCAGTCTATTCAACCCAGACAACACTCTACCTGTCTCCATGTTCTCTCCTTTTTCCTCACCTCCTCCCTTTAATGCCCTCTCTTGTTTCCTTTGTCCGATCACTTCCCAACAAAACCGCACCCTATAAAAATAAACAAGCCAACCAGCAAAATAACCCTGTGGCATTAGTATGTTTGCAGATCGCCACATTGCTCACTTTCATTGCATGTTATATCTGTTCTCAATATCTGAGAAACACAGATCAAAAATGTTTTAAAACTCAACATTAATTCAGACCTGATATATTGTGTGCCCGCCATTCCAAAGTTGCCAGGATCTCTGCCCGAGGGCTAGTCTACACTGGCAACGCTAAAGCTCTCCCAGTGCTCTAAAAAAAACCCACCTCCATGAGGGGCACGGCTGGTGCACTGTTTACACTGGTGCTTTACAGCACTGAAACTTGCTGCGCTCAGGAGTGTGTTTTTTCACACCCCTGAGAGAGAAAGTTTCAGTGCTGTAAATTGCCAGGATAGACAAGCCCTTACACTGAGAGAAGATTCAATGAAAGCAATTTTGTAATTTGAACTTAACTAAATAACTTAAATGTGGGTGTCATTCGAAATGGACAACACAAGATGTATCTAAAAGGGTTTACTTGCTGGGTGGTAGAAATTGCATGCGTCAGCAATGAGGACTATTAACACTGGAACACTAATTTTAATTATAAAGAACCAAGTTAAAATATTTCAGACCAGCTAGTCAATTTTTTTAAATTAAAATTAAGATTTTTATTTAAAAATAATAAAAAAAATACTACCCAGAGCCGCAAGCTGAAATATGACTATTTCAGCCATCTTCTAACTTTTAGTTACTGCTCAGCGTTTGACAAACTGTGAATGGGTGGTAACATGACTATGTACTGTATGGCTCTGTGGACTGCTGTTTACCCATCTTCAGATGAGATGTTATTGATTGGGATTTGCTTCTCTACTAACAACATAGGAAAGGTAAGTGTCTTTTCACACTTGTACCTTGCCGTCAGTTCAAAATGGAATAGTCACCATTTAAGAGAGGCTTTTCATGTTCCCAAACAGCAGACCAGAAAACTGTTTCCTTATTGCATAGTCCTAAAATGTATTTCTTTAAAGAAGTTAATAGCTACAGCACCTGAATGGGCAAACATTTAAACATCTCTAAGGCCTTGGCTACACTGGCGCTTTACAGCACTGCAACTTTCTCGCTCAGGAGTGTGAAAAAAAACACCCCCCTGAGCGCAGCAAGTTACAGCGCTGCAAAGCACCAGTGTAAACAGTGCCCCAGCGCTGGGAGCGTGGCTCCCAGCGCAGCACTGCAAGCTAATCCCCACAGGGAGGTGGAGTACCTGCAGCACTGGGAGAGCTCTCTCCCAGTTCTGGCGCTGCAACCACACTCGCACTTTAAAGCGCTGCTGCAGGAGCGCTCTCACAGCAGCGCTTTGGAGTTTTGAGTGTAGCCAAGCCCTAAGGTGTTTCTGAAATAGCACTTGCTTATTTGTTATGATCAAACTCCATCAATTATTAGTCCATTTGAAGTTAGAATAACTTTTTGGCAGATAAAAAAGGCTCCAGAAAAATCTCTTTGTTCTACCAACTATGAAGCACTAACTAAAGTTTTCACGACTCTAAATCCTTTTCCAGCTGGCAATATTAAAACATTGATAAAATCTTTTATAAAATAGAAATGTTCTTAACATCAAGTCAAGCCAGTCAAGTTAGAAAAAAACATTTACCCAGGCACACAATAATGACTTCCATGGTCTTCATCCTGAAAACAAACATTAGTGGTTGGGTGTTAAAGTTGTTCTGGAGAAAAACATGGATCTAGGAGCAGCTTAGTACTAGTAACAAATCTGTGACTTCATCAACACTGTGTGATACAGGCTTTCGCACAGATCTACACCAGAAGACAAACGCCAGAAAGGAATTCATTTCATTATTTTCTGCTGGCAAAAATATATCAAATATTTTTAATAGAAGCGCGGATTCTTAACATTAGGGAGAAGAATGGTGTTCCAAGATGCACTTAGCTAACAGATCAGTTAAGAGTAGCACTGCTGTAAGCAGAGGAAGGAAATAAAAGGGGGGTGGTGACCACCATGGTGACAAGTGTACCATAAAAAAGCACAGCCTATCCACATAAATCATTTTTAAAACCTTCCTACGTCCTTAACACTATTGCCAGAGGATCAAAATTTTGAACTTCAACACGTTATATTAGGGTAGAGGTGTATGTGATAATGGTTTCCAATCAAATGCCAGCAATAAAATTAATGGTGGCTTCATAATCTCCTCTACCCAAAGATCCTGATGTGTCAACTGCAAATTTACCTATTTCATTGGCTGATTTATCGAGCAATTCTAGTTATATATATAATGCAATTAGCAGTCGGCATACCCCTGTAGTCCTAACTGTAGAGCCATATAGACAAGCCCTCAGTTGCACAAAGGGTGACTATGATTCATTCAACATTATATGCATATTTCAATATTAAGTATTTGTTTAAAATAAGATTATTGTTGTGTTACGGCCGATATAATTATAGCTACACTTCAGTAACAAAAGCATATCCTTCAACAGTTGAACAAGGACTGTGATAAGTTTATTACAATGATAATCATGCTTGGAAGCATTAGATTTTTATCAGTAAATGTCAGTAAACATCAATTTCACCAAACACATGCAAACAGATGAAAAAAATCTTTCCACTGATAGCTGAAATTTACAGATCGGCAAAGTGAGAAAAATACTGCTTGATAACTTATTAGAGTTTGATTTAAGGATATTTACTTTGTATGTTTTGACACCAGATGCTGACAGTTTGTATTTTAACAGTTATAAAGCTTTATTTTTTTTGAATCTCAGTGTCTGACATGCATCTGACGAAGTGGGTATTCACCCACGAAAGCTCATGCTCCAAAACGTCTGTTAGTCTATAAGGTGCCACAGGACTCTTTGCTGCTTTTACAGTGTCTGTTAAATTATTAGTCTGACCCCTGCATAATTTCCCATAACTGTGACACTTTAAAAATCGATAATAAATATTTTTAAAATGCTTAAAACAAACAAACAGATATTACCTAACAAAATTACAAAAAACAAAATTCTGCAAAGCATAATTATAACATTGTTCTTTTCTCTATGTATGATGCATTCCTTTGAAGCAAATCATACTTCATGTCATTACAAGGGAACACAGAACAACCTAGTTTGGAATTTGGTAGCTTGTAAATAGAGAAAACAACTGTTTAGATGCAAGACTGATTGGAAACAAGTGCATCCACCATTTTGCTCCCAGTAAGAACAGAAATTAGAACCACATTTCTATGGTCTGCTTTTAGCAATTTTTACAGATACAACAACTGATCCTCTCAGGGAACATAATCCGGAATCATGATGCTGAATGGTCACAACACTATACATTATATAGCATAATCCATTTATTAAACAAGAATCGTAAAAGCTTGCTTATTCCCTGACAATAAGCAAAACATTTTATATAACTTTATGTCATACCATTTTCCTTCCTTTTGATTAATTTCACACTTAATAATGGACATGAATTCTTTGAGTAATGATGTCTGTAACTAACTAAATCAACCTCACCCTGCATCAATGTGCTGGGGCACCCAGAACCCACATGTCATGCAATGGAAGGGAACAGCTAATAATACAGCAGGGCTGGAGGAGTACGATTGGCTGTTCTTGTTCAGGAAAAATAATGTCTCTGGAGAATGGCCTGACAGCAGAAATGCTGCATATTTATGTGCTTGCAAGTAATATTTGGAAAAGCTTTAAATACACTTAAAGTTTATCTCTGAATAATTACTACTTGAACATTTAAACGTCACTGTTTCAATCTCTAAAGGTATCCCAAACAGTCTTCTTGTAATAGCAGAGAATCACTTGTAAAAAGCCATATTCTACCGGAAGAAGGATATTTTAAAAAAGCAAAAGAGATTTTGCCTTTGGAAGCCATTTATGAAACTGATATTTTCATTAGAAAAAGTTAATAGCAATATGGGTCATCTACCCAACTCAATGTTTAGGAAACTGAAAATTTGGCTGGTTTTTTAACATAAGCCACCTGCTGTGGTTTAGAGGAGTCAACAGACCATGAAATTATGTCAGCTGTACAGAATATCAGTGAAAATTCTACTTAAATCAACTACTATACACTCTACTTTCAACTGAAAATAAGGCATATCATCTATACCAGGGGTCGGCAACCTTTCAGAAGTGGTGTGCCAAGTCTTCATTTATTCACTCTAATTTAAGGTTTCGCGTGCCGGTCATATATTTTAATGTTTTTTAGAAGGTCTCTCTCTACAAGTCTATATATTATATAACTAAACTAATGTTGTATTGTAAAATAAACAAGGTTTTCAAAACCTTTAAGAAGCTTCATTTAAAATTAAATTAAAATGTTGATCTTACGCCACCAAACCACTCAGCCCGCTGCTGGTCTGGGGTTCTGTTCACCTAGGTCGGCAGTGGGCTGAGTGGGGCCTGCGGCCGGGACCCCAGCTGGGAAGGGTCTGGCAGCCAGAACCCCAGACCGGCAGCGGGCTGTGTGGGGCTGGTGGCCGGGACCCCAGACCAGCAGTGGGCTGAGCAGCTCAGCTCACTGCCACTCAGGGGTTCCATCCTCCAGCTCCTGCCAGCCGTTATCCCAGCTGCCGGACCCGTTCAGTACAGTGCCGGTCTGGGGTCCCGGTCCTGCCCACATACAGTGGATATCTACCTTCTCCCTGGTTCTGGCCCATCTCTTCCTCTCTCTGCACTGAGCTGAGAGTTGCAGTGGACCAAGAACAGGGCTGGGGGTGAAGGGTCTGGCCAGGAGCTAAAATGAAGGAGGGGGCTCAGGGTTGGGGCAGGAGGTTTGGGTGTGGGGGCACTTACCTGGGCAGCTCCCATGTGGTGTGAGGGGTGCAGGTGGGAATGTGAGTGAGGGTGCAGGGGCTCCCATTTGGTGCTCAGGGTGGGGGTGGGGATATGCAGGCTGCATGGGATGAGAGGGGGGCTGGGGATGTGAGAGGTGCAAGAGTCAGGGCAGAGGGCTGAGGGCATGTGAGCAGGGTGCAGGTGTCAGGGTAGAGGGGCTGGGTATGTGTGGGGGTGCCAGTGAGGGCTGGGGTCATGGGGGGTCAAGGAGTCAACAGAGGGCTGGGTGATACAGGGCTCAGGGCAGGGGCCTGGGGGTGTGCAGGGCTCAGGGCAGAGGGCTGGGTGACTGCACCCTCCAGAACCCCCAACCCCCCCTGCTCCTTGTCCCGACTACCCCCTCCTGGGACCCCACCCCTTATCTAAGCCTCCCCACCCCTTATCTCCTGACTGCCCCCCCTAGGACCCTACCCCCTACCTGTCCCCTGACTGCCCCAACCCTTATCCACACCCCCACACCCAGACAGACCCCCCTGGACTCCCACGCCTATCTAATCACTCCCCGCCCCCTGACAGAATCCCCAGAACTCTGGACCCATACAACCCCCCCATCCGCTCCCTGCCTGCCCCAACCCCTCTCAATACCCCTACCTCCTGGCAGTCCCCCCAGAACTCCCAATTCATCCAACCCCCCCAGTTCCTTGTCCCCTGACCACCGCCTCCAGAGACCCCCCCACCATAACTGCTCCCCCAGGACCCTCTTTGCTCCCTGTCCCGACTGCCCTAACCCCTATCCACCCCCCAAACAGACTCCGGGACTCATATGCCCCATCCAACCCCCCCTGCTCCCTGACTGCCCCCTCCAGAGACCCCCACCCCTAACCACCCCCCAGTATACCACCCCTCCATCCTGCTCCCTGTCCTTCGACTGCCCCCACCCCTTACTCAACCCCCCCCAGCCCCAGAACCGACCCCCTTACCATGAGGCTCTTCGCTCATCCGGAGCCCTGCCGCCCCTGCCCCCACCCCCCGGCGCGCAGCCCTGCTTCGCCCCGCCCCTCAGAGTGCTGTGCGCGCGGCAGCAGGACTCCGGGTGAGTGGGGAGCATCTTTCCCTCCCCACGGAACCAAACGCTGCCCCACGGGAGCGCGCAGCCCCAGCCCTCGAGAGCTCTGCATGGGTGGCGGCAGGGGTCTGGGGGAAGGCGGGGGAGGGGCCGGCGGATTGCTGTACTAAGCCAGCGCTCCGGCGCGGGACGGTGGACCCCACGGCTTGCCACGTCGGCAGGATTTTTAATTACACGCAGAGTCCCAGCAGGCAGCCGTATGCCATTAAAAATTGGCAAGCGCGCCATAGGCTGCCAACCCCTGATCTATACTGTAGCTAAGTCTCTTTCAGATAATCATTATGCTTATAATAAAATACAGCTATAAACTGTAGTTCAAAATATAGCTATGAACTATTACTCCTTGATAATGTTTTTAATTTTGGTCTTTGCTTCCAATTAATAAAGGGAAATTGCAATACGAAAAGGAAATATGTTAAATCATTATCTAAATACAAGGAAGAATCATTATTTTTCAAACACCACTATAGGTAAGAGGCAGTTATGCTGGCAGCAGGATGATATAGAATAGGGCACAGAAAATGCAGCTCAGAATACATTTCTAAAGAAGAAAATTTCTATAGCACAAAACTGACTGCTGATTACCATGCTGACCAGTGTTTTCTCATTACTACCATATCCTCCTACCATCAGTTTACCGTTTCTAAACCTACTGCCATATAGTCTTATCCTTAGATTACAAAACTCAACAGGGCAGGGACCCTCTTTTTGCAATGTGCCTGTACAGCACCTAGCACAGTAGTGCTGTAAGCCATAACTGGGGACCATAGGCAGTACCATAATGAAAAAAAAATACAATCAAAAGCACGCTAGGCACTTTACAGGCAGTAAGAGGACTGGCTTCCTCCTACAAAGTTCACAATCTTACAATGCAAAGGATATTATATATAAATATATATAAACACACTCTGCCTTATTTCTACTGTGTTCAATAAGGAGCTGTATTTCCTTTGTCCTAGTTGACTGGAGTTACTGCTGGGAAGCATCAGTGGAATGGCAGCTCCCACTAAGAGACCAATTACAGTTACGACTATAATGAAACAGTGACAGGTATTTCTAACCCACTGTTTTGAAGACTTATACTGGATACACGAGACGGCGTACAATAAAGATTTCATTGGGAAGAGTGTAGGGAATGCACATTACTCACAAGAGCTTATACAGGCCTCTCAAGCTCATGGCAATAAAGCATTTATATCATACCACCCCAGAATATATATTTTGCTTACACCACATTTTACTGAGATAAAAGCCTGTGGCGCTTCCCGGAGGGCACACAGGCTTGTGAGGCACCTTGCTACCACCTACCCTAGCGTGAGGAAGCCTTGTCTGTGCCTGCCACAGGTCAGCTCCTCAACTCCACTGGCCACAGGCAACACAATCCCTCCCCTCTAGATCCACACAGGGCCCACTCACTCTCATCCAGGTTAGCAATAGACATGCTCCAACCCCTGAGCCCTACAAGCATCTCCCTGCTTCACTGGACACTCACAGTATTCACAGATTTGCTGCTTCCAAAGAAGCAGTACATCTTAGCTTACTGCTTACACTTCCAACACACAACTAAAACATGCGTACAGAAGAATGTCAGAGTTACGGACAACAGAGTTAGCAACTAACCAGACATCAACACACCTCATTTGGAACTGGAAGTACACAATCAGTAAGCAGCAGAGAGAGGAAAAAAACAAATACAATACAGTACTGCAGCGGTTCTAAAACTGTGGATTGGGACCCCAAAGTTGGTCAAGACCCCATTTTAATGGGATTGCTAGGGCCAGCATTAGACTTGCTGGGACCCAGGGCTGAAGCCTGACCTCCACCCACACTTGGAGTGACGAGGTTCAGGCCCCCCACTCCGCAGATCATGTAGTAACTTTGTTATCAGAAGCGGGTGGCAGTGCAATGAAGCTTGAAAACCCTTGAAGTACTGTGTTAAACCTAAACCACTAAAAAATAAAGGGAAAACAGTATTCTTATTCTGCATAGTAAAATTTCAAAGCTGAATTAAGTCAATATTCAGTTGTAAACTTCTGAAAGAACAACCATAACGTTTTGTTCAGAGTTATGAACATTTCAGAGTTTTGAACAACCTCCATTCCCAAGGTGTTCATAATTGAGGGTCTACTGTATAGTGAAATAAGAAAAAGTTTATGTAACAAGGTACAGAACATAAGAACAGCCATACTCAGTCAGACCAAAGTCCATTCAGCCCAGAATCCCATCTACTGACAGTGGCCAGTGCCAGGTGCCCCAGAGGGAGTGAACCTAACAGGTTATGATCAAGTGATCTCTCTCCTGCCATCCATCTCCACCCTCTGACAAACAGAAGCTAGGGACACCATTCCTTATCCATCCTGGGTGATAGCCATTAATGGACTTGACCTCCATGAATTTATCTAGTTCTCTTTTAAACCACGTTATAAGATTCAAGTGACAGCAAGTAGTAGTATTGGAAACAAATTTTACATACAAAATAAAATCATAGCCCACATTCTAGAACTTAGATTTACTTAACGAGATACTTTCAAGTTTTATAAAGCAACGTGCAGCCAAGTCCTTCCACAATTTTGCAGCTAGGCTTGGCTGTGATCTTCCATTCATGAGACATGTCATGGTGTCAGCTTGATTCCCCGGTGAAGGATCCAGACTTTTCTGTTTGCACCCCCAGACATGGCAGAACAATCCATTGTCCTTATTCATAAACAGTTCGCCTCCCGCCAGCTGTTTTTCCTTGTCGATTTTGCAATCTGTTTCAGCATCTGGATCAGTATGCAAACAGGTCTATGTTGTGAGACATGCAATATACAATGACAGACAAGGAGGTAAGTGTGTTACCCTCTGTCTGGAAGGAACTTGTCCGAGATATGTCACATCCTGATTACCTGCCTTAAGAACATAATTTTCAGAATAAACACAACTCATAAATATTATTTATATATGTATTTTGCAATGACAAAATAACCACAAGTGGGCTATTGGCCCTCCGACACCTCACAGGCCACCCTTTAATGGAAAATTATACATATATCTGACTCAGGGGATCCCTGTAAAACTCCATGTATCCTTGGGCCCTCTGCTAGTTGGGACCGAGAAGTCCCTAGATCACCAAGGCATTTTAGAAGTGTTAGAGTTCTATAATTTACCAAGACTAATTTTTCTTATCCTCCTGCATGTAAAGCCAGATGACAAAGTCATCTGTAATGTCCTTAGAGGAGAGGAAAAATAACTAATATATGTTAAAATTATCTTAAAGTTTCTTCAGATGTCAATGTTAAGGTCCAATCTCTCATAACCAGCCAAGGCTAGAAGAAAATGCTTTGTACTGCTTGAAATGGGAAGATGCCCAATTCTAAACTGTTCCCATTTCTAGCCTGGGTGATTTATGCTATCCTGTCAAGGCAGATTATTTTATCTAAGAGTACTTGGGCGGAAGGGCAGTGGGGAGGTCTACATTTTTGAAGGTAAGGAGAAACATTTTAATTTTTCTAAATGCAACTTTTTGAAAGCCACTCAGAAATTTGAAGCATTGGAAAGAGTCTTGGTGGAAATTAATTAGTGGACTGAGTATAGGTGAGATCAGTAAGGGGCATGATAAATTCATCATACAGATAATCACCATCTGTGTTTTAAATTTCTAAATGTGACAGGAATTAAAACACCTAAGCCACTCACTTATACTACACAATTAACTGTTAAGTGCCCAATCTAAATCCCTGCAAAAAACCTGAGTAAATGTTTGTTTTGGTGTGCATTACTCTTATAATGATTACCTGCTTATCTGCCAATTTGTACTGGACCTTCCTGTATGAATTAGCAAGTTTCTACTGTGTACTCCTGTAAAGGAATAAATGCAGAATGAGTGAGAAGTTGGATTAACAGGATTCAGTTACTGAATGCAAAGTCAAAGTCAGTTATCTTAACTTCTTCAGCTCCCATGTTTGGTTTCCTGGTACAAATCCCATTGTTGACAGGAGCCTGTGCCGATACTACCAGAGCCCAAAAGTTAATCTGGTTTCAAAAGAATCAATGTTCAAACAAACTGTTCACAACATTGACTTCTTGTCACCATAATATGGCTTCTCGTTAAAAAATGCAAAGGGAAAAATATTTCAGTCCTTTCCCTTACACCACCCAACACCCCATATGCCAAGATTTTCAGAAGTGACTAGAGATTTGAGGTGCACTATGCGAGACACCTTAGAGGAGACCAATTTTCATAAAGTATTAATCACCCCACCCTCTGAAAGCCAGGCCTTGTTACGATGTCTCAGATAAGGGACCCAAAATCTGAGGCACCCAAAATCATTAGCCACATATGGAAATCCATCTCCCCACCTCCTTTAAAAACAAGCAAAACAAAACAGTCATGTTTTTAAAGCAGAGGAATATGCCTTTCTCTACATATGACATGGAGATACAGGAAATAGAAGTCTTCAATCCTAGCAAGAGACTAAGTAACTACTGAAATTTTATCTGCACACAGAAAATTAAGACAAAATTTTCTTATTATTGAGTAGATTAATTAATGCTCACAAAGTGCTATAAAAATGAAAAGCACTTTATATACTATTATTAAATTAAAAAAAATATGTTGAATATATGAAAACACAAAGTATCACATGCAAAAACATTCAAACAACTTCTAAAAACAAATCTTGAACAAGTGACAACTAAATCATCTTGAGACCAATAAAATGAACAAGTGATATATTTAGCTTCATTGCATCTTCTTCTTTCTAGAGATGGAGTTCCTTCAAAGGTGGCAAGTTAAAGTAGTAGCCACCTTATTTAGTATGTGTGATTTAAAAAAAAAAAAAAATCCCATCTCTACCAGGAAGTGAGGGCACACTTTTCTCCCTCCACACAGATGACCCACTTTAAATAGTCTTATATAAGTATAAATGAGGTTAGATTTGTCTTATCACATATCTGCACTTATATTTTTCAGTCTGCACCACATTCACGTGTTAAAAATGTCCCCAAACTTGTTCAGCTAAAATGATCTAACAAGCTGGGGTGGGTCACAATCATTTGTACTCAATAGGACAAAGCTGGTGCTCATTAAAAGCAGAAAAGATCCCTTCAAGTTTCATGAAGAATGAGCATGCTCGCTCTCTCTGGTATATTTTATTTTGAGAGCAGAGCAGCCACTCTCTCCTAGGAAGAGAACACAAGCCATCCCTGAGGCAGTATCAACAAACTAACAGAGCATTTCCCGAAACCAGGTGGTTTCCAAGCAACAAGCAGAAGTGGATGTGTTTCAGCACTGGGTGAAGTGGATGACATTTCTCTTGCCTACCTCCATCAGGGTACTGCGAAGCTTAATTAGTGTTTGAAAAGCTTTTAGCTACTGTAATTGAAAGTCCTAAATATTTTGTAATTCCAGAATAGTTTAGGGTTCTGTTGTTGTTGTTAGTACATAGTGGGAGAGGGAGAGAAGAGAGAAATGTCCCTTTCAGAAGCTTTCTTGTAGCATTATCAGCAGACTGCCCCAAAGGACCACACTGAGGACCATTACTAAGAAAAAGCACAGTCAAGTACCCGTGTGAGAGAGGTAAACTGAACAGAAAGACCACATCTCAACAAACTGCAGCAGCAGGAAATCACCTAAAACTTCCCTTTGGCAGACATTACCCATTTCCTCTAGGGCTTTGTCTACACTAGAAAACTTCGTCACCATGTTACAGCAGTGCCAACAATGTGCAGTGGCAGTAGTAGTAACAATATACGTTAAGGGGTTTTTACCACTGCGCCATAAAAACCTCTCAGCAAGTTATAACACAGTGATGCCTGCTCCTGCCTATACTAGTAGATTAGTTTTGTTGCTGTAACATGGGTACTAATTTTTCCAGAGCTCATGCATCCTAGAATTAAAGGAACAGCCACAGCCCTAAATGGATGTAACCAACTGCAAACTGGTTCTCTGGCAGCCCAACATCAAAAAGTCCTCTTGAATACAAAAGGAAATTAAATGGACAATAAGCTGCTTTGGAAGTTTGCTTCCATTTCTAGCAAGGTTAAATTAAGTTACTCTAAAAAAATCTAAACCTAAACAAACTAATCTCTTTAGATCTATAAAAACAAGTTAAAGAGAATAGCCTGAGTTGATCTTGTGAATAAAATTTAACGGCAGTTATCAAAAACATTGTGTAATAAAACTTCATGAATGGCACTAAAATGAATAAATGTTGCTCTAATTTTTCCTTACTAGTCAAGAAGGCCTTCTCTGTGCGAAAGAAATACAAAGAGGTAGAGAAAGACAACACTCAACAGGGACTTCAATCAATAACTAGAAATAAATGCAACTACAATGGAACATATTTGCTCACAGCTTTAGGATTAATTCGTTGGATAGCTCTGAGAGAAATATGAAAAAGGTGTAAACACAATAGAATTACCGGTACTTTAATTCTCCTCTTCTAGTCTCACCACGCAGAAACTTGCATGCTCAACATTCTAGCCCCTAAACCAGAGGCACAAGTACTCTACAGGTAACAGAGGACATGTTTTCAAGTCATTTCCCAGGATCAAGTTGATGTTAGCAAAGAAACAGGGTGACAAACATATCGGTTCTTAGATGAGGTTAACAGTGATGAACTGAAGACCTCTTGGAGGAAAATTAGCCTTGATTCTTTCATACAACAAATAAAACTAAGGGTATGTCTACACTACGAAATTAGGGCGATTTTATAGAAGTCGATTTTTAGAAATTGATTTTATACAGTCAATTGCTTATGTCCACACTAAGTGCATTAAGTCAGCAGAATGCATCCTCACTACCGTGGCTAACATCAACTTACGGAGTGGTGCACCGTGAATAGCTATCCCACAGTTCCTGCAGTCTCCGCTGCCCATTGGAATTCTGGGTTAAGCTCCCAATGCCTGATGGGGCAAAAACATTGTTGTGGGTGGTTTTGGGTACGTGTCATCAGTCGCCCCTCCCTCCCTCCCTCTGAAAACGGCAGACAATCTTTTCGCACCAGACACCAGGGCGATCAGAAGAGCACAGCAAGGCACGCTGCGCATCAGAGAGGCTTTGAAAACCAGTTTCATGACTAGCCAGGCTTCAGTGTAAGAATTGTGTGTGCTTCTCCTTTATGCAAACCTGTCCCCTTTGTTGATTTTAATTCCCTGCAAGCCAATCACCCCCTCTCCTTCAAAATAAAGTAACTATTGTTTTGAAACCATGCATTCTTTCTTTATTAATTAAAAAAAGAAGAGATAATGGACAAGTTAGCCCAGGGGAGTGGGGGGAAGAGAGGAGGGAGGGACAAGGCCACGTTGCTTATTGTAGCCAGACTAAAAATCAAACTGTTTGAATGACAGCCTTCTGTTGCTTGGGCCATCCTCTGCAGCGGAGTGGCTGGGTGCCTAGAGCCTTCCACCCCTCCCCCATCACCTTGCCTTCTTGGGCATCTGGGTGAGGAGGGTATGGAATATGGGGAGGAGGGTAGGCGGTTATACAGTGGATGCAGTGGGGATCTGTATCTTGTTGGCTTTCCTGCAGCTCCAACAGATGCTTCATCATGTCCACTTGCTCCCCCATTAGCTCAGCATCGCGTCCAGCCTCCGCTCTTTGTGCTCACTTAATTCTTTCCTTCCCTCTGCCACTGAATGCCTCCATGCATTAAGCTGTGCCCTATCAGTGCGGGAGGACTGCATGAGCTCAGAAAACATGTCACCGCAAGTGCAGTTTTTTTGCCCTCTAATCTGCAATAACCTCAGGAACAAAGATGATAGGGGGAACGTAAGAATATTCTACGCTCTACAATTCTGGGGGGACTGCATGGTCACCTGTGCTGCTGAGTTCGCCATGCTGACCAAACAGGAAACGAAATTAAAAAGTTCCTGGGGCTTTTCTTGTGTAGCTGGCTAATGCATCAGAGTTCAAAGTGCTGTCTAAAGTTCCAGCCCGTGTACTGAAGAAATGTGACCCGTTTGTACTATCTATCAGGGTGAGACATTGTTTGATTCAAATCTTGTTTAGTTTATAGAACTCAGATTGTGAACTTCCTTTTATTTCTTAGGTGACCAACTTTGATCTCTATGCCTACTACTTATAATCACTTAAAATCTATCTTTCTGTAATTAATAAATCTGTATTATATTTTACCTAAAACAGTGCATTTTGGTTGAATTGCTTGAGAAATCTGAGATCAGCTTACAAAGGCTGTGTGTCCCCTCTCCACACTGAGGGAGGGGCAGACTGGGTAATGAACTTACACTGCTCAGGCTTCTGACCAAGGCAAGACAGTATATTCTGGTGGTGCAAGACTGGGGAGCTGAGGGAAACTGACTGAAGCCTCCCTATGGTTGGTTCACGAGTGGCTGGGAGAAGCATTCGTGTAACTAAGTTGGGTGTGTCCCTCCCTTTGAATATCTGTGTAAGTGCAATACCTGCCAGAGGTCTGTAGCTTGTCATAGCATCACAGTATGAGAGGGATACCCCCAGCTTGGTGGGACAGCGGGCTCAGTGGTCCTACAGTTCAGGCTGCACCCTGGGAATCCTGTCACAATAACTGAGTTCAAAAAAGACCTGGATAGGTTCATGGAGGATAGGTCCATCAGTGGCTATTAGCCAAGATGATCAGGGATGCAACCTCATGCTTGTGGTGACCCTAAACCTCTCCCAGAAGCCAGGAGTGGAAGATGGGGGTGAATCACTCCCGAACTGCCCTGTTCTTTACATTCCCCCAAAACTCTGATACAGGTCTCTGTCAGAGCCAGGATGCTAGGCAAGATGGGCCATGGTCCGACCCAGTAGAGCAGCTCTTATGTGCTGTGGTCTTATGCTCTTTATTCATTCCAGAACATAGAGGGATGTCTGTGCATGGCTTCAAATTTATCAGATAGCTACTAGCTACAGATGTAAGAAATGTAACCCGTGCCCAGGATTAAAGGTAGCTCCTCGACAGGAATCTCAGCACCCTCTTACTTCCCAGCACTGAAAGGGATAGGAGTAAGTGTGGAAAGTAGAGAGACAGGAAAAAAAAGAAAAAAAAAAAAAAAAAAGGTTGATGACTTCTTAACTGGGCTTTTGCCTAGCAGCAGGGTCCATTTTCGTTCTTATCTGAGGATAGCAGATTTAGTTCTCTGGCTAATAGGTAACATTTCCAAGGTAACATTTCCAAGTTATATATAGGTTCATGGGTAAACATGAGTGGACGGCTGTGTGGACACTGGGCAGGCATTAGAAACAGGGATGAGAGAAGTTTGAAAAGAAGTAGAATGAAAACTAAGAAATTTCAGAGGGGGAGGTAGAAAGGAAGAATCGGTCTAGAATTCGAGAGATCTGGTTTTCATACTGAGGTCTGCCACAAACTTCCTGTGTGATCTCAGGCCATCAAGACCTTGTGCCTCAATCGCTAATTTGTAGGGGAAGAACACCTATTTTCTCCCAACATTTGTCTGTCTTGTCTATTTTGACTGTAAGCTCTTTGTTTCTTACTAGGTGTAAGAAACCATTCGGAGAGATGCTACCGTAGTAGCTGTAGTAGTAGAAGAGAATGATGATCAGAAAGGAAATCAACATTGAAGACAATTCTGGAAAAGATGCACCATGATCTAGTCTAGGAGAAAAGAAAAGTGGAGTGAAGCCAGGAAGTGAAAGAAGGTATGCCCAAAACCATGCAATAAGTACAGTTACTAGAATAGGATTCAATTAATACATTTTTGGAAAAACTTCAATGTCATTTTTCAATAATGCTTTTTTGCATTATTCAAGCTCTATAGCACATCAAATACTATTTGACAAGCATATTGGATAAATCCTGGCAAAGTTCTAATAATGTATTTGACAAATATTTGTTCTGCTCTGTCATTATCATTATCTGTCATTATTTGGTTAGAAAACTGAATTAAAATGTTATACGCAGTAGATAATAAACAGTGCAAAAAACTGATGCACCTTTATATTGCAGGGGCTTTGGCCACACAATCTACATCCTGGCTAACTGGCTTAGTTCTCAGATTAGAAGGCACTGGCGAAATTTTTAAGTCCTGTAAGTTTCCAACGCCAGAAAGATTTGCCAGAATAACTTCCACCTACTTACCATGCTGCATTTTAAGTTGTATCATCAACTCTTTTTAATAAAGTGACAAATCTGAAGTTATTTCAAGAACACGGTGGGTGGTATCTTTAAAAATATTCTGTAGCCTGTGAAAGGGCAAGAGCATGCACACATTAGCGTATCTTCCTTTTGTAATGCATTATACTTCATTGATTTTAACAATTGGTATTATTCATATAGCATCAAACATGCACTAGACACTTATAGAACAAGAGAAGGATTTTAAAATAGTTTTTAAAAGATACACAGAAAAGACAAAACAAGGACACTAAAATCCATATTGATAGTATGTATTTAGTCACATTGGTCTTCTTCCATAATAGCTCACAAGTAATTATATAAATAGGGATCATTTTACCCACCAGTGAAATGACCCTTCAGATGGAACATGAACTCTGTTTAACAACATGTACCAACATTACTCCGCAGTCTAGCACAGGAAGTGCAGAATCTAATTATTTAAATTGGAGTTTGGCTAGGATCACAAGAGCTAATGCCTCTTCTTGTGAAAAGTGCCATGAGACCTCAGTTTTAATTTTCATCTCAACAGTGCATCTCACAAAACAATATAAACATTACACAGTAAAATTCGGAGACAAAAGGACGTAGCAAACCCTTTGGGCTAACAATCAGCATTTTAAACTAGCAGGAGAAATGTTAATTCGAGTTGTAGCTTCTGACTTTCATGGGATAGCTGAATGCAGGGCTATGTCTACGCTCACAGCAGTGTGTAGAGTACAGGCACTGTACATGTAGCAACATGCTGCAGTGAAATGGCAGGCTGCATCCATGCTTGTCACTGAGGTGTGTAGCTACACATAGCAGTGAAAGGCTTTGACAGCAGGGAGGTGAAGGGTGTGGGCTCTGGGAGACAGTTTGGGTGCAAGGTGGGGCTCCAGGTTGGGGCAGAGTGTTGGGGTGCAGAAGGGGGTACAAGGTGCTGGCTCTGGGAGGAGGGTCAGGGCTGGAGCTTGGAGTGGAGGGGGCTCAGGGTGCTGGCTCAGGACTGGGGTGCTGGCTCCTCCCAGGCAGCACTTATCTACGGCAGCTCCTGGTTGACAGGCGCAGCAAGGCTAAGGCAGGCTCCCTGTCTACCCCAGACCCACGCTGCTCCCCGGAAAGGGCCAACCTATCCCTGCGTCCCCTGGGGGGAAGGGGCATAGGGCACGTGGCTCCGCATGCTGCCCCTCTCTGCAAGCACCGCCCCTGCAGCTCTTACAGCCAATGGGAGCTGTGGGGGCAGTGCTTGCAGGCAGGAGCAGCACGCAGAGGGAGACCTCTGCCTCTCGCTGCCCCTGGGGCCGTGAGGCCCCACTGGCCACTTCCGGGAGCACCATGGGGCCAGGGTACAGAGTCTGCCCTAGTAGCAGCCACACTGCACCACTGGAGATCACGATCGACTGGGAGATCCGCTAGGATTGACTGGTTGGTGACCACTGCCCTAGGGGCTTCACGTGTATAGGACACTCTCCTTGCCTAAACTGTGCCTCACCACCTACACGGCAATTTACACCTGGGGGTAGCTGGGCATGCAACATCTGTACTCTACATGCCACCGTAAGAGTAAATGTCCCTTGGGAATGCTGTAGCACAAAGGAGCAACAAAAGAAAAACCCAAATCACGCTTCATTCTGAAGCAACCCAATTAGCCAACCCAGGAACAGCAATGGCTAAGTCTGAAGAGATTTATTATCAACAATCCTGGTTCAGAATGACAGTGGCCAGGAGCTTAAAGCTGAGGGAGGGAGGAAGGCAGGCATAAAGAAGTTCTAAGTTTTAAGACTTAGCGGACTGCAGAAACCCCACACCCTGGATGTGGGAAAGAAAAATACACTCGTGCTACATTTTCAACTATAAAAAGAATTCATTCTCTGGGTAATTTTCCTTTGAGACATGCTAAATGTAAACTTTATGTAGACTAATTGCCCTGTATATTTTAATTATAGTGATATTTTTCAAAGTATGCTCTTTATAGAAGGATCACTGTTTTGTTCATTCAAAGGGCTCTCTATTTTCTCTATTCTAGACATCCCACCACATATCCCAATATCTTGGTAGGTAAGAAGGCACTCTTGGAAACTTTTACAGTAGTTTAATCAATACAAGCATTTTGCTGTAATATACCAGTGTGTGCAAACTACCTGAGTGGTGGAGCAGCTATGATGCTAGGACATTAATCAAGCTACAGGACTTCAGCAGAAACTCAACAGATGCTTAATCTGAACAGGCCTTTTCTCTCCTAGTCACTTACTGCCCTCAATAAAAAGCCTAAAAATACCCAAGACTCATTGTGCTAAATGCTGCACACAGAAGGCAGAGATAGCTATGGTCCAAGCCTCCAAACCCAGTGCTTAATTGTAATGAAAGAGGTGCCAGGGCTCAAGCCATATGGTGCTGGGGTTCAAGCAATTTTTTTTACATTCATAACTGATGCAGCAAGCCCAGAGGTGCCAGGGCTATGAACTGCCACGCCTGGAAGTGCCGGTGCTCAGCATTGTCGAAACCCCAAAGACCATAAGTAAATGAGTGTGCAGTTACTTACATCATCACAGAATTCAACCCATTACACTGGAATGCTTGTTACATTACCCTATCTATACACTGCAATGGGGTCTTTCCTTTTACTGTAGGCCACTGGCCTGAATTCAGTCAGATGGCTGTTCAATTGTCAGTGTTAATGAGTTGGTGATTTCAGTCCAGTTCTTGGTGTACTGGTGGAAACTTCCCAGAATCTCCACCTCAGCTAATACTAACTGGCACTTTGCAAAGTGGCCAAGGACTAAACGGACTGTCTCAGCCACTTTCTCACCCCCATCAGTAGTCCCCCAAGCAATCTGGGTTAAAAATACAGGAAGGCTGAAAGGAAGATAGAACTACTGTTGCTAACTTTCCCCACATCTGGTATCGTAAAGTCAATGGGGATATCAATTCAGAAACTCTCTCAAGCAATAAATATTCATACTTTTGAAAAGATTCAAGCAAAAGTAGTTGGCAACAAACAATTATTACCTTTGAATAGAAGTCAATGCAATTTTCCCTAGCAGAGATGTCAAAACATTAAGGTCTATTTAACTGTCTCCTTCTCCATTTTAGACAGAGACCTCTGATCAAACACTTTGCCATGAACATATAACACTAATTCAGACTGGTTTCCTACGTATTAAAAACAGATTTCTGACGCTCTCTTTTCTACTAGTTTAGTTATTTCATCTCCCTGACAAGCCAGTGGAAAAATCAGAGGAAATTTTTCAACAGCAATTAGAGATTACAGCACTAGCGGCAGGAAGCATTTCCTTAACATAAAATACATCCTCAAAACTGAAAAGGAAGTAAGGTTATGAAAGTGACAAGAGCAAGGAGAGTCTATGAAACATTCACTGAGACTATATATTTTAAATACTAAGTTGCACAAGTCAATAGATTACCAGTCTGAAATATTAAAGCAACTTGTGATCGTTAAAAATCTAATGGCCTGAAAAATCTGCTATTCAAAACTAAAGCCATTTGTGAATGAGTACCAAAAATATTTAAAAATAAATATGTTTACGCAAAGTAAAGATATGAGAGACCTGTAACCTCAATCTCCACCCCTAACTTCCCACTCCATGTACCAAAATTTCTAAAAATATGTACATATATAAATTCCCACCCATTTTAGAGCCTTTCATATCAGTACTGAAACTGGAGAGAATTTTTCCACCTACAGATCTCATAACTTCTTAATTGTAGGATTTACAATGAAAACCCTAATTGATCTATAACCATAGCAGCATAGCAAATGTTGTGACAAATTTACCCACGGACTTCTACAAGACAAAAATAATTGTTGTGCTCTGAAGGCATTATTTGATTTAAATTCCATCTTTATTACATTTTAAGAAATAATAAAAGAAATATTACCTAGGTAGGCATAAGAAGTATTCTGCATATACTGCATTACTGCATATAAAGACTGTTTCTACAATTCATTTATTGATTTATAGAAACAAACTCAGCTGGTATTTGGCAGAGAACAATGGCTATTATTCAACTGTATGAAGAGTACAATCGATAAAAAAATATTTTAAAATATGCACGTAACTAATCAGTATAACACAATTACAAGCTCATAATACTTAAAATTTGTCCATCAAGAATCTTATCTATAACAATCACATAAAATTAGCCAGATATCTGAGATGCGGAATACACTAAAAATAAACTGTTAGAAATGCTGTTCTGCATTTGTGTCCTGTACGTAGTACGTTTTCAAACTGTTAGTAGTGATGTTTACATAATTTAGATAGATTAAATAAACCTAAAAGAAAGCAAATACACTGAATAGCTTTTTTGTGACAGTCAATGTCAGTCAAGTGGGATTCCATAAGTACAGGAACAGATACAATGACTAAAATATCTATTTTTTGCAGTTACTTAGTATAAGAAATTGTAAGGCATCTACATGATCATAGCCAAATTGGAATAAACTAGCTCTAAGCATTTGAACAGATGTGCATTCTGTTCTATGCAGCATGAAGTATAAATTCTACAGTTTAACTGCCAAGTTACATGTATATTTCCTGTATAGTATGCACCACACCCTTTCCTGTACTACCAGATAACAGGAAATACATCCATCTCTTTCACAAAATTTTGGTATAATAGAATCATAGAAGTGGAACGGACTCTGAGAGGTCATCTAGTCCTGACCCCTGCACTCGTGGCAGGGGGTAAGTATTATCTAAACCATTCCTGACAGGTGTTTGTCTAACCTGCTCTTAAAAATCTCCAGTGATGGAGATTCTACGATTTCCTTAGTAAATTTATTCCAGTGCTTAACCAGGTGCAGCAGGTTTGTATAATTTTTGGTGGTTCCCAGACAGGTCCAAGTCTCATCTCCCCCACCCCCGCCTCACTCAAGGCTCTGGGAGAGAGTTTGGATGCAGGAGAGGTTGAGTTCTGGGAGAGAGTTTGGGAGCAAGCTCTGGGCTGGGGCAGGCGGTTAAGATTCAGGAGGGGCGCAAGGGGCGGGCATTTGGGTGCGAGCTCTGGACTGGGGCAAGGAGTGGGGTACAGAAGGGGGTGCAGGGGACGGGCGTTTGGAGGCAGGCTCTGGGCTGGGGCAGGGGTGCGGGAGAGAGTGAGGGGTGCAGCACTTACCTCAGCTGGCTCCCAAAAGCAACCAGCACCCCTTCTGACGGCAGCTCCTAGGTGTGTGTGGGGGGAGCTGGAGGGGTCTGTACCTAGATGTAGCACCTTGCATTTGGCTATATTAAAATACACTTTGCTCAGCATACATGGGCCCAGCTAACCAAGTGTCCAGATAGCTCTGGATGATTCCTCATTTTTTACCACTCTAGCAATCATTGTGTCATCTGCAAATTTTATCAGCTGAGATTTTACGTTTACGTCTAGATCACTGATAAGTACACCTCTACCCCGATATAACGCTGCCCTCAGGAACCAAAAAAATCTTACTGTGTTTATAGGTGAAACCTCGTTATATTGAACTTGCTTTGATCCTCCGGAGCACTGCTTTACCGCGTTATATCCGAATTCTTGTTACATCGGGTCGCATTATATCATGGTAGAGGTGTATTTGAACACAGTATAAGACAGGGCTTTGGAGCTGTGCTCTGGCTCCGCTCTGGCTCCAGGCAAAAACCTGCAGCTCCACTGTTCCAGAGCTGCTCCGCACTCCAGCTTTGGGCTCCACTCCAAAGCCCTGGTATAAGAATAATAATATTCAGCTCAATTGTTACTGAAGCATTATTTCTAGGGTTCCTACATTTTGTAATGAAAGACTGAAATCTGATCTATTATGACATTCATTTTCCTATGTATCTACTAGACTGAGCATAATCTTATGCCTGCAGGGACTCAGAATAAACCAGTGCTTCACAAATGAGAACTATATACTAGAATATTGTCATTTAATTTATATTAATTCTGTAACTTGTTCAACTCAAAGACTGTACCAATATTTCTGTTTCCATAATAGGAAAAACAATGACTTGCAATACAAGGTGAATGTTAATAGTGGAAGTTGCAGTGACAGGATTAAAAAAGTAGAAAAAAGAGTAAGAAAAGTCATTCTAAATAAAACCATGAAGAAAATAGTTCACCAAAATAAGGAACCACCAGATTAGATTGCTTGTCCAATAAAAAAAGATTCTCAATGGCTCAACAAATTTAACCAGTTTTAAGACAATATAATTTCATTTACCAAATGGCTTCCACCAGTTCAAATCAATATTAAATCCTATCTTCAGTTAAACCAGTGCAATTTTCTGCATAGATAAGAAGCAGAATTTTCAGAATCACCCAACTCCCGTTTTCAAAAGTGACTTTCACACAAAAGTGACTGATCTACATAAAATATTAGGTCAATCCAGTTAGGTAGCTCAGGGGTGTAAAAAAATCCACACTCCTGAGTGATATAGTTAAGCCAACCTAACTCCTGGTATAGACAAAGCTAGGTCACCAAAAGAATTCTTCCATCAATCTAGCTACCATTTCTCGGAGAGGTGGATAACCTACACTGATGGGAAAAACCCTTGTCAGGGTAGGT